>NW_008794456.1:4741750-4751129 GCF_000699145.1 Aptenodytes forsteri | reverse complement strand
AGCTCTCCTGCACAGCAGCGGGCTGCACGGCGGGATCTCCCCTTGAGTAGGGACGCCTCTCAAGGTTACTCCTTGAGGTTGAGACTCCTTGCCACAACAGATCCTCGGTAAGTGACTAATAGCATGCTAAACTTTGAAATCTTAGCTAAGTGATAAAAAGGATTGATTGCGCATATATAATCCTTTAGACATAAACCGTTGACCAAGATTGGGATTAGGATTGGATCCAGCCGCACCTAAACTCCTCTCTGAGAAGTTTAGAAAGCAAGGGGGTCCTTTCTGAACCTCATGACTCAACGGGAGGGTCTCCCTGACAGTAATGTCTGACCCTGTCCTCTATGTAGTAAATAATCAAGTGTACCTTGCCATCGAATCTTGTTCACTGTTGCATTTTCCATTGAACTTTGTTAATTCACGCATTAACTCACTGTTTTCTATCAATAAAGTATTGTTGCTTCTCTCTTACGAGTGAAGTGCAGTCTCACTCCATCCGCGACACAGCTCTCCAGTTGTTTTCTTCTGTTTTCTCCTTGTGCTCTTATGACCAGGCACGTTGTCTCCTTATCCATCTCCTATCAAGGTGGCACACCCAAAAGAGTCACAGAAAAAGATGTGCTGCCTTCAGTTAGACTTGCATAGCAGCTCTTCGCTCCCTTTTTGACCCAACGGACTGAAGATGGAGGCTCACACCACCATTACGGCTTAGTACAAGATGAAGGGCAAATTCCTTGTGTGTAACCCAGTAAGTCAACTTCACAGTGTAGGTGCTCAGTGACAGGCTAGCTTAACCTTGCTGCTCAAATCCGGATGGTGATTACCTAAAGTGACTTTGCAAGGCAAACATACTCTAAAATAAAGTAAACGTTACAAAGTTCCCAGACAGTACAAACTAAGGAAATTACACCACATCCTTATGTCTGTGTGTATCTGAGCTCCTTGGTTTTTTGCTAAGTAGCTCTCAATTAAAATAGTGTACATATATTTGCTCATGTCAGAAGGCAAAACATTTTGGAGCTTTTCAGCAGGAGAGGAATCTTGAATGGTGTCTGAGAAAGAAAGTGGAAAGCAGAGGTATATAAGACAATTACATCCAGGAAGAGTTCTGTGTAATCATATTTTAAGTGTTTCTGCTTCAGTACATAGTCATAAATGTCAGCTGAAAGTTAACTTTGTTGTTTATTAAATGTATGTTAATAATGTCATTGGAAATCTAAGTGCTCTATTGATTGCAAATGTAAATTGGCAATGCTCTGGTCTCTATCTGCCAGTCAATCACAGCAGTATGAGTTAGTGAGGTAAAAACAGAATAAGGGAGCTGATTACAGAAGACATTGAAGGAAAAGATAGATGGCAGAGAATATTTTTGTATTTAGCAGTATCATCAGACTCCCTACAATATAACTCTTCATGCAGCAGCTGATAAAGATCCAATCCTTATAGCCTATTTCTTTCAACAAAGCTCAGCTGAGACACACACACACACCACCACCTCCTTTAGGAAAGAGCAAGAAGTAATGCTGGGTTATAGGAGACAGCCCCTCAGGGAGCACTGTCTAGACCCACAGCTGCTGAATGGGATCAAAGACTCCTAGAACATCTCCCTTTTCTTCCCAGCCATACATTTACTGACAAGAATGGCATAAAACTTTTCATGCTAAAACTTCTGAAAGAGTCAGAAGCCTATCCAGAGCAAATAGTAATGAGCAACTAACCACATCTCAAGACGGTGATCAAAAATCTTCCTTTGGGAAGAGAGAAGACAGCCAGCCTTTTTGTGAAGATGGGCTGGAGTTTCAATCCTGCTTTTCTATTCAGGATCTACAAAGGTTTTGGCAAAATCCTTGTTAGTAAATGTGAACTCCTTAATACTGCTTGTTTTTTGATACTGATAAAAATTCATTTAGTATCAACAAAGACTTACTAAGTGCTAGAGTCAACAAGCACTTAAAATCTCAGGTTTATAACTTACCCTTCTATGTCTTAGATTCTCAGCTATCAAACAGCATAACATTAGTTTGTAAATCTTTTATGAACGTCTTCCTATATTATTTACACTAATAAGTCTTCAAATTCATTTGAGCTCCTAATTACCAATGTAGTCTGAGTAAATCAGAACCACATTATTGTAGTATTATGCAGAAAGGGTCATAAGTGCTATTTGATTGACGCTATTTGTTTCCCATACACAAATGAGAGTTTCTCTCTGAGCACAGCAGATACTGTCTTGAACAATATTGTTATGGAGATAAAGCACTGTAGAGACATCTTTTAGAGGAGAATTAAAATAACTCGTAAGCAGCTGAACTAAAGCAACCTGCTTTCCTGTGCATTTGAGTCCTATCTCCTACTGCTTTCCTGCATCACCTGTTCCCAAAACCTCTTCGCTGTTGCGATACTCAGTACAGGGCAAGCCACTGCAATGCTCCATCTGCCTTGTCACAGATCCAGACTATTCCCTGGGGAGCTGTACCTGCTTTTAAGCTACCTATACGTCAATCAGCAAGCAGTAAGTGTGTGCCGATTGATACACTGGCTGGCCAAACAGAATAGACTGAGCTTATATAGTTTCTCTTTGATTGGAAGCACTAGTTTGGGTTGTTTGCCTATTCAGACAGAATTTTCACAAAACATTCTTGCCTTTATCTGTCTGGAGATGTTGCCACTTCTGACAAATGGAGCAACAATGGCCAACAGATTCAAAAGGCATAGAGGGGAAATTAAGCATCAGATACACAAAGAACTTGATCTGATCAGCCTCATTTACACACAAAATTATTCTAGCACTCTTCTTCAAACCTTACTTTTAAAAGATTTATTTCAAACTCAACCAAAACTGCTGAGTCAGACAAATATATAATAATCTTCTAATAATTAATTTGTATAAACATATAATCCGCAAATGTCAGACAAATGTGTAAGATAAAACTACGTCAAATTTCTAATACTGGAAAAAATATCCAGGTACAGAAAATGCAGTTTTGTCAGGTACACAATAACAATGCTGTAAGAATACCCGAAGTTTTAAAATGTCAAGTGACAAATTATTTCATAAATGACTATTTAAGTCAAGTAGTAGTTGACTTGATTTTTCGAAAAAACTATAATTGAAGTACTTTACTTTTTTTGCTGCCTATATAAAATAAAATAATTGCATAATTAGCACATAATTACTTTCAGGAGTGACTAATTTTGGATTCTATTAAGTACATATTAATTGCTATGCTGGCAACTGCAAAAAAAAAAGTCAAAAAGTAAAAGCCTTCCTTTATCAAGGTCAGCATTTGCATTACAAGATAATCAAAAGAATGTTAAATCAATTAAATAGTCCAATATTCAATGGCTGCAAGGCACGAGGCAGTGAAATGGAAGGACAACCATAGGTCTCATAAGGCGTTGCTGGCAAGATTCAAGTTGACCTCAGACTCAAAGGTCTGGTGTTGCACCCCTGTGAAGGCAAATGTTTGCGATGACTTTACTGGTGCAGAATTAGGACTGTTGACAGGTTACCTATTGGCTGATGTTCATTAGCTATGCAGAGTCCACTTTTAAACCTCTTGTTCATACTCTATCATACATAAGTACTCCTACCATTCAGTGTAGTTATGTAAAGGTAATATAATGTCCAGCTCTTGTTGCAGTTGCTTATTTTATTTCATCTGTGAATGGGAACAGCTGATAGGGAAAGTGCAGTGTGAGTAACAAAAGAACTTGGCCCATGGTTTTATTACCTGAAATCAGGAGGATTCTCTTCTCATTTACTGTTAGCAGGCACTTATCTTCACTAGTAACCAGCTGCCTTAACTAGCAGACTGAATTAATTGAGAAAGAGAAGAGACAGCAACCTGATACAACATAATAAACTCTCCCAGTAGAGACCAGAAACCAAGAACTACAGGTTCCCTCCATGCACTATCACTGCTTTAATCTTTCTAGATGTCCTGTTCCTCATTTCAGCCACTTCATTAATGCCCAGTTTTACAGACCACAACAAATGATATCGAAAAAGCAGTTCCCAGGACTGTTCTTTCTATAAGGAAAACAAGGGATCTAGAAAAAGTTGAAGCCAGATACGGCTTTGACAAAATATGCCCTTGTTTGCAAAGGTAAGCAATTGCATAGGCCCAGCTCATTTTGTCCTGCAAACCAGATGGGATGGCTCACCAGCCGGTGGAAACCTGTGAACTTGTAAACAAAAAGCAGAAAATTCTGACCTCCACAGCACTTTGCCAATGATTTAGCTCCCTTTGGCCTCACAGCTGGAATTGTTTCCAATAAAGTCAATGAGCTTTTTAAAAATCTCATCCGAAACATCATGATCCCATGTATTTCTTAGCTTACAGAGTAGAATTATGTATAGGGTACACATCTTAGTCCAACATGATTGTGATTACAGGAACATTGAAATGAGAAAATTGCATAGACTCAGTTGTTCAAACCTTAGTTTGATGCTTGTGTTTGCAATTCCATTTATAAACAGGTAAGTGTATGATGTGTTCTTGACTCCTTTCAAAACAAATGCTAAGCTCTCTTTGGTCCTTTAGCACCACAAGAACAATTTTTGCACATAAATTCTAGCTTGTTGAACGAACTTCCTGTACGCTTTCTGTCTCAAATTTGACCTAGAAGCGTGCTTGGGGGTTTTGTTTGTTTGTTTGTTTTTTCTTCAAATCAGCTGCCAGTTCCCACACTCTGAAGAGATTTCAAAATAATTACTCAGCATGGGTAGTTCCCTGTCTTTTTCACCCCTTTGCCTAGAAGTTTTTATGTCACAGAGTGCCAGAATAAATACAGGTAGGTAACTGTTTTCCCCTTGGCTTTGAAGAAAAAACACCAGTTGTGATTTCTATGTACAGGCATCATATCTGAAGGCCCTTTTTCTTTCCGTTCACACATAAACTAAAACTACTGAGTTTGCATTTCAGATGACCTTGGCACTGCTTCTTCTAGGCCAGTCTAAATACCTAGATTTGAAAAACATCTGAAATAATGTTAGATGGTATTGATACATGTTAAGCTTTTAACTCAAAACACATTTGGCTTTCAAAAAAAGACAAAAAAACCTCAGCAACCGAGGCAATGTTCTTCATTCACATTTCTTTACCATCCTATTCCACTTGACATTATAGGTAACAAGTGAAGTGTGAAGTTAAATTGATGATTCATTATTACAGCCAGGAAAAATGGAGTTAATCATTGGCAACTTCACAAGTAACTATTTTGAAGTTGTTGGTTTTTGTTTTTACATCTTAGATTTTCCGCTGGTCCAGACAACAGGTTTTTTTCCAGTAATATTCATTCCACAATCACATTTGCAGTAATTTTGGAGGGAGAGGGATCATCCCCACGGGTGATATGCACACTAAAATCCCTCTGTCTTCCTAATGTAATGCTTTGGAAAAAAGGAAAAGATACATAAACTGATTGGGCCAGGCAACAGTTTTCAAAAATAATTATTCTTATTGAAAAGCAGAAATATGGCCTTAAACAAAAAAAAACCCAAACACATAAGCTGAGCACAACAGAGAGAGAGAGTTGTTTTGAAGATACTTTCTCCTCATTATGAAGACTGACTTGTATATTTCCATCTTGCATTGTGAAAAAAGGGATTACTTCAGGTGCAAAGAAAGTGGTGCATTGAACAGGAGAGGGTAAAGATATTGCTGTATTCAAAAGAAATCAATAATCCTTTCCTTTCCCCCCATGCTGATATATTTACTAAATCATATTCTTCAGCGACGACTTCTGCCCTACATAAGAAAAACCTATGTTGACTATAATTAAGAAAAGAGGTGTTATGAATAAGAAAGGATTTTTAAAAGCGTCCTCTCAGCTTTCTTAAATATCCAACTCCACTTGAAATCAAGTTTGTTATGCAAAGTAGATTCTCCGTCACTTGCAAAACAAAGCCTGCAACATCTTTAAATTAGCTTTCAGGTCTCTATTAAAGATTTTAAAAATGTTACATGATGAAGTAAATATCAATGGGTGGTAACAAGCTATCCTCTTTTTCTGTGGAAACATCTATACCTAACTGACAAATATTTTCCCTTGGCCTAAATTAATTCAATTCAAAATGTTAAGGAGGCATAAATAATCCAGTCGGATTTTCAAAGACATTGAAAAAAGCAGGACCTTTGCTCATAACTGTTGCAACCTTACTGAAAATGCTCACTGCTATATTATATTTAAAAGAAAATGTCTATTTTGTATGGATAGGGAGCATGTTAAACTTCATAATATCAATGGAGACAGTCTGATTAGCCTTTCATATTTATTCCTCCATGTTTTGATTTCATTAAAGCCATATTTTGGCAATTTGAATTAGAGGGTAATTAGAAATAAGCCAAAAATTTTTCTACTAGGTGCTACCTTACCAAATAATCTTACAGCTGTTCATACATGGCACTGGAACTATGATTCCAGTAATATACTTATGATATAAGTAACGGTAGCTGAAGAAGGCCAAATGATCCTTGGGGAGCAGGTTGTGGGAACATCTGACCAATTAATTCTAGTCAATTAATACAACTAGAACCTGAAGCTGCTCTCTGAACCAACAAACTGATTTTGGAAAGCTGCTAGTGGAGCAGAAACAAGATGTTCCACAGCTTGGACGCAAAATCTGGTATGCTGCAACTCGGACTGGATGACAGCATGGATATTCCCTGAACTAAGGGGAAAAGGGAGTAAAGGGAGGGAGTTTCAGTTCGGTTTCTGTATGACACTGTTCCAGACAGGGTTTATAGGAATGTGGTCACTTGGCCTTAGCACTCTTCAGGAAGAGTCATGCTATGTGAGCTGACCCTGAAGAGCATCTTCCCCTAAGTGAGGTGCCATATACATTGTGCACCCTTCTCTGAATCAGCATTTCAGAGAAAAACCTCAAAACTTACAGCTGACTACAGACTGAAAGAGTAAACAACCTATTTCATGGTCTATGCTAATTTTTCAGACTGTTTTCACATCAATTTTATCTGAAGATGTGTTTACCTGCTGCATATTCAATACAAGCCCACATAAAATGTAAGTATGCTAGATATGGAATAGATATTTCTCTTACATTGCATCCTGCCCAGTATCTGCTTACACATCACCATTGAACTTTGATGTCTCTAACAAGTCCAGGCTCCCAGGCTCTAGCATACATACACACATCTTACAAGATAAGCCCTGTCCTGTCTTGACATCCTTCAGTTAAAATAAAGATTTTCCTGTACTTCTTTACTGCGTCTTGCCTTGATCACAAAGCAAGTTGGAGACAATTTTTTTTTAAAATAATCTAGTGTTCCATTCACTGAGTCACACCGATTTGTGAAATGTTGTGTTGTTAAAATGCTTTTTGATTGAATAATTTTTTCAAAGAAAAAAACCAAACAAGCAACCTACACATGAAACAACTTCATTTACATACCATTTTTGTCTCCTAGGACATCAGGAAAACTTAACATGTTCCTACAGTCAACTAAATGTATTGGCACTGCATGGGTTTCTGACAAGACCTTCTTTAACAGGAGGCCAAACCTCATTTGGTCTTTGAAAGTTGTTCATTTTTATTTGTTACAGCTTTGATAATAACACCTCTCATGATCCTGAAATCACCCAAGATAGCTGAGGCACTGATAATATCAGACATCTTATTTTAGTCACCTCTCATTAATATTACAGTCAAAAAAGACCAAGTTACTATTTATTTTTTTAAAATGTTGCAATATATTGACCATCCTTTTGCATTTAAACCTATTTAAAAATAAAACAATACATATTTATCTGAAAGATTAGAAGGTCTGCTTGCAGATTTTCAGCCTGATCCTGCTCACATTAACACCAATCTCGCCGTGTCTTGCAGGCAGCTATTTTTACTTCTGCCATTCCTACATTTGCTGCTCTGCATCTGTATTTCAGGTATCTCAAAGTGATAATTAGCTGTACTGGTCAGTCTCACCTGTAGATGGACCACAAGTCATATAAATGGCTGTGGAATAATCCAAGTGTCTCAAAAATACTAAAACACAGGTCACTTCTAAAGAAGTTCAATCTACCTTTGGACAGTAGCAATAGAAGGAAACAATCAGATTGAAAGACCTTTTTTCAAGCCTTTCATGGAGGGTGAACTTCAATGTACTCAGATTGTGTGAGAGAAAGCAACTCCTGCCAACAAGATTAAATTGTCAAAGTGAATGAATTTAAAGCCTCGGTTTCAACTTTCTACCTATTTACATATCACATGGAGTTTAACGATTAGCAAATTAGACACAAATGATGTGCAAATCAATGCAAATTGCTGGTTCACACATACAATATAAACTTCATTTTTCATGTTGGGATGTAGCCAGTTCCTAGTTAACAAGCATATGGATTTCAGATCTGGGGTAAATGATCTTCTCCGTCACAAGCCAAAGCTTCCCCTCTCTTCCACCCTCCCCCCCCGCCCATTCCCCCACTTGGCACAAAAACACCAGACTTTTCATTCAGTCCACATAATTCAGTCAATACTTGCCTTATGTCAGACTTTGTGTAGGCAGGTAATAAGTTCTAGAGTCAAATTAGGCTATGATTTCTCTAATTTGTGCTCATGGTTAGAGTTTTGTGGTCACTTACACTAATTAGAAATGCTTGGTTTATTAACAGAAAATATATATACTTTGGAAAGCCCCTTGAGATCACCAGGGTATTTATAGATCCCTGCAACATTTGTGTTCTTGACTTTCGTACTATGTTGTATGTAACTACTCTGAACTGAGTTGACAAAAGCCCTTTGAGCTCATCCTCATAATTAAAAACCATTGCATTCACCGCTTCTCCGGTGCTACTTTTTATTTCAGAGGGGATCTCCCTTTCCCTAGGAGAGATTACGTACAATCAGAATCACAGAACTGGGCAATAGCTGTGTCTAGAAGCGACCTCCGGAGGTCCATTCTGCAAACTCTTGCTTAAAGCGGGAGCAACCTCAAAGATAAATCAAATTCCTTGGGAAATTGTGCAGCTAAGTTTGGAAAATCTGCAGGGTCTGCAAATCCGCTTGCCCCCGTGCTGGGCCTCCGTTCCTGTGTGTAAACACTGTGATGGGGGGGGGGAAAGAAATTCATAATATCCAGTCGGAGTTTCCATTGCTGAAACTTCTGGCCTTTGCCTCTTGACCTTTCACCGTGCAACCCCAAGAAGAATCTGCTTTCTTCTCTCTATGCCCCCGTAGGCAGTGGAAGGTTACTGTAATTCCCCTTGCAACGTCTCTCAACCCATCCACAAGCATCCTGTGCTCCAGCCCACAACCCTCTCTGCTGTACTCACACCAGTTTCTCAGCTTTGTGGGACTTTGCAAGGTCCCTGTCATGGTTTAATCTCAGTCGGCAACTAAGCACCACGCAGCCGCTCGCTCACT
>NW_008794456.1:4736978-4741549 GCF_000699145.1 Aptenodytes forsteri | reverse complement strand
GCCAGCTTTCCCCAGTTTCTGTACTGAGCATGACATCCCATGGTATGGAATGTCCCTCTGGCCAGTTGGGGTCAGCTGTCCTGGCTGTGCCCCCTCCCAGCTTCTTGTGCACCTCCAGCCTTCTCAGTCGGTAGAGCATGGGAAGCTGAAAAGTCCTTGACTAGTGTAAGCACTGCTCAGCAACAACTAAACCATCGGTGCGTTATCAACTTTGTTCTCATGCTAAATCCAACACACAGCACTGTACCAGCTACTAGGAAGGAAATTAACTCTATCCCTGCCGAAACCAGGACAGTCCCACAGACCCCTCAGTAGCAGTTAAAATATATTACTGTCCATTGGTGTGCTGCTGCCAATTATTTGTGAAGTTTGAATAATAAACTTCTTATGCGATTACCAACAACGTTTTTTCTCCCTGTCAGCAAATCTGCTTAACAGAGACCTTCCTTAAAGGCCAGGTAGAGAAAAGGGCACTTGGAAAACTCTAAATGTTTCTCACCCTCAAACTGACTTTGAAGCGTTTCAGACAGGGAAGATCAAAACTCACTAATCAAGGGAATGTGCCCAATCCTTAAAACTCCAGGGTATCTCACAGAAAATCCCACGCAATATGTACGTGCAGCAAAAGTTGAACTCTAACCATTGCTGAAGTCGCAGCATCCATTTAAACTGTCTCAGGCTGGAGCATCTAACTGGTCATGAGTGATTTCAATCCCTATCAGATGTGAATAATATAAACAATCAAAGAAATATGTCTTCTCTGACATGACCCTCTCTGCCAGCGAGAGCTGCGCGCCTCGGGGGGGGGGGGGGGAGGGGGGGAGGAGATGCTGACCTTGATTAACATTGTGCTGCTGAATTTGATATGAGAGATCCCATTGATCATGGATTCAAACAGCCAGGGACATGCAGAGCCTTTATTTTATTCCCTTCTTTTAGTACCTATAGAATTTAAGGTACGGTCAAAACAGAGGAGAACATTATACAGGCTGCATCCATAATTTTCTGCTCCCTGCTGAATGTAAAGCTCTTACATTTTTTGTATGAGATAAGAAAGAAATACTCATATAACCAGGGCTCAAGAAGAAATACCAGTTAAAATTCCATTGTAATGCGTTTGCAGGAGGACTGAGTTAAATTTCTGCAGGTAACTCTGCAGGCAACATTTTGTTGACCGTTGACTATTGCCTGTGTAATTTCTATAACATAAATAAATGAAATGTGTAGAATTTAAAATAAAAAATTTAGGGGATTTTAGCTTTAAGAGTCAGCCTTTAATCAGAAGGGTGTTTTAGCGTTCTGTAGCAGTACTGGCTCTCTTCTACAAGATGTTCGAATTTATTAATTGTATGCTTTTTTAAAATTGTTAAAATTAACACCTTTCCCATGAAAATTTCTTTTTTTTTTTTTTAGGGCTTGCTCCTTTCACAGCTCATCCTTCTCCCGTCTAAGTTGCTCTTTCCTTTGTTCCTTACCTTGCTGCCCAAAGAAATTAATTCTGTTATGCCCATGGTTTTGCATGTATAAAACATCAGATATCAGTGAGCATTTTCTGACCTTCTAGTTCTTTCAGAAATCTGTTCATTATTCTGTGGCTTCAAACAACAAGGTACTATTCATATTTTCTAGACTTCAGATCATCCATCTGACGTGTCAAATGTTTTAAGAGGCTTAGCCAACAAATGTACAGCAAGCTGAAATTTGCGGAAAGCAGTTATAGTCTGAATCTCAGCCAAAAAATATCTACAAATAATTACAGACTTGTAGTGACCTCTCTCATGAGCCCCAGACATAGTCAAAGAGACTATGGTTATAGCTATATTCTAAATTCAGTATTCCTGCTAACACTTACAGCCCTAAAAGCTAACCGCAGTGGAAAGGGTATGTGGCTGTAGTGTCTGAAAAATGATAGCTGATTGCAAACTGTTGGAAATGACCTCAGCAATGCCCTGACTCCTAAATCATGCCCTGAATTTGCTTCACAGAAAGCTTGTTAGCAAATTAGGGTCCAGGTTCCGGTCACCATGTGGATGTAGCCTATGTTCTAAGTCCTGGAGATAGCAAAGGGGAGGCACATAAAGGCTAATGATTTTAACAATAGTTAGAAAATCTTTTATAGTGCACTGGAAAGTGAACAGGGAGTTACTTGCAGCTTTGGGTACTTAACTAGTTTTTGAAAGCCTGCCCTCCTGCAGATATCCACTTCTGAAAACACCTCAGTGCTTTGGGTTTAGGAATTAACCTACATAAGGACCGTAGTGACAGTATTACTTCCTCAGCCAGAGGAGTTCTTCATTTACAGCCCTGCACTTGAGATTTTTGCCCCTGTTGTAGTATATAAAAGAAACTCATTAAACGAGGTGTCTGAAAGCCACTTGCTTTGTATCTAAAAATAAGATCTATGCCGTATTTCCACCACATGATCAATCCAAGAGGGAGATGTTTTTCTTAAGAAATCAAAATGTACCATCATGAACACTGTATGTTTTTACCTCAGAACATATGGATTTTCACAGAGCAGGCAAGCAGGCAAAAAGGTTGTGTGGTTCCCCCCCGCCCCCCCGCCTTTCCTTCACCTTTGCTAGGTTTTTTTTTTTTAACTTCTTAAATCTGGGCATTGTAAAGGAAGGTTTAGCACTAAACTGCATCCGCGTAGTGCATACAGCAGTACCCAGGCCTGGCTCCAATAACTCTGTTGAATCAAAATAAGCTGACATAAGCTGGACGATAGACTGACTGGTTTTTGTGCTGTCATAGCTTTTAAACTGCTGTTGAGGCCGAGCTGTGATCGGACTGAAGTTTAAGAAAATAAAGCAAAGAAACCCCCTGAAACAACTATCTCTGGCTTTGAATGAATGATGATTTTCATTGGCAAACTTATGCCTTTCTTCTATGTGTTCATTCTGTGCACTTTATCTGCTTCCAGGATTGCTTCATTGTAAAGGTGAAGACAAGCATGATACTGCTCTGAACCATAGTTCCTTTGGGAGGATCTATCAGGCAAAGCTGTTGCTTTCTCAGCTTCTGCACAAAAATTCATTCCAAATATATCTCTCATGTTAAACACATTTGCCTTTTTTTAAAATACGGCTCCCTCTCTCCAAGTAAATGCAGCTTCTGTTGTAGCTCAGATGTAGAGCCTTGGATCTGAAGCAGAGAGAATCATGATCAGACTTACCAGGACATGGTGACATTGAGTGCAGCTTCCATTCCAGATTTGTTCCTTTTCCTTCATAGCTGTTCTTTTAATCTTTCCCACAGGCGTCACCTCCAGACAGTTTGTCAACCATGTAGTTATCTGTGCAGGGCATCTGAACACTATCTTTCCCTTGATATGGTGTTCATTAACAGTCTGGTATCAATATGATATTTAGACACAAAAATTGTTTCACTTGGAGTCTTCATCCTTGGAGATTTTCAAGACTCAGCTGGACAAAGCCCTGAGGAACATGCTCTGACTTTGAAGTTAGTCCTTTTTTGAGCAGCAGGAGGGAATACAGACCTCCTAAGGTCCCTCACAACCGTTTTTTTTGTATGATGACAGTACATAGACTATATAAAGGTGCCAACCAAAGGTGGGATTAAGTATGTGCAAATTAAACCCACAAATGTATAGAACAGCTTCTTTAGACTTTTAGTTAACTCTGTAGACTGTTCTTGCTTATTGGCTTCAGCAGAAAAAGGGACTGAGATACAGGCCAGTGTCTGCAGATGGTAGTATTTGATTGTGCTGTTGTTATTTAACAGAAAGAAGGCTGATGGCATTGATCTAGGGTTTGTGATTTTAAATAACTGACAAGCCAGGCAGAGTCTGTGGATGGGTGCTTTCTCTCGCAGTCAAATCAAAACAAATAATATAGTTAAGGGGCCATGCAAACTGTTTTGGTTATTGTCATATTACATGGTTTCTATTTCTGACAAACATTAGTTACATTTCAAAGCACTTTTTTCCCCCAGCTTTCCATATGTCAGCTGCTATCAAAATACTCTACTTAAAGTTAAGTGGAAAGAAAATTAAAATGATTATTTTTCTAGTCTCTGATCATTAGGTGCTCAAAGAAAATCCCAGACACCGCAGTCTGCTAAGTGTCCAGCTCTACCCACAACTCTAGGAGCGCTCTACTGCCTCCAACGATTGTCCAAGCACTGGAGGACCGCAGCCTCAGCCCTGCAGCAAACAGCAATCCCATACCTTTCCCAGGCATTGCTTCAGTCATTCAAAACTCATCTAAAATAAAAGGCTCAAGGCTGGGATCAAGATTCTCCCATTTCATGTAAATACTATATAGGTCAGTCTCTGGAGAGATAACAAGCGGTTCTACAGTGTCAATATATGTACAGTCCACTGACCATTATCCGCTGCTGCTGTTTCACGTGGGCACCAGTGACACAGCCAGGAGCAGTCTGAGGACTATCAAGAAGGACTACAGAGCCCTGGGAGCGGTGGCAAGGGACTCGGGAGTGCAGGTAGTTTTTTCATCAATCCTGCCGGTCAAAGGGAAGGGGTTTGAAAGGGCCAGTTGAATCTGGCGAGTCAACAAATGGTTACGGGACTGGTGCCACAGCCAGGG
>NW_008794456.1:4726697-4734387 GCF_000699145.1 Aptenodytes forsteri | reverse complement strand
CCAGAGAGGTGGTGGATGCCCCATCCCTGGAAACATTCCAGGTCAGGTTGGACGGGGCTGTGAGCAACGTGATCTAGTTGAAGATGTCCCTGCCCACGGCAGGGGGGTTGCACTAGATGACCTTTAGAGGTCCCTTCCAATCCAAACTATTCTATGATTTTATAATATGCAGTGTTAAAAAGTTAAAGATAAAAAAATCAGAAGGAACAATATATACTTTTATACAAAGTGGCACTGTGGGAAAATTTGGCAGAGAAGTAATCTGGATCATTATTCAGGCCCTGTACCTGAAATGCCAAATTAAGTTCAGATTAGTCATTCCACAAAGGTACAATCATAGAATAGTTTGTGTTTGAAGGGACCTTTAATCATTATCTAGTCCACCCCTCCTGCCATCAGCAGAAACATCTTTCACTAGATTGGGTTGCTCAAAGCCCTGTCCAACCTGACCTTGAACACTTCCAATGATGGGGCATTCACAACTTCTCGGGCAACCTGTCCCCATTGACTGTATAGGTGACCTAAAAAGCACATTTTGTGACACAAACCAAGACAAAACCCATTTCATCTCTAATTCTTCTTGAACTAGCATTAAAAAACATTTTACAAGTTTTGTAGTCACCCTAACTCAAGGTTTTGCTTATGTTCTTGCACAAAGATTTCCTTAATACAGTTCATGAAGCAAGGTAGCCTAAAAGCACTTCATCCCAAGTCAACACTTATCGGACAATTTAACAACCCCGTGGCAGCATCCGCTGAATAGAGGCAAAATTTAGTTAATTTCAAAGAAGACATAGTGTTTTCATTACAGTCATACAATACCTGACAAAATATGTTTAAGAAAATACAGTATTATGTGTGCTGCGTACAGCAGCATGTCCAAAGAGCCACTTTTGAAGGCAATAATACATGGTTTAAATGATTAGTCTGAGAAGTTATATGAGCACATAATCATATATGGTCTTTAAAGTTTCATAAGAATGAGCAAGAATTTCTCCTAAATGGCTGTTTAAAGCCAATTTCAAGTCATTAGAAAGAAGGCATCCATCCAACACACTTCCATTTCATCTAAAACCAAGCTCCAGGGAGCATGAACAAACACAAAAAGGAGAAAGTGCTGAAACTATTGCAGTTTTACAGAAGAAAATAATTTTTGCATTAGCAGAAAGGATATTATCCTGGAGTTCTCTTGACCTATTATGGAAAATGGTTTCTGAAAATTCAGGTAAGTGGTAGGTAGTCTAGTGGGCATAGTGCTAGGGAAAAGAAATCACTCACTGTAATTAGCAATATAAATGCAGATTTCAACAGGTGAGTGACAAGCAATTGCTGAAGTTAGATGTACTTTCAGTCTTAAATTCAGGTAGTAATATGAGACTATGAGACAGCTACAGCATGTTAATGTAAAAAGCTACTCAAAAAGTTAAGATGAAGGTTAAAGCCTACTTCGAGCATGCGCACTTCAGTTTCAAATTCATCGATGGATACAAATGGAAGAACAGTTTGCTCATACAATAGCTTTACAGTTCCTGATCTCACGTGTAGGAAAAAGCATTATTGCCAACCTCATGCTAATAGATTGCAGAGAAACAAAAGCAAAGCAAAAGATGATCAACTTTGTTGAGACATTTAGGGTTTGATACCAGTGGGATATTTATTTTAGACAGGTTTACACCATGCAGTCAATAAAGCACCAAGTTTGCAAGTTTGTGCGTATGTGAGCTCACAACGAAAATTTGGCCAACAAATCAGTTGTAACCTTGAGTTTATCACTAGCTTCCCATCCATTACCCTTTTCTTTCCTCTCTGCAGTTGCACTTACGTTACACATTATGTCTCCTCTTTTCTACAAGAGATAACCCAGATTCCTCCAGTTTTCTTCAGAGACAACGTTTCTAGATTCCTTATCACTCTTACTGCTTTCTTCTTCAGTTGATCCACATTAGAGTTGATTATTTCTACCTGAGTATAGAATTTTGAACTCATCTTTGATGAATCTCAACCCATTTTTTTTAAGGCCACATCTCCAATTTGTCAGGATCATTCTGAATTCTTATCCTGTCCTCCCACGTACTTGTAGTTTCTCCCAGCTTGGTGCAGCCTGAAATTCAATAAGTAAAGTTTCTATTCCATCATCTGGATCTTAATGAAAATATTTAATAGCACCGCACTAGGACATATCCCTGAAGAGCTTCACTTGATTCATGCTTCCATTTCTGTCTGTGACTCATTCTAAATACTCTCTGAAAACAGATCTTTAACCAGCTTTGCACCCTCCAATAGTAATTTTATATACACCAGGGATTCACAAGTTTGTTTTTTATTATCGTAGAATCATAGAATAGTTTGGGTTCGAAGGGACCTTTAATGGTCTAGTCCAACCCCCCCGCAATACGCAGGGACATTTTCAACTAGATGAGGTTGCTCACAGCCCCGTCCAACCTGACCTTTCCAGGGATAGGGCATCCACCACCTCTCTGGGCAACCTGTGCCAGTGTTTCACCACCCTCAGCGTAAAAAAATTTCTTCCTTATATCTAGTCTGAATCTACCCTCTTTTAGTTTAAAGCCATTCCCCCTTGTGCTGTCGCAACAGGTCCTACTAAATTATTATTATTATTTTTATTATTTTCCCTGGGTACAAGTAAGAGACCTGGAAGACAGTACTATTAGAAATAATGGTGGTGGATGGCACCAGTTCTGGTAGTGACCTGGATCAGGCTTGTTTATGAGAATGTTTTGTATGAAATATTGCTGCTTCATGCTGATACCTCCTTTAAAAGAAAAAATTTCTGGGAATGAAGCATACAGCAGCCTAAGTTCATCAGGCCCAGCCAATCCAAATACGTATGTATTTTTTGCTTCCTATCCCTTGGACAGAAAGAGAACTTACTCTCTGTTACAGGTGCTAACTGTTCTAATTGCAGTTTTCCTTCCCAGAACGACTGATGCAGAAAAAACATTAGACCTTTAAGCCTTCTCCTCCCCTATCTGTAGACAGTATTTCCTCTTCTCCAAGTTATGGACCAACAGCTTCATTCATATTTTCCTATTACTAGTAATGAACCTCTCTAGAAAGTTATCTTGTTACCACACCCAAGGACCACAAAATGCCTCTCCTTTTGGCTTGGGCTTTTCCAGGACTACCCTTACGGTCTGTCCTGAATCAACAAGACTAGATTCCACTTTTTTTTTTTCTTTTTTTAAATAATGCATACGAGTTCTTCCTTAGCTTCATTATTTAATTAAGTAAATCTTTACTATGCTTCCTGTCCTTCCGCTGCTTTAGGCAGCTTGTACTTATGTTTGTAATAAGGCCAATGCCAAGAACTGGAGGGGAAAAGTGGAGAAGTCATCCCCTAAGGATCAGGATGGCAAATTTTTCACACCCGTCAGTGAAAAACAGTATTAATGGACTACAGATTAACACTGTGGAACACTCCTTCTCTATCTGAATAATAATTTTAGTTTAATTATATAGAGACTGAAAAACAATATTTCTGAGAGGTAAGTGGCTCACAAGTTACAACTTTGCCTTAAATTTAAGCATGTCTTTTTTTCCTTTTTTCTTTTTTTTAAAAGCTTTGAAACAATTAAAAACAGTTTTAAATGAGCTGATTCAATCAGTCTTTGCTCTGGACAAATTAGCATAGTGCCAGTATTAATGGTGTATGTTTATTTACACAGGCAACTACATAAGCCTCGACATAAAACGCCTTCTGACCTTGTACTTTCTGTGGGCTAAAATACCTGATGTTTCTGTCAAATACTACTTCTCCCCTCCCAAAATATATCTTTATCTGTGTTGGCTTTTACATTTACCCTTATCTTATTACATTCAGCCAAATGGAGGCACCTAAGGAGTCTCATTAGAAACAAAATCCAAGAAGAAAAAAGGTTGCTAATTCACTGGGCTTTTCTTAGATCTACAGTTTTTCAATATAGTTACAGCTGACCTTGAAACTTTCTCTCAGATTTGTGGCCTAAGAGATAACGGCAGAAGTGCTGATAGACTAGTGTTTTGGGATATGAATCTTTGTTGAGTTTACTCCCAGTAGCAGTATATCATTCTGTATCTGAAGTATTACTTATTCTAGTACTCTTACCTCTGTCAGCACTATGAGTAGTTATCTCCCTCCATATCATTAAGGGAGAAAAATCCTGTAGAGTGGCAGGAAACAATTTACACTTTGGAACAAGGAAAAAAAAAGGAAAAAAAAAAAGAGAAAGATAACACAATTTGAGTGAGAGCCATAAACAGTGTTACAGTAAGAAAGGACTGTAGTCTCAAAGACTGACTGAAACAAGAGTCTGTTGTTACTTTACTATTACAAGAGATTAAAACAATCTTAGGATGCTCCAAGGGCGTATCTTTTTTTAAAATTTCCGAATAATTCAAGAAGAATATTGATTACCTTACTTATTTTCTCAAAGACAGAAAATAAGGGGTAAAATTAATATTTTCAAGCTTTACTGTATGAAATCAGGTTATTTTAGTGGCAGGTGATGTGTTCAACATCTTTTCAAACTATATTCAATTATTCAAACTGTATTCCAACACTCTAAAATACTGAGTCTCAAATTCTTGTGACAAAAAAACCACTGAAGTTCAGCTTAATTATTGGGACCAGATAATCAAAAGAGGCATAGCGATTTACATGCAGCTATGTCATTACATCAACTGATATACCATCATTTATTGAAAGAGAACAAAACAATGCATAACATCTTTTTATATCCTAGAAATCAACTGCTTGCACCAGAGCATCAAGTAGCAATGTAAAATTTCCCCCAGGTTCTGTTGGCAATTATTAAAAAAAAAATTAAAAATAAAAAAAATAATTAGAAACCCCTAAAAGATCATATAGCATTTCTGGATGCTTGTAAGGTACTGAACCATGAGTTAGAGGGATTATTTCTGGACTTATGAAGTTGTTCGGTGTTCATGGCCATCCAGACCTTGACTTCTCTTGTAGGAAAATGAGCGCAGACATCCATTATTACCAGTTCCCATAGTAGTCAGAGGTAGGTATTTGCCATTTAAAAACCAGACTGAGATCTCTGACACTCAGCAAACAGCACTGAGAGAAGCAACTGCTCTGCTACAGAAAGGTTAGAAAGCTCTTTGTTTAGGTGCCTTCCATAAACATGCCAAGATCTAAATAACTGCCTGCATTGATTTCCAGCGATCTATGTCTCCTGGAAGTGAAGGAAACTTTTACTCAAATCATCCTAAATAATCCAAAGGATCTTCTAAGCAAAGGACTGATGATGCTATGAGACCTGAACAGAGACACAAAGCTTCAAAATTAAGCCTGGGGCAAATTGCAGTTGTGTCTAAATGAATAAGCTGTACAGTGAAAACTAAGCATCCAAAACTGAGAGTCCATACAATGGTTAATTTGTCAGTACTATGGTCATGTTACATCGGATTTAGGGATTGCATCATATAATTATGGCTTTCTCAGTGTTTACAACTTGACTTAGCCCAGGCTAATCCCTGCGTGTGCCATCCTAGCATGCTCCTAACCAAAACCACCACTTCCTTGAGTTCACACAGGTTCTACTTTTTCCTCTTCACACTTCAGGATACAGTAACAGCTCTGGTCATACTCCAAATTATTTCAGTTGTTCAATATTAATCTATTCTGATATATTATGTCTGGTGCTTGTTTGAAGAAACAATATTGAGATATATCTTTAAAAAAAATGGACCAGTACATAGAAAATATATTGCAAGTTGCACAACAAGATGACCAGCCAGGACAATTTTAAAGCAACCAGTTTTCACACGACCCCAGGTGAGTCAAGGGAACATGCTTTTAATCAATAAACCTGTCTGACACACTGCCAAAGATATGTTTTAGACTTACAGAAGTTCTGAGAATGGTTTGTAGACATTTTGCTACCAAGGTTTATCTTAAAACCCTAGAATATAATCAAAATACAGGGCAAAAAGAATGAGAAGTATTTTAAATGTTCCTGAAAGTGAAGTATGGGAAAAGAGTTAGCTCCCTGAATTTGAGACCAAATTGGCCAAGCGTATCTTAATGCTCCCCTACTTGTGAGAGCCTGCCCAGGGTACCCATGAATGAGGACCAAATCAGCCACCCCAGATACATACACTGACTGAGAGGGAGGGAAAGGAAGAAGACACAAGGCCTCATAGTCCCCATCCGTGACTCGGGTTGTGGAAGGATCCTGAAAATAATTGTAACTATTATAATTTTATATTAGTTTCACTTGTTTAAGTTTCCTGTTATGCGGCACAGCCATCAGTCTGGGGAGAGGGAAGGCACTCAAGGGTACTGCAAGGGAATGTATGTTGCTGGGCAGATGCGCAGCCCAGCATACGTATCAAAGAGACTATGCAACTATCTAGGAAATTACTACTCTTCGCATGTGCATAGCAGAGAAGGCGATTGCTAGCAACCGTTAAATATGCTAATGATGCCATGGGGCTAACTGGAAAAAGTGCCCTCTAAATGAAAGTGGGCAAAGTTACACGTAATGTTAGAATGATGATGGAGGGCATGAGGATGGAAAGCGAGGAATATATCAGCCTTCTTTCACACACTTGATATTATTTTACTCACATTGTCATACCTTCTCCATTTCTTTTTCTGGCTAAATTTAGGAAAACTGAAATTCTATCCTATTCCTGCACATTCATTCTGTTCCAACAGTCAAACAAGATTCCAAACGTTTCAAAGCATGAATTTTAATTATACTGTACTATAACTAATTGGATAAGACCACTGGAGGTAAAGCAGATAACATTCTGCAATCACAAAAGGACCACTTTGCCAGTGAACAGGCTGTTGAGTCAGGAGCCAGAGCCTGAAGTTTTACTTTTTGCTCTGCAGGGTGGCCTTGGGCAATTACTTTGCCTCTTCCCTGAACTTCGCTTCCCCACCTCTGCAAAGGAAAATGATCTGCTTCTAACAAGGGCTGCAAGAGATGCAGATATTCTGTAACTGTAGAAGTCATGTAGCCAGGTAACCTACTTAACTGACCCTTATCTCCCAAAGCAAATATTCTTTTGCCAATAAGAAAAAACAATAACCTGGCAAAGTGTCGCGGAGAGAGAGATACACTTCACTCATAAGAGAGAAACAGCAATATGTTTACTGATATAAGACAATGAGTTAACAAAGTTCGATGGCAAATGCAACAGTGGTTTAACAAGATTGAACGGCAAGGTACACTTGATTATTTGCTGCATAGAGGACAGGGTCAGACAAAACCATTAGGGAGACCCTCCCATTGAGTCACAAGGTTCAGAGAGGACCCCCTTATGTTCTAAACTCCTTCCTACCTGGACAAGCTTGAGAAGTGAGCCCATGTGAACCTCATGAGGTTTAAGAAGGCCAAATGCAAGGTCCTGCACCTGGGTCGAGGCAACCCCCGGTATCAATCCAGGCTGGGGGATGAAGGGATTGAGAGCAGCCCTGCCGAGAAGGACTTGGGGGGACCGGTAGATGAAAAGCAGGCTCCTGCACCTGGGTCGAGGCAACCCCCGGTATCAATCCAGGCTGGGGGATGAAGGGATTGAGAGCAGCCCTGCCGAGAAGGACTTGGGGGGACCGGTAGATGAAAAGCAGGCCATGAGCCAGCAATGTGCACTCCCAGACCAGAAGGCCAATCGTGTCCTGGGCTGCATCCAAAGCAGCATGGCCAGCAGGTCGAGG
>NW_008794456.1:4714648-4725250 GCF_000699145.1 Aptenodytes forsteri | reverse complement strand
AGCCCTGCTTTCCTGGAGATGACCTGCCACCTGCCTGCCAATGGGAAGCAGTGAATGAATTCCTTGTTGTTTGTGTGAATGGTTTTTGCTTTGCCTATACTGTCTTTAGCTGCCGGCTGGGGTTAAACCACGACACCGAGAAGCTCAAACACTTTACACTTGCAGATTACACATTTTTTTATGGAGAAGAGGGTCCATGATAATTATTGCTTACCATTTAAATTCCCTCTCCCTTGGAAAGGGAAAGCTGTCTAGCTGAACCCTACTAGAAAATGTACCTGTCAGACTGAGTCCCTACCTTTCTCCTAGGATCGCCTTCACACCTCTTTTGTGACCCATTCCCTATTACTCCATACTATGCTATCCTGCCTACCACTGCAGCTACAGACCGCAAAGGTATCACACTTTAAAGTGTCAATGGCAATACTCAGGGAAGAAATTCTGAGCCACCCAATATTGACAAGCACCTTCAGTCACACAGAAACAGCAGAGCATCACCAGTAGCTGTTGGCACAACTGTCCTCATCTCACGCAACACTGTTTGCCACTCCCTCAGCTTCAATTACAGCTACCTTGGACAAAGAAAAAGCAGTTTAGTGACTGCAGGTAGACATCAGAAATTATGCTAGTTTGGGTGTAGAAAGAGTCTGCATTGTATTAATATTTATCATTTGGGTATTTTCTCTTTTTCAAACAATTGAGTGTCACTGCTCATGTTCTGGAAAGGCAGATAAAACAGAGAGCAGGCTGAACTCTACCTAATGAGCTTGTATTAATGAATAAAAGAACTAGTCTGTGGTGTGCTCTTTTAAATTTAAGTTGTTTTTTTTTTCTGATAACTGCAATGGTATTTGAACAGTCTCTTTGTACTGAGAAAGTGGAATTCATAGTTATAATCAGAATTGTATTTTTATTGGTGAGCTAGAAAGAGAACACAGTATATAATATCATATTATTGGTGTGCTTCCACATTCACTGCTTATTTATTTCGCAAAAGCCTAGGACATTTTTACTTTCATCAGTAAAAAAACCAGCAGCTTCCCTTAATATCTTTCAGGTCATACAACGTCCATATTGAGGCCATCACATCTTGTTTTTTCATCTGTGGTTTCTGGGGTTTTTTGGGGCGGGTGGGGTGTATGAAGAGGGAGGGGGAACAGCGTTTGAGAAAGAATTATATAACTAAGACTACATCCTCTAGCTGTCAGTCAGAAACTCCCAGGCAACAAATCCTGCATCCAAGACACTCAATTTTAAATGAAGAGTTAATTATTGGGTTTATTTTTAAAGGGGGGAAAAAAAAAGGTGGTGGTGGGGGAAGCATGGTTATTCTAACTTTCAGTAATTAAATATTGAACCATAGTATGATTTAATATATCCTATTCCTGTTGCAGCCCAGTCATGTGCTCCTTAAGAGATTTATATGGAAACTGGTACATAATCATTAGCAATTTGTCTTCATCTGTCAAAAAACATACAAGTCCCATTCACATCAAGAGTGATCTTTCTATGGTTCTTTCTGTATACACAGCTGACAATTGTCATGTTCTGGAGCTTTAAAAAGCATAAAGACTTCACTGATACTGTATCTAATGGATTCACGCACTTCTGCGTTCACATTAGTATTTACTGCTAATTATCGTTGTCAATACAGAGCAAGCAAATGAATTGTGGGATTCATTTGGATTTCTGAGCGAGGCTAACATTTCATAGCAATATCTTAAAGCCTCAATATGTCCTATGAAGTTTTGTTAGACTTGTGCCATACAGAATAATGGATATAAATGCCAAAGGCATTAAAAATATAGTCTCACACTGTTCTTTGCAAAACTGGCTCTATGATCACATTATAGCATAGAATGTAACTTTGCACTTCAAATATTTTTAGTTTCTGTCTGTGTGCATAAGTGCATTGATAAGATAGTGAAACATAAAAATAAGATATAACTAACAGCTTTCCTGTATGTGCAGCTATGCAAGTTGAAAAGATCAAAATCAGCAGCAGGAGTAAAGCAGCCAAAAACCACAGTTTATGAAGGTCTTATGGGAAGATTATTGCATTACCTCCAGTACAGAAGAGATACAGATCTGATTTAAACTGTTTCTAAATCCATTTGGACTTCAGAATAGTTTGGAATGATCCGTTTTGCTCCATTTTGCTGTGAGAGCTCATCTTTAAACACATATTTTAAATAATAGGGTTTCAGAGAGGCTTAAAATACCAACCAGTCCACCGTCATTTCCCTGGGCTGAATCAGCCCTACCTAACTCAGTTTTGATTACAGCCACCTGCCATGGAAAACACACGGTGATGTAAATTGGGCAGCATCCTTCAGCCAGTCCCTGTAGCGCCTGACTGACAGGGACCCCATGGGGAACCCTGCGCCATAGAACGTCCGACCTGTGACGGACAACTTTGGATCACGGCCATGCCTTTAAACACAGAGCGTGTTGTCTGACATGAGATGCTGTGCTGTGGTAGACTCAATAGGACCTGGATATTTATAGGAGGTGATAGTGATCAAGGATATAGCTGGTCACTTAAAGCAAGCTCAAGGGAAGTTAAACAAGTCAATCCAATTTCAAGGAAAAAAAAAAAACACAAAGAGAAAACCACAACACATCAAGATCTTAAATTGAAACATCTTGAAGCATACATGTTAGCCAGTATTTCCTGCCAAATTCAATGAATTTTAATTGCTAGCTTTCACCCAATTAGCTTTCTCTTTCATATCTCATTTTTCCTCACTTCGGTTCCCAAATCCTGCAACAGGGATCTACCAAGTGGTTAATGGCTGACATGCTTTCAGCTAGAGGAAACTATGTCAGGTATGTGTTACTGACCCTCATATAGATTTCAACCACCAGCTCACCTTAAGAGCACTTCAAAATTAAAGTTCACTTGCATTAAGTTTATTAATGTAAGATTGGCTGCTGAGCTGAATGCATTGCTGCAGCAGAAAAACAAGTGATCAAAACAAGACAATGATTTTTCCTCTCTTTTTAAGAAACACCGCAGCCTGCTAAAGCCATTCCTGCTGAAGTACTTCTCATCCTGAGAGGTTCACAAATAGCGGGTTTTAATCTCTACGTTCACAAGTGGCAAGGTGGTTAGTTTTCAGATTTCATCTTTCCAGCAAGGTCATGTTCCCTAGTGATTCAGCACTCTATCATTTCATTTTCTCTCTAAACATTAAAAAGGGGGAAACAATGACTAGTGGGAGCACACAGACACACAAATTTTTGGAGACAAGATGGAGAAGAAAAGGGTCAAATGCTTTCTGTTGCGTCAAGGAAATGATTACACTAACTGGTTGCTTTATTTAGACATAGTGCAGACAGCTTGCAGTTTGTCCCTTAGAACTGTCTTGCTCTTAATTACATTGACTTTTGAAAGCTTTCATTAATTACGATACAGAGCAAAGGTTTCAAGCAGAGAGGTGACTCTGTCATACAACAGCTACTGATCCTGACCAGTTTAAGTTAGTGTTTACTGCATTTTAAGTTCCATAATAAACTAGTGACAAAGCTGTCACTAGCAGGATTGTAGATGTTAAGGAACATTTGTACTGATCAAAGAAGTCCATGATAGCAGAAGAATAGCAATCTATATATTTATTTATTTTAATTGGAACTGAGTGAAAGGAAAGAGACAAATAATAGATTTTTGGTTCAGTCACTGGAATGAAAATAAATCAGATTAAATACACATATTTAATGTAGAGATGGACTTTTTCTCCCCCATTGAAATGAAAAAATACTCAATTTTTTTTTTCCATTTTTGGAAAATTCATTCACCATGTGGGGATTTCTTTGGTCCCTATACTGCATTTGAGAGCCTATGTAAACTGTACAGTCAGTCAGATGTTTTGTGTCTTTCTACCTCATTTCCATCGAAGATCTCAGTGGCTTTCAGAGGTTGGTGCTAGTACTTTCTGATATCTCTGGCACTATTATAAAAAAATTGTATGCTTTCCTGAGTTGCATAACAAAAAAATTTGCATTCAATTCCCCAAACAGCCATAGAAGGTTTACATGTCCTTGAAAGCATCACTTAAAGTAGGATTCTTTGAAATCTGATAGTCGAGCTTTTCAATGGATTGAGGAAGCCAACAGAAGAAAATTGAATTGCCCCCTGCAAGTGCTGCTGTCTCTCCAGGAACTATAGATGGAAGCTAGATGACAAGGTTAGACTAGATGCATAAAGTTACAGGACCTGTGTCTCTCTGCCTCATTTTCTACACCTTTAATTTGGTAATGGCAGCAATTCCCAGGGCTAGTATATGAGGTCATATTCATTAACATTTCAAGTCCTGCTACTAATGACAAGTATAGGTGAAAGATTTGAAAGTGTGACACTCTGGCTTCTTGACTGATTTTGCAGTGCTGATATTTGTGGCTTCTTAAATCTTACTTCCCCAGCCATTCCCATTTTCTCTGTGTATAGTGGGTTTTTTTTCCAACCCCCTGATAATTTCTGGTATTCTTTTTCTCCTTTACCTATACATCTTCTTTTGATGTCACTACAGTAATTACTTTCTATTTAAACGCCCCCTAGAAATATATATCCTCAGATTATTTTTTTCCTGATAATCAGATATTAGTATTTTTTATTATATTTAGGTTTAGTATTACTAGTTGAGTTGTAAACTGTAACCTGCAGTACTAGTTTCAAGTCTGAAATGTAAGTCTATTTGAATTAGCTTTATATGACATTTTTCTTTGTCACCTATACTGTTACCCAATCAACCTTCAGACAAAACTTAGTGGGAATAGACAACAGTACTGTTAGCTCAGGCTTCTAAAACTCTCTGCTTGAATTTCAAGCTCTGATTAAATCTGAACTACTCCCCAACATTTAAACTGCTAGTGGGAAGCAGGTCAACTGGGGAAGAAAACAGCATCTCAGGAGAGCATACATCAGCAGCTTTGGGGGTCAGGCAATATAACATGAGAGACACGGAGAAAATTCAAGAGTCAGCTCATGATGTATTGCTTTCCTTACTGCCTTCGAAATGGGGCTCTATTACAAGCAGTACAGTGATATATTGATGCTGCATCTTCCTCATCCACTCCACCAACTCACCTCTCCAGATCTGACATGACTCTTGATACAAAACAGATCCTACGCGTTTTCTAAGCTAGTCTCTGGTCACTGGGATGTCCCTTTATTTTAGGGAAAGTTTACCACTAAGAGTTCAAGGTCAGAAATTCAGCTACTTGCCTTCACTGGATTTTAGGGCCAAGCAGTCATGGGACATTGGAAAAATGAAGCATGGGTGGTGTCTTGATGAGAACCACACCTTCAAGACCTTGTAAGAACTTGCCTTCAGAGAAGGCATCCACACTGCACGTTTTCTACCTGTACTGTGGCAACAAACATTAGAGGAGCACAACCAGCACGTAGCCCTATGTGTTCTTCAAAGGCTGCACCTCAGACACTAGTTACAGAGAAGTGAAGGGCTCGTAGCAGTGTCAGTGTGGGCAATCAAACCGAGCAGCACTGAGAAAAAAACCAACTCTTTAACAACCATCACTTGAAAAAAAATCATATTCCCTGCTTCAAGTTATAGACACACACGTAGCTTTCCAGTCTGACATTCAGCATTAAACAGGAGACCTGATATTATATATACTCTCTGCATACAGAAACACCTGTACAAAGAGCAAACCACAGGGGAGCACACATAGCCAGTGAGTTAGCAGAAGTAACTTGAACATATGCAAGGACATCTAAGTGAAAGAAGAACTCAAACTTCTCTGCAATTAGACCTTCCCCTCACTGCACAGGATTTCATTTCTGACAATAAAGCTGTAAGCATCTTCTGAAAATTAAGAGGTGCAACCTTTCATCTACAGTCTTAGTTATAGGAACAAATTTTACCATTTAACTACAAACATTGAA
Organism: Aptenodytes forsteri; assembly: GCF_000699145.1. Lineage (NCBI taxonomy): Eukaryota > Metazoa > Chordata > Aves > Sphenisciformes > Spheniscidae > Aptenodytes > Aptenodytes forsteri. The sequence goes on along the minus strand of NW_008794456.1, from coordinate 4,719,345 downwards.
TGTCATTTCAACAAGCGGTTCAATGAAAAACAAAACTATTAAAGCTTAATTATCTATGTGTTTGATTTAACAGTTGAATAACAAAACCTACCTCTCTTCTGTCTTTCCTTGCATAGACCTTTCTCAGCGTAACACCCACCAGCTTGCCTTCTCTTCCACCTTCTTTTCACTGGGGGACAGAATGGGCTATTTACAGTCCTACCCATGCTGATTGCCTGAGTAGCCATTTTCTCCTGGCTACCACGTGGGTGTTACATACTGCAATTATGTGCAATATATTGCACCTGTTGTAACAAATGAGCCAACTTTCCCGCCTTTTGGCAAATTTGTACAGACTCTTCTGCCTTCTCTCCATAGGGTAATAGGTTCATAACAGAGAACAAAAATGAAAGCGGTGAAAGATGCCAGGTCCTCAGAAGTACTGAGTCAGAAATTCTCCAGTGATTGTGGAAGGGGCAGAAAATGAGCTTTTCCTGATGGCAATCATCTTTAAATTACTGCCCTAATTAAACATTTCCCTACCTGAATCCAGAAGTTCTTAATCCGAGATGGGAGTATGTATTTCAGAAAGGCCTGTGCTACAGCTGTAGCAGAAGAGTGTCCTCTCAGTTTCCTGTGTTGTGGGTAACTTCACCCCCTATCTCCTCCTAATAGTTAGAGTTTGATTTGTTTGTATCTGTGTCCCCAAAAAGGCAACTCCCCCCACTCATTCTTAAACCACTTCTCTTCATTTCTAGAACAAGGCAAACCTATCTGTAGCACTTTGGGGTTCTTTTTCCTTTCCTATGGAGTTTCTGTAGTGACTTTTTCTCCTTATCTCATCTGTCTTGAGCCTCTCTAACGTCTATGACAGTTCTTTTAAAAAACTTATTATTTTCCCATCAATACCTACCTTCAGTGTGACACTTTGTAGCCACTGTAACAAAGACAGCACAAATGACCAGGCTCCAGAGAACAAATTCACACAAAATGTTACTTGTGGTTTATTAGGAGAAGAACATAAACAAACCAAAAATAAAATGGAGCCTTCTGGGCTGAGATTGTCAAAAACTACCTTGAAACTGCTGTCCTCCAAGTCTCACTTAAAATTAGTGAGATTCAAACATTTGGTAACACAGATTTTATTTTATATGCTCCAATACTTAATCATCAAGTTCAGCAAAGGCAACATCTTTTTGCTTTGGATTTGCACAGGACTTAGCACAGTGAAGTCTAGAATTGCTCTCCCTCTGTGCTACAAATTATGATTACAGTCCCTCTTCTCTAGGAGTAATTTATTTATATTTTTCTAAACGATCATTAGTGAAACATTATTGAACTCATAAAAAAGGAATGAAGGATAAATTATGTTCCACTAACGAAGACATAGAGAGAGATTTGTGTTTTTCTATTTTGTATCTCACATCCCCATTGGAATTTACCAGAAGAAAGTTTGATGTACTACCTCATGAAATTTTGTTTACAACCTACATACTAGCATATATATATCCATGCCATGTAATCTGAGAAAAGAGGGAAAATAAGAAGAATATATTAAACAAGAGTGCAGCAGTAGGAGTAAAGCCTCTAACACAATGCTCTAAAAACCTGGGATATGCTGGATCATAGAACTACTCAAGATTTTCAACTGCTAATGAAATTTCACTGCTAAAAATCATTCTGTTCAATTGGCAAGAAAGAATTTGATGATACCTTTGTAAAATTTTCTTCCTTGTGTTGTTTTCAGCTACTTACAGATCTTTCAGATGGCTTTCAAATTTCAGAAAGAAGAGGGAAGGGTAAACAAACATTTTTAAACTAGGTGTGATTTTCTCCTTTTTCCTTGGTCAGCTGTATTAAATATCTTCATTACATAATCTCAAAAGAAGAAAGGAAAAAAAGAAAAACCCATCATGTTAATACTGCTGAAATATATCAAACTTAGAAGGGCTGAAAACACCCAGCAGGGCAAGAACATACAAAAGAATTTTATAACACTTGTGAAATGCTTAAATCCTAAATCTGCAGATTTGTTTTTATTTTTAGCTTGTATCACGGTGGAAGAGGATATTTTTTTCAAAGTTCTTTTAAAGTAATTTATGTCATGACCAGCGTCTTGACTTTGAACTCATGTGACGTAAAGAACAGCAGCTTCAGATCTCAGTTCCTATTTTACCAGTCATATCACACACTTTGCTTTGATCTCAACCAAATTTAGCTGACCTTTGCAACAAAACCAGGACAGAATCCATCCAATGGCATGAAAAGTTTAGTCTTCTCAACGTAATTAAGGAAGAGAAAAGCAACCACTTGAAGGACTATGTGGATAACTAACACCACCAAAGACTGAGGAGAAATTATTGGGCTGTAGCCAGCCCTGTTCCTAGTAACACCTTCTCTTTAGCTGAAACAATTAAATCAAAGGTTTTTTTATGATATTCAGGGAAGTATATTGTCACTAGTGAGTTTCTTTTATGGCACCACCTTCTTGTCTTCAGGCTACCCACCTATGTTGGTTCCCGTAATAGAACTTTTCTCAAAAGTTCATTACTTTCCAATTGTTTTCCTTCTATCAATGCAAATTTATTTCAGAAATGCTCCCTAGTTCTTCCAGCTCTCCTTTCAATATGCTGGAAGAGACTTATTCTACTGTTTTGTGGTTACTTTCTTGCCTCCTGGGACTACTTTCATAGCCTTTTCTGCAAAGATGTAGGATAGAAAGAACTCAAAGCTTTAGTCTCCCACAAAACAAAATAATGCATTTACTCTGATTTTTGGGACAACTTCTTAATCTCTCAGGTCTTTATCATAAGTTGTTTTGAAAACACAACTGGAAAATCACACAGCCTGACTACATCTTTCCCAGGATAGCCTACTGCTGATGTGAGGTTAGCCCAAACAATGCAAGTCTCCTCATGAACAGACTTTATCACCATCACCAGGTTTAATTCCATAAGCCATATGCATTAGTCGCCCATGGGAAGTCCCATTTCACTTTTAGACCATGATCTCAAAAGAACTTAACAGCATTGGGAGATTTCATGTCAGTACTCATTCTCCTGTAAATTACCAGCTGTGGAGAGCAATGTGGGACCTTGACACTGATTCTTCTCTCCCTTCAATTGTCAGAAATCAGTTTAACTTGGTGGAATTGCATTAGTGGAAAACCAGATAATGGTCCTAACTCAATAAGGCACATTATTTGTTTGGTTTTTATCTGGTGCCAGCCCCATTGAAGCTAACCAGCCTTGAGTATATTCCAGAATAGCAATGCTTTTTGAGTGAGGATTGGAATATAAAGCCATTTAGCCTGAATACTTCCCCCCTAACCTAATATAGAACTATATGTTTATAATTTAGGAACCTATGATTTAGGGCAGAGAGAGAGAGAGGGAGAGAAAGAGAAAAAGAGCTGATGTGAATAACTTCGTTGATGTGCCTGTTATAGAGGGCTTTCTTAGGAATGGAGAACCGTTATATAAAATGGCCAAATTACCAGCCAGCGTCAAAGGAGGAAGCATTGACAAAGTAGATTCCTAATTAGGAACATCAGTTAAAGATTTGTAATTAAGCAGAATGAATTTGGACTGTTGATCATATACACACTGCTAAAAGAAGATATTAGGCTATAAAAGAGACTTCTGGACTCTAGACCAAAGTAAATACTAAAAAATTGTTAGGGGTTGCCTAATTTGGTAGCCTGATAGAGGCAAGATTGCTGCAGGTCCAGCCAGTGAGGCTAAACATGCATTCCCAAGAGGCACACATGCACACAAGATACACTATATATACATGTAAATACACTTGGGCACACAAATTAAGACAGAAACTCTCATGCAAACACAGATGGCACAAACAGCCTGATGCTATTGCCCCCTCCGGCTGATTAGGATGATGATCCATTAGTGGGAAATATCTACATATTATATACAATCCAGATCTCCCCAGTATCTGGGCTTAAACAGTCTATTCAGTAACTGGCCCGTTGATCCTCTATCTCCCCTTGCCTCGTGCACACACAGACATATGCAAGCAGGTCTCTCAGTTGACTCTCAGGCCCCACAGTTCCTCCTGTATTTGGCTTTGATCTTTCTGATCCCCCCAATTGTCAACTTGCAGACCCTCCGGTCTCTCTAGTGTCTGTCCCAGGCTTAGGTTTTCCTTGATATCTGGCTCCCACGCCTCTTACTCTACTTGAAGGATAGTCCAGGTTGACGTTCACTAGCGATTATACAGTGACTTGTGCACCTACCCTATATACATGCACTCCGATCCCTCCAGTTGCTGGCACCACAGACATACGGAATCCTCTGACCCATGGTCTGACCCCAATTGCTGGCACTCAGACCCCCATACACACACGTGCACACAGAATAGACACCCTCTTACTCAGTAAAATAGTTAGAAATGGAGTCTAATGAGAAGACAGGCCAGACTGCACTGACCATGTGCAGGGCACAGCCAGACAAGCACACTATCTAGCAATCTCCTTACACATGACCAGCTCCTTTTATCCCCTTATTACATGCTTGCTCCTCCCCAAACCACATTGATCCCTCCCTTTCTCTGTCTTTGCTTCTCCCCCTAAACATCCCATGATAAGTCCTGTGTAAACTCAAATGTTCTCATAAAGTGTCCCATATCACCTAGGCGGTAAGGCTTCTGAGTCTGTACAGTTGTCGTGGTTTAAACTCAGCCAGCAACTGAGCACCACCCAG
>NW_008794456.1:4712849-4714563 GCF_000699145.1 Aptenodytes forsteri | reverse complement strand
TAAAGCAAAATAGTAATAATAATAATAGAATATACAAAGCAAGTAATGCATGATGCAATTGCTCACCACCCGCCAACCGATGCCCAGCCAGGCCCCGAGCAGCAGTCGCTGCCCCCTGGCCAACTCCCCCCAGCTTATACACTGAGCATGACGTCCCATGGTATGGAATATCCCTTTGGCCAGTTTGGGTCAGCTGTCCTGGCTGTGCCCCCTCCCAGCTTCTTGTGCACCTCCAGCCTTCTCAGTCAGTAGAGCATGGGAAGCTGAAAAGTCCTTGACTTAGTATAAACACTGCTTAGCACCACCTAAAACATCAGTGTGTTATCACATTATTCTCATGTTAACTCCAAAACACAGCACTATGGCAGCTACAAGGAAGAAAATTAACTCTCTCCCAGCTGAAACCAGGACAAAGGTTATCTGAAAAGCCTCTCCTGTTGACTTGTCATGATGGGTGTCATCCTGGCCAATGGGGCTGACAGCTCTCCTGGGATAGCTGTGGGACACCTTAATCCTGGAAAAGGTGGAGATGGTGCAAAAATACACAAGCTAACTCAATCCTACTGCTGTAGCCAAACAGTGCTGTGTCATGCAGACACAACCATGCAGGTCTTTAAAGACCCTCTTGTCTTAAAACAGAGTTCTGAGCATCCAAAAAACATATTTCACATGGTCCTGCTGTTTTGCTTTTTTTTTTGCGCCAAGATTCTCTGAAAAATTCCATTGAACAGTATGAAATGCCCATGGGAACACTGTTAATAAATTGAAACTTATGGTATAGAACCTTTTCTCTTACATTCTTTTAAAACAAAATAGGCCACTCAAAGTTTTAAGTGTTGTGCAGACATAAATGCATTGGCTAGATGAGACTTGGCTTACCATGAAATGCTGATGGGGCTAAAAGTTCTGTTCTCATTTCTGTAAGGTGTCTTCATAAGTGACCACAGCTACAGCTGGACTTAATGTTTAGAGTTTTCTTTCCTCCAAGAAAGGCTGAATTAGCTGTAACTCAAAATGGAAAAAATGCTACCACCAAATATATGAGAAGAAATGTGGCTGTCAAGAAAAAATACATAATATGTAAAAACAGTGAAGTAAATAGCACAGAGAATGGCAGAAAGCTGGTTGCTTCGATCATTTTAAGAAATCCTAAATTAAAGCACTGGTGCTGTAGCAAACGATTATGCATTGAAAGTTAAACTGGGCTACATAGTCTGGAGCACATTCCATCTCTCATTTCAAAAGAGTAAATCCAGCTCTTATTTGCACCAGTCCAAATCTAACACACCTCAACAAATTCACCAGAAAAGTTAATTGTGAAGTCAAGAGCAAAAATAATAATCTGAAGAAAATCCTAGTCTTCACTAGTTATTCCAGATCAATTTAAAAATTCCTCTAACTTTATCCCCAAGTTAATTAACAATTACTATCAAACTAGAATTCCTATGGACAGGAGCTCCCTTCCACAGGTTGGTTGGCCTGTCTTATAAAACAAGACTCATAGTAAGTCCATACAATCTTCAAGTCACATGAAGAACTGCATTTTAAGCCTTCTCAGACAAACACAGCTGACTGCCTGCCTTATCATCATTTATGAGCAGTCCTGGTTAATGGGGGAGGTCCCGGACGACTGGAGGCTTGCCAATGTGATGCCCATCTACAAGAAGGGCCGGAAGGAGGATCCGGGGAACTACAGGCCTGTCAGCCTGACCTC
>NW_008794456.1:4704606-4711563 GCF_000699145.1 Aptenodytes forsteri | reverse complement strand
GCATGGTGGTGTTGGGTCAACAGTTGGACTTGATGATCTTAGAGGTCTTTTCCAACCTTAATGATTCTATGATCTCTGTAAGCACTAAGTCTATAATAAATTGATAGTAATTTATGTAGGTGTCCAAATAATGGGGTATAATGAAGAGGAGATTAGAATGATGTAAAAACTGTTACGTACTATTTTGAATTAATACAGTCTCAAGACAGATTACCAAATTAAACAAAAAATGTTTTGATTGCATTCTATGTCATCAAAATTCTGTCTGCTTTGGAAATGGTTAGCAGTTAAACTATATCAGTGGAAGCTAATTTGTGAAATAATATACACACACAAAAATCAAAAGCCTGCAAAGGAATATGCAAGATTTTCAGGTCTGTTTTTGAAGCGGGGAAAACAGGAATATTTTTATACTGTTGCTGGAAGAAGGTGTGAAGATTTGGAAGTCAAACTCACTTTTTTTTCTAACCTAAAACCTTCTTGAAGAATAGCGAATGTTAAAAAGCACAACTGAGTCTTTACCATAGTAGTGGTTCTAAGTTCCTTTAGGACAGGTGGAGGATGGTATGGGCTTTGCATTACAACTTTTAAGACAGGTTAAGTTCTCTGGTCCTCGACAGACTTTCTCTATGACTTTAAGTCCTTATCTCTTACGCCTCAGTTCCCTATTTCTAAAATAAGGATAATAACATTTTTCTGCCTCTCAGGAATTCTGGGTGGATCGATACCTTAAGGATGCGAGGCATTCAGATATTGAGGTGATGTGGGTTGTACATCTCCTAGATGGATGGCTGCTGAGTGGAAGCCAAAACCAGAGTTTTCAGAATATCAGAAAGATTTATTATTCTGGTCCCTAAGCAGTGTAGAGCTGCATGAAGAAAATGTGACCTTGAGATTTTGCAACTTCTATTTTGATTGCCTCAGTGCCCAGAAAAATACTGTAAATTAACCCAGACCCCCTCAATTTTCTGCTTCATTTGGGATTCCCATTAAGTGACCATCTACCTGCACTGACCATTACCCTCTTACACTGTCAGTTAAATGGGAAGAAAAAGTATCATCCCCTTAATATAGTCATGTACCTTGGCCTGATGTGATGACAGAGATTGTAACATCAAGTGCAATCTGGTGATACTCTGGGTCTATAAAAAACTTACAATCCCACAGAGAAAAAAAGTGTGTCACCTACACATTAAAGTGTCATTCCTCATATACCAGTGACTCTCATATACCTTTGCCTCTCAGTTCCCCATAAGCCACAAAAACATTTAAAAAAAAAAAATCTTTCTTTTCATCTATCCCATCTGCCTGATCCATCAAGATATTCCAGCAAAGACTACTGCAAATGTAGATAAATGGAACAAACTTCTGAAAAAATGGAGATGGATATGGTCCTACTTGGTTTAACTTTTTCATTGCACTTCAAAATGGTAAAGCAAGTCTACCAATATGACCTACCAAACTCAATGCATATGTAATGCAAGATAAAATGGATAAAACACTCTCTTAGAGTTAGAGAACTATTATAGCTGAGTAAGGATTCTGTTCAGGGTCAGGAAGCAGAATTCAGATCATCGTTTCCTAAACGGATAAAGTGGAGGTGGGGATGTAAAAATCCATACCTGGAAATCCAGAAATATGACTAGAAGCAGCAAGCAAGAACAATATCTGAGAGGGCAAGGTGCTAGAAGTTCAAGTTTTATATTCCTCATTTTAACATGAAGGAGGGTTAGGAAGTCTTATTACTTTCCTTATGTTCACTCACAGAACACTGCTAAAATAGCAGAGAGAATTATTTTTTTTTGCATTGAATGAATGGAAGCTATGAAAAGTGAAGAGAAGTAGCGTACAGCATATATTTTGATCTTCATTAAACATTTTCCCAACACATCCTCAGCACAAAGTTTATCTGCTGTCACAGAAATATACTGCCAAACAAAAGAGAAAGGGAATGAGTCAAAGTGGCTGAAATCTCAGATAATACAGCATGAATGGTTACTAGATTCATATTCTTCATACAACAGCTAATGTATTCAGTATTTATTGATTCACTTGACCAATACTTATGCTACACACATAACAAATAAGATGTCAGGGAAAGCAGTATATCATTGTCTGCTATTTATGTATAAGCACTCCAAGAATTCTCACAAAGCCTTAATATAAGATAACTTAGGCACCAACATAATAAATGAAATATTTTGTAGTCAGGACTAGCAGGCTTGGCCACTACAGCATTTATAAAACAAAAACATAGAAATTGCACCAAAGGATTACTAAGGTCACAGAATCAAACCCACAAAAATTAGCCAATGTACTCCAGTGTGCATTATAATATATTTTCTAATTACATGAGCTCATGCTAATTCTTTTTTGTTGCTTTCCACAGAGTGGCTAGTGCTCAATTTCCTCCTGAGTTCTTCAGTGATGCTTATTACTATAGTAACCAAATGCTCCATAAACATTAATTAATTTTCAAAACATTTCTGTGGAATTAAAGCTGTCTGAGCACAGTCCTGGACAACTGGCTCTAGGGGGCCCTGCTTGAGCAGGGGGGTTGGACCAGATGACCTCCAGAGGTCCCTTCCAACCTCCACCTTTCTGTGATTCTGTGAAAAATACTACTGTCCTTATTTTATTGAACGAAAACTGAGGTAGAGGGCGATTGACTGCTCTTTTTGGATCTGTATAATGTTTTATGCATATTTGCATTTGTCTCTTCAAAGAACAGCTCTCTCCATCTTTAGTTTAGTATTTTTGCAGATGAGATACAGTTTTTTCTTCGAGTACCAAAGAACTGACGGTCTCAAAACTCAAACAGCATTCACAGAGGTGGCAGCTAGTAAACTGCATTAGCAGTTAGACTTTTTTGAGGAGGTCTTAAGATTTTCTTGGGGAGAATCCGTATCCAAGGAGTTCCTAACCCTTTTTAATCATGAAACGGTATAGTCAGCTCCATGTTTCATTCGCTAAATCTATCCAGGAAGAGCTTTGGGTTAATTTTACATCTCGCACAGTGAATAAAATAATACTCTCAAGAAGGTGCAAAAGGGAGTGTATCCATGTCTTACATTCACTAATTGTAATTGTGGTGCATAAATGCACAGAAACTAATTTAGGATTGCAGAGACAACCACTTTTCTCATAGTTTCTGACTTTTGTGCTTGAATTAAGACACAGGATACCTATGTTAAAATAATAAATAAATTTCACAGTTTTCTAGTGTTTACAGCTAACTGTAAACAAAAAATACATCCAACCCCAGTATAAGAAATTGTACTGACATCCACATGGTTCACAAGTGTGCTTGGTGACTCATTTCCATCACACGACTCTCTGCTCAGTAAGCTAGCAAAGTTACTGATAACCCTAGGGGATATTCATCCTTTACAGGAATCAACAGTGCATTTCTCAGATATTTGCTGAAAACAGAACTCTTTCCTCAGATGAGGCTTGAAACCAAGCCGAGGTGTAAGATGCCTTACGCCCCTGGATACAAATGTGTTTGTTCCCAGACTTGAGTTCTTTTTCTTCTATGATCTCCCTTTTCTTGAATCTTCTTGAATATTTCTTGATACCCTGTTCAGTAATCAGACCATCCATTCCCATTTTCTCCACTTTTGTTTTCTCTTTCACCTTCCTTGACTGATTATCTTCCCTTTCTCCAGCCAGCTCCTGCTTTCAGGTGCCCCTCTTTAGCTCTTCAGGAGATACCAGTCTCCATTCTCGGTCCAACCAGTCAGTCCCCAATCCTAATACTATCAGTCTCAGATCTTTTATTTTTCTTGCCTGCTCTCCAGTTCTCAGGACGCTCATCCTAATCTACTGATCCCTAAACCTCAAGCTATAATCCTATTAAGGTGCTTTTACCAGAGAGTTATCTCTAAACTAGCATGTCTACATTTTGTATTTACTGTACAAAAAAAAGGTGGAGACTTCTGCGAGTGTCCTTCCTTCTCCAACACCCACCCCAAAAAATTCAGCACAGAGAAGTCAGCAAGAACAGAAAACTTCAGCTCAAGAAAAGACTAAATCTTATAAAGTTATAAACAGCTGAACACACAGCTTTACAACAGGGAGAGTCAGGAAACAATATTATTGAGTCACTACAATATAAAACAATACCACTTTTATTAAATGCATTTCTTGATTGGTAGGTGGGTTACACATCTAGGTGCAAACAGTGCACTTAGCAAATTTGAAGAGGGTATTGTAGTACATTCCTCAGGTGACTAAGCTAATTTCTATCTTGCTCTGTCTCTGCTTTGTGTATTGAAGTGAAATTGTTCAACTCGCAGCACAGGGACTCAGTGCTAGAACCATACCTTCTACAGCAAAAGAAAATCGGGGAGGGGGTGGCCTTTTTTCCCCCAGATTGTTGAATCCCAGATGTAGAAATGTGGCTATTATTTTCAAACCATACCAGCACCAGCACGTCAACCCATCATAGAAATCTATCACATTTGAATTGGAGGTCATAGGCTCAGCTGCTGTGAAGGAGAAAAAGGCCAAAGAGAAACAATAGTTTTAAAAAGAAGAAAAAAATTCTCAAAAACAGCTATCTAAAAATTAGAGTCCAATACAGACAGAAGTTTAATTCACAAGAGGTTTAGCTACAGCAGCTTCCCAGTTCCCCAGTTAGGTTGCAACTACTCTAAATTAGGATGGGATTTTGTACCAGCTGAGCTTGAAAGGTAAAAAGCAGCTTTTGGGTATGAGCTTTTGCCTAAAGCTTGGCTTCTCTAGGTGGAATTTTAGGGGCTAAAGAACTTTTTCTTGCCTGATATCACAGCTGAAACAAAAACAATCGGTATTACACCAAAAAATTCAGGGACTTTAATAGACCTCTGTCAGAGCCAGGCTTCCAGCCTAGGGTCAGATTTACAAAGCATATATGTATAAAGCAAGCTCCAGTGCTGTGCTGACCTTTTCCAGCTAGGCAAAGCTTTGCTGGTAGCTGGATCCCAGTGTCATGCGACTCCAGCCATTTGGCAGGCAGCAAACTACTTCATCAAATTAGTCCCGTTGAGTCCAAATCATTAAATAAACCCTCAGAAACAGCAAGAGATTAGCTATCACAAACTTCCAATTTTGTTATTTATAGCAACAACAATAGTTAAATAATCATGTTCTTGGGAGCCCATATCCTAACAGGCACACTCACATGATTTTTTCAAAATTATGCTGGTGCCAGATTGAAAGTACAGTTATAACAAGCAGAAAAAGCTCATTTTTTCCTGTTTAAATTCATATTTTTTCTTTCTAGATCTTTCCAGTAACTTCCTAGCTATTATTCAACATCCCCCTTTGGCATCACCACGTCAACTTCCAGCAGGCCCACATTCACAGTGGAAGCTCCTAACCCCTACGGCATGCTCTTTCCCATCTACCAACTTGGCTGGGACATGAAGAGCAATTCTACCTACTTTAACACTTTTCTTCACATAAAGCATATAGCTGGGTCAGACAGGCAATGTCTGTGCAGACAACCTGGTAGAATTTAGCAACTGAAGCAGAAACAGCTGATGAGTTCCTCAATATTTTCTCAAAGTGCTGACAATAAGCCCGCGGTTTTGAGTAATAATGCCAGCAGATTAATTAAATGCTGATGAGAGTCTAAGAAACAAGACCAAGTAAAATAGATATCGTTGCAGTGAGAGGAGAGAAATATAGAGTAAAATCTTTTTCTGGGTTCTTATACTCCAAAGTCTGTAGAACACGTGCCTTATGGACAGTAGAGCCTCTATGGCATCTTTTCTTCCTGCATTGTCACATGCAAACAAAAACATGAAGAGGAGGAGTAAAAAGAGCTTACACCTGGTAGAAAAATGAGCATAAAAGTAGCTAAAAGAACGCAAATATTTTATTCCTTTACAGAATTGTACCTACAGTATTGGCTGAATTTTCTTTCTCCCATGCTAATTGACTGTCTACACCATTGCTTCTCAGTCCTTTTGCATCGAGGCTTCTCCATGCCCGTCTTTCTTACAGTCCTCATGGGATCCTGCTCAGTTCATGTTGTTTCCTTTTTCCTAAAGTTATTCCTCTTGCATAAATGCCATTGTTGCACCTTAGGTCTTTACTATTTACCATGACCATAGCTTTAATATGCCCTTGACTATTCACTCTGTTCATTCAAGTGCTAGGTAACATATCCTCTGCCCATCTTGTTTATTTCAGTGACAATTCTTCAGTGCAAGTTTTGTTGATGTCTCTGGGTTTGCACAAAATTTACCACTAGTTGCCATATTTTTAACGGCAATTATAACACAACATAACAAAAATACACAAGCCATAAAAGGAGTACTTCAGGACTGAAAATAAGAACAGTCCTAGAAGAAAAGCCTTCAGGCTTGTTCAGTCTTGAAAAGAAATTAAGCATAGTATTCGTGTCATTATTTAGGACAGCAAAAAATGTATGCAGTAAGATCCTATATTATTTTCATTTTTTGGATGAGCCATGATCATGTGAAAATATTACTTCTTTTACTGTGCATAGTTAGAGTCTACATAATGCCAGGCTAAGCCTGTTTGCTGTCTTGGAATTCCATAGAAATATGTGGCAATACTGCAAAGGCTTGAGAAAAAATGTATGCAGTAAGATCCTATATTATTTTCATTTTTTGGATGAGCCATGATCATGTGAAAATATTACTTCTTTTACTGTGCATAGTTAGAGTCTACATAATGCCAGGCTAAGCCTGTTTGCTGTCTTGGAATTCCAATATGATATGTGGCAATACTGCAAAGGCTTGAGTCTTCGCAGGCTCTCAAAACTTCTCTAAAAAGCCAAAAAGTTTTGGAAATTACACAGAAACTGAGTGCAGTTCACTGGTTAAAAAAATTGTAATGAATCACGTTAATCAAGAGAATGGGCAAATATCATATTGATGTCATATATATATTCTATGGTTGCATTTTAAAAACCCCTTTTGAGACAGACAAACTGTATTATTC
>NW_008794456.1:4673467-4704584 GCF_000699145.1 Aptenodytes forsteri | reverse complement strand
CAGGCTTCAGGCTCAATACTTCTCTAAAAAGACAAAAAGTTTTGGAAATTACACAGAAACTGAGTGCAGTTTCCACTGGTTAAAAATTGTAATGAATCACGTTAATCAAGAGAATGGGCAAATATCATATTGATGTCATATATATATTCTATGGTTGCATTTTAAAAACCCCTTTTGAGACAGACAAACTGTATTATTCCTTTTATAGAGAGGCTTGAGATGCAGAAAGAAGAGCCTATTATCATACTCGAAATCTGCAGTAGGGTCAAAAATTGAAAGAGCCGTACAGTTCAAACCACAAGACTATGCTTCAAATACAAATTGCTAGACAATAAACATTTTCATGAAGTACTAATTGATTATACAGTACTGCTGGATATTGCTTTTAATGTACTACAGATGTTTGGATACTTTACACACTAGATTTCAAATCTTTCATAAAACAGATGACCAGGTGTAGACAACCTCATAAGAATATTTAATGTCTTAGCTATTATTTTTTTTTTCTTGCAGTTTCATACAGTGAAGCTAAGCATAACAATATATTTAATTTTATTTCTCCTCTAATGTGCCTTTATAAGTTATTTAATTGTGCAAACATATACGCAGAAATATAATATATATGCATGTGAAAAAGAGCTCTGTGGTATCATAGAATACTAATGTACCCTGCAGCTTTTTTATTACTAAGCTGTGAATTGTACCTAGAGAGGCACTGAGATTACTGATGCAGAAAGCGGCACTTTCTCAAGGTAGGTGTATTTCTTTAATAATTCAGTATTTTGCCTCCCATTTTCACCAAGTGGTAGGCATTCATTCCTTCTGCAGTGATGTTTTTTCCTTACACAAAATGTCTCCACAACTCTGTTACAAATAATGAAACACTACTCCCATTTGGGGTTTTGTGCGGTGGCCAGAGCTATGTCCAAAGCACAGAATAGGGGACTATTCAGATTACTTGCTCTGGCGCTGACCTCCTAGGTGCCCTTTTAGTTACTTCATATATACTTAAACATTAACATTCCCAGATAAATCTCTGTATAATATCAGTTTACCCATTACACTATTTTGGGGCAGGCAATTTCTTGAATAGTTGTGTGAGCTGAAACTGGGGAGTTTGAGACAATCATCTCGTCCTGTTGCTGTTGTGAAAAGTGACAGCAGAAGACATCAGACCATTCATCAACCCATATGTGTCAGATCTGCTGAAGTTTTATAATGGATTGGGCTTGGCAGAGAGCCTGTTCTTGGTTTGCACATGGAGAGGTGAAATATCAGTTCTGATGTTTGGCAGAGAACAAGACCACTCATGGGTAAAGGAAAAGGAGGAAAATCTCCAAAACTGAAGGAGAGAAGACATATGTATGTCATTTCTGTATTTTGCCCTGTTTAGATGCTGCACAGAAACATGGATGAAGCAAAAGGATTACCAAGAAAACCCTCCTCCTTCAGGCTAGGGACACAGGGAAAGTATCTTTCTTGAAGTCTGCAGCTGAGCAGATATTCCACAGACCACATTTGCTACTGAAATGTAGGATGTAGGACCAACACAGTAATTAAGTATCTAAAGTCGTAAGTGGATCAAAGTGCATTTAAGAACAGAAAGCAAATATTTAAGTCTTTGGAATTAAGAGTTTCAAATAGTGAATATATATAAGGATTAGGGAATATATATAAATCCTCCACATTTCCTAAGGAGCTTTCCTTGATGCCATACATAAAATAACTGCCTACTGTACCGTACTTTGCATTATCTGCCAGCCACCAACAAGCACAAGATGCTGAAGGAAATGAAACTTCAGTTGTGGCCTCATGACAATTCCTCTTTTCCTATGCATAGTCTAATGGAAAGGTCTCTTCCACAAAGAGCAACCCAAATAATACAGTTCTTGAATTTCAGTCACGGGTATTCAACTACTCATATTTTGGCATTGTGGACCAAACCACATGAAAACCAAACAGAAATGTAGAACTCACATATTATTTTAACATAATCTTGTTTTCTGAAGGTTGGGACATAAAAAGAAAGATCTAGTTAAATCTTAAGATGAGAAATAATTATTCCATTCAAATAATCTAAAAGAAGAGTGCAATTTCAATTATTATAACAGGATGTAATTGTGACTAAACTGAGAAGCAGATTATTTACAAAATAATCGTGCCATGCTTCTACAAATAAAATGAGACAAAATGTATTTTGTGGTTTGGAAGTTTAGCTAATACTAATGCAGTCACTATATTTGCTGATGTGAATCTTGTTCAATAGTCAAGTGAGTTCCAATCAATTTTCTCATATAAGGTGCGTGTACGAATTTTAACTGGCAAATTAGATAGATGTCATCTGTTGGCTCTTTTGGGAAATAAGAAATCCCTCTACAAGATCATCAAATTAGTTTTCACCAATTGTATGAAATGATATGAAGTAATACCAGGCTATGTTTTATTTATTCAAAAGTCTGCATCAGGAATTGATAAGTCAAACCCAGCAAAACACTCCCAAGTGTAATTTTTATTAAAATATCTATTTCAAACCATTGAGCGAATGTGACAAATTTTAATTACTTGGGCACATGTACGACTCACAGACAACCTCTGTAACAGATTAGGAGACAGAGCTAGATTTACATCCCAACTGAACCACCAGAAACTCAGTGATCTGGAGGTATAACCAGGCATAATCTGCTCCTCCTTGATGGGAAGCACCAGACTGTGTAGCCATTTTAAGTGACCTGATGAGGGAGGTCACCACCCAGCAGTAAGCAAGAATGTAAGGACGAGAAAGCCTCATAGATCTTGCCAGCGAAGTTTTGCATCATGTACTACCACTTCTAACTCTTGAACACTTGCCTACAAATAGGTCAAAACCTGGCATCTTCACAGCCTCAGCCAGAATCCTTGACTATCTGAACTAAACAAAAGCTGTCACGTCTCACATAGAGACCTAATATAGTTTACCAAATTAAGTTACTGTAAGATATACGACCCCATTTATTAAATCAAAGTGTACCTATTCCAAAAAAACTTAAATGACGTTAGAAGTTATTTTTGTGTAAAGATGGAGTGAAATTTGAGATCCGAGAACTGCAGCTATCAATTACGAATGAAAAGGGCACTCCACAAATACAGACACCTAATCTGAACTAGGTAAATGAACAGTTTTCTAGTGGTGTGACTAAACCACTTGGGGACTGAATAGGATAGACTTGTTTTGTGGTCATGTAACTAAAAATTCTTTTCTTTTCCCACTTTCCATATTTTAAACTTCCTCTTAAAATTAACTGTTAATTATTAATATTTATTATTTTAATGCTTATGCCAATCAATAGTTGGGGATTTTTACAGTCTTTTATAAACTTATTTTGGTTAAAATTACTCAGTTTCAGCCTGGACTCAAAAATACTTTAGTTGCTCAATGCCCATTTGTAACACTCATAAAAAACAAACCAAACCAAATGAACTAACCGACCAATAAACCACCCAACCATAATCCTAATAAATTCTTGTGGATTTTGTAAAACAAATGTCGTGTGTTATCTCTCCATGCAGTCAATGAGGAGAGGTAGGTACCTCCAAAGGACAAGTCACAGCACAAATTACAGCTGACATAGATAGCGTAGACCCTCTACATGGGTCAGATCAGCTAAGGATGTCCTGAGAATATGCTGTTACAGCATAACCTCCATGGAAAATAGGAGGAATCTGTTTCTCTCATATGCTATTTTCTAAATTCACTATGCGTTAATCTAAGAATACACATTCAAGCTATTGTTTTTAAGGGTTTGAAAAGAATATCTATCTATATCCTTACCAACAGCTCTGATGATAGATCTTTTCAGTATCTGGCACCATTTACAACCTTCTAAGTCTTATGCAGTGCCAAATGATAGCTAGGCTTTTTGCAGTACGCGTAAAAAAACACTATTCCGTAAGGGTTTGTGGGTGAGGAATGTACGTCTGCAATCGTGCTTCCAAGGGACCCTGAGTACAAGTACAGTTCACAGGACTGGGCTCAAAGGGGACAGGGAGGAGGGGAAGGTGAGAGAGAGCCAACTGGTGTAGCAAGAGATACACCCAGTGGACTGTGTTCCTCTTCAAAGGCTTCAGTTAACTTGTTCTACTTCTATTTTATGCCATTCCCACACAGAAAAAAATGATATTCACTGTGAACATAATGAATGTATATTGAGATCTAAGTATAAGTAAACATATAAGTGTTTTCTAAAGATACAGCAAAAATTACACAAACAGTGCAATAACTGGGAAAACAAGAGCTATAAGAGGAAATTCTGAAATACAGTTAATCCAAAAAAAATTTGCTATTTTTGCAAAAATATTGGGCGTACAGCACATAACCAGAGTTCCTCAAATAACTTAAATGCCATTCTGCCAGAATGTTCTGAAGAGGGATGACAAAAAAACACCTTTAAAAGAGTATTTATCTGGGACAACAGATAATAAGTAGCAGCAAATACAATATTCCTGTTATTAAATTATATCACTGTAGCCTAAATTAGTCAAGGAGATGTGAACCCTGAAGCTACAATAGTTTGTTTTAAAACATCTAGTCTTTGTGTATAGTTATGAATTCTAATATAGGAAATGAAATCTGTATGCTGAACCATTTATTCAATAACTGTGATATATAATTCACCTATACATGGTGAAACGTCACAAAACCCCCACTAACTTCAATGGAGAGATACACACACACACACACACACACATACGTATATATACGTATAAAACACCTTGTATAGATAGCCAAAGTATTGGTTACTAAATAGAGACTTGGTTCAGAGACGGGTTTGGTATTTTAGTCTTATCCTCCTGCATAAGGCCTAGGAAGATAAATTTGATGCCACCTTCAGCTGGATTTAGAAAGACTCAAGGAATTGTTCTGGCATAACCCTTAAAGCTTAACTGTGTGTAACAGCTTCATATTCTTCACTTTGGCAAAAGTTACTTCTGCTTGCATGGATTTAGTGACACAGCACAACGTCACTGAGTCTTCTGCTTGTATAAAGATCCAACATTGCAGAGTGAAAATTTGGCTGTGCTGGAGTCAGAAGGAGTTTTGCAGTGTGTTGAAACAGAGCCAAGCTTTCTTCTTTGCGTTTGGAAGTTAGGACTGAAGGCAAATGACTATGGGTGATGACTAAGCCCTGGCTTGAGGTTAGGGAAAAAAGGAGGTCCTGGTAGCAATGGCAACTACTTCGTAACATTATACATTAGGCAGAGAAGGGAGTGGGTCAATCAGTAACAAGATTCATCTTATTAGGATACAGGTTTAAACTCATTTAAACTCACTGAAATTTTTCTAATGATTTTAACTGATTTATCTTAAATAAATTTTGAGTCAAATGGTATGATCTCCAAAAAATTCTGATTATGTTCGACTCCAAAGGTTTGAAAAGTTACATCAGGTTTCTCAAATAATTTCAATAGGAAAAAAAATAAAGTGCATTTCAGAAAGGCCAAAATATTTTGTTTTGATATACTCAAAGCAAACATTAAATTTTGCATGTTGAAACAATACTCCTTTCCACTACACCCACAATCAGCATGAAACAGTTTAAAAGAGGCTACACACAACCAGATTTTTTGAGGGGGTCAGCTGGAACGAAAGTGAAACATTTTTTTTTGCACAGCTCCAGGTATGAGTTGCATATTCAGCTGGCACTGAGCTGCTGGCTCAGCAGGAGAAAGAAATTAAAATGGAGAATGAAATAACAACCTTCTCATCATGGTCCTTCCAGATGATTCCTGAAGTACACAGAAGCTTTTACTGTCATCGTCTACGCAGTACTTGCCTGCTTTGTCATTAAATGGGTGAATCAATCATCACAGGTCCTGAATTTGCTGGGAAAATATTGGTCAGTGGAGCTATGCCAGCTCAGAAAATAACGGCCCATTGACTTCTCCCTTTCAGTGACAAAGGGAAATGTTCTTTCAGTAACAGGCAGAATTGACGGCCTTTTCTTGTTGATTTTAAAGGTCAAAAGTCTGAGGAAAAAATACAGCAAATGGACAGAGAAAAACTACCTTTGCTAAAGAGTCCATGAACTATCACTGACACTGAATGCTTTGCTTTAGTTTGCTTCGACACTCTCAGCAAGGTTCACTAACCGCCTTCTCTTTGGCCTTATTTACCCAATAGCCGCAATGATATATTAATGATGCTGACTCGTCTCTTGCTACAAATATGATTCCAAATTTGAGAGCCTTAATCTGATCCTTTGGTTCAATAAAACATCCAGAACTTGTTTCTATACATCAGTACAGAAGTGCAGCAAGAGGCAGCACAGGCTGAAATACAACTGTGTGCAGGTATTTTCCCCAGGTCCTTTCTGAACATCTGTGATGGCCTCTTGCTCCTTGCACCAGGTAGGGCACAAATGATCATCCCCTCCTTTTACAAGGAGAACTGACAATACTTTGAGGACAAATCATGGGTTTTTCCTACTGAACTGCATCAGGGAGGATGCTGAGCACACGCTGGAGTCCAGGCTTTTTAAGTAGTCTCAAAGCTGCAGACTTCATCATTTTTGCCCACTACCTCAACCATCACAATGCTTCTAGTCCAGATTTCTGTAACTGACTCTTAGTCCTTACACTCTCTGTCCTTCTCCTGCCTGGATTTGCCACCTGCATCTCCACACTTGCACTTTAGTCCTGGTGTGCCTCATTACCCAGTCTGACAAGCTGGGAACCACTGCTATGGTAAATATGAACTGTACATTGTCTTTCTTAATATTTTGAGATCATTTAATTTGGGCCTCCTTGCCTTTTACTGGAGAAGCCGGTATATCCTCACAGAACAGCAGTATACGTATATTGGTAGGCCATGTAAGATTGTATATTTTTTTTAAATGTGTTGCGGAGCTTTTATGAGTTGTTTTTTTTTTTTATACAACTGCTTGATCTCTTTTCAGTACTAACCCTGTGTAGAAAGCACAGTTGCAACATGTACCATCCCAGCAAGGCTTCCTGGGAGCACAGAAACAAATCTCCTTAAGCAGATCAGTATATGTGCAACTCCAAGCACGTGCTAATTTGAACTGATTTATTGATGCCAGCATCTCACCCAGTGTGTGGCAGCAGCTGCCCCACTTTAAAGGATTCATAATGTGTCAACAGGAGTAAACGGCTCTGCATCCTGACATCCCTTTCCGCTTACCTGCTCCAGGCATTCTCTTTTGTGCTAGCCCCTGGGCTCCCTGATCTCAGGGAGCACAACCATGTCTAGCCTGGAGTAGGTTCTCCAAAGGGAGCTGGGAAAGCTTGTTTGCACTCACCTCCCATTTCCCTAGCACCCACACAGGGTCAGGCACAATCAAGCCTGTTGTGTTTGAACAACTCTTCTATTCATTTTTCTCCCCTGGGAGTTCACAACTTGAGTAAGAGCTTATCTTTTATCTGGATGAAAAGAATACCAGCTGAATTTAGCAGCTTTTCTTGCACTAGGGGGTCTGATCCAAAACCTATGGCAGCTTTTCCAGTTATTTCAAAGAGATTTGGATTGTGCTTTTAGCAACAGGATTCTCTTCCGATGAACCTAATTGTCCCACAGAGGCTGATGAGGTGCATGCAGCCAAACTGTCCCAGGCTGTCATTGCCACTAGCAAGTCAAGCTAGGTGGCCCTGTAAGTACATCTAAGAGAATGAAAAGGGTAATGTGACATTTTTCCAAGAACTGTGATATCTGCAGCTGACAGAAGGGTTATTCTATTTACCCTGGGTAAAAAAGCCACTCACTGATTCAGTATGTACTGATTCAATAATTTATTTCAATAACCTCTCGATTCCACTGCCACTGCGGAGACCAGTAAGTAGAAACTAAGGATCCATTCAGCATGTGCCATTCAGCCCTCTTCTAAAATCTACCAGTAATTATGGGCACTATCCTGGAGATAACATATCCCTGAAAGTTACTCCACATTGAACAGGTAAGCCTTCATTCAAAGGCAATGTTTAAAGAGAGACTTATACATTCAAATATTCCCTGGTTTACGCAACATATTTTAGGAAGATTAGATGACTGCTGTTTCTCTTTACATATGTAGCAGAAGAGAGAAAAACATATTAAATTTCCTATACATCCACAGGTTGGCTTCCAGTCTTAACATTTGGATGCTTCAGCCCACAGCTCTGCATCAACTTTGTGTCATTGACTTCTGTATATAGACAGTTTAGTAAACATTTTGGCACCCACTAGAATAAAAGAAACCACATAAATATAACCTCTTTTTAAAGAAGAAATCTACTTTTTCCTTAAAAAAAATTCTACTTTTTTCTAAAAAAAAAAAATTAAAAAAAAGAAACAAGTAAACCAGAATTAGATTATTCAGCCACAGGACATAGAGTATCTAGAATATAAGTGCTCAGCCTTTTCAAGGGACATCTATTTCCTTTGGTTTACTGTCTTCTAAATTCCTTTAATACCTGAAATCTACTTTGAAGAGAACCTGGCACTAGGGAGATCTAGGAAATGTACATGGTCCCTACCATGCCTTACTGGGGGAGAGAAATATCAGTAAGTTATGACATTAATTCCTTCAACAAGTGTCATAAGGAGAATATAAATCAAAGGAAACCACAGTGTCTTCAGGGGGGAGAAGAGCTGAGTGTGCTGAGGACATCCGAAAACCAATCCTATTGTAAGGTATTTCACAGAGCTCTCCATCAGTTTATACTTCCTGTTCCATACCACCAGTATCATAAGATTCCTGTAATTCTTTATTTCCTTGCCTTTGAGAGGCATGAAGCTCACTGTGGCATTTTCACCAGATTTTTTAAGATGTCTGTCTAATGGGCACATACATAGCTAAAGAGATTTTTCAGAAGTATCTGCATCTTGCTGTATGACTTGATGGAAGGAATAATATTCAAGTACCTGACAAACATGGACACCTACCTGTTTTTGGTCATCTTCCTAGATCCCTATTTGCATCTTCAGGCACCCAAACATGTTGACAATTCAGGTCCTTTGATTCACTCTGATTTTTAGTTCCCCAAGACCAACCAGAGCATGAATTGCATGGCATAAACAACGTTGTCCTGCTTAACCTGGGATGTAGAACTTACAATTTGTATTGCTTTCTGGCCCAAAGAAAAAAAAAAAAACAACAGAAACAAAATGAAAAAAAAAATCTTCAACATAGAAGAAATCATTATTTTATAATTACATAATATGCCATACTAAATGCAAGCAGAGTTGAAGATAAACTGCTTTGGAACGAGTCATTCAAGACCCGTGACCTTGAGAATCAGACCTAGGAATTTTCTTACAAGCAAGAATACTCTCAGATTTGTCCTGGCCATCCATTTTCCAAAACAAATAGCTGTGAAACTTTTACTTGCCCAAATTCAGTAAAAAACCCCATGTGCTAGACCAACTCAAGTGCACTTCCACTATGTGACTAAGTTGCACAGCAGTTTTGCTGTGGGTGCTATGAGAGTAGGTAAGGGTTTCTTTCCAAGTCATTTGCACAGCAATACAGGGAAGAAAAAAAAGCATTAGGTAGCTTTGTACTGCTTGTTTCTATGTCAGCAGTGTGAGGCCAAATTCAGTAAAAAACCCCATGTGCTAGACCAACTCAAGTGCACTTCCACTATGTGACTAAGTTGCACAGCAGTTTTGCTGTGGGTGCTATGAGAGTAGGTAAGGGTTTCTTTCCAAGTCATTTGCACAGCAATACAGGGAAGAAAAAAAAGCATTAGGTAGCTTTGTACTGCTTGTTTCTATGTCAGCAGTGTGAGGCTATTTTTTTTTTTTTTTTTTTTGGTAACAGAGGGTGGACAACATAAAAATCATTTTTTTTAAAAAACAACCACATAAAGTGTTGATTCCATCTTGCCAATACATCAGCTAGTGGAGCTAAGCCAACCTGAGTGAGCATGTGAGAAGAACTAAGCCATGCCAAGTGAAGAGCTGGCACAGTTTCCTATCCTCCAGAGCGAGGATGAAGCAAGGACCAACTTTTTGAACTCCTGAAGTTCACAATTTAGATGCAGCTTGCTAGGCAGCAAAACTGTGCATAGCCCCTCAGTAAGATCTAAAATTACTTCCATTACCTGCCCCTGTAGTTTGATTAGCAGTATTTAAAGGTATTTTGTACTGTTACAACCCAGTAGGCAATACCATCTTAGAGAAAGAATATGTATTATATTGTCAAATTGAGATGAAAATGATACATAAACACCAGAAGATTTATTGCACGTTTCCAATACTCTGTGACCTTACATTGTAAAGACTAGAGACAATACAATGTGCTATGTTGGTAAATAACAGCTCTGAAAACTGAAACGCTTCAGTCTTAGGAAAGCTCAGGTCTGATCCTAAAAAAACCACCTCACATATACTTGCACCTACATTCAGAGGGTGAGACTGAAGTTTCCCTATACATCAAATACGCCAAGTTTTGCGCTAAAATGTCAAGCTCCCCAGTGAGAAGTCAGACTACACATGGAAGAGACTGAAGGGTTAATTACAGTGCAATAAGTGTTATTATCCACAGCAAGAGGAAAGTCGGACCATGTGTCACCTTGCACACCAGCTCCTGATTTCAGAACGGCCCAATTTCAGTCAGAGCTGCTAGTGACACAAATTAATAAGGAGATGACCAAGTTGGCTAATGTAAATGGGTTGGCTTATTTGTCAGTATGAATGCCTCATAAGATTAGAAGGTCTCATACCTACTAAAGGCAGAAACTTTATTTTAAGTTACAGAAAGTGCATGAGATCCCTTTTATTTTAATATAATATTCCTTTAATTCAATGTGAAGGATTCAGTTGATACGCACATATTTCAGCTATTCATGTGCTGTTGAACGTTATCTTTTGCTGTTGTTCATTTCTTCTTTTGTTGTGCAAAGAATAAACCCCGCATATCTGCCTAACCCTGCTCACCTTTCTACTCTTATTTCTTTTCTTTTCTTTTTTTTTTTAATTCTATCACATATATTTATGGTGATTAGTAAAAAAAAAAAAAAAATCAGAATTTTTCTTCCCCTCCCCCTCCCCCCAAAGCTTTCATTTGCTCCCATATCACACATCACTCTTTCTTGCATTATTACCAAACAGTTGGACTGTGAAGACAGTCACTCATCAAAATCACTTGGAGTAATTTCAATTTCACACTGATCATGCAGATCTGAAACCTCTCCAAGCAGAGATTTTCATCATAAGAGAAAATTTGGTCTCCTGTTGGGGTTGTTGGTATTTCAGCTCTGTCTCTTGTTAGCTCTTGGCATAAATGTCTTTCTTGCATTATTACCAAACAGTTGGACTGTGAAGACAGTCACTCATCAAAATCACTTGGAGTAATTTCAATTTCACACTGATCATGCAGATCTGAAACCTCTCCAAGCAGAGATTTTCATCATAAGAGAAAATTTGGTCTCCTGTTGGGGTTGTTGGTATTTCAGCTCTGTCTCTTGTTAGCTCTTGGCATAAATGTGTCATGGGAGCTTACCTACAAAATTGAATTGATTGCAACAATGATTCAGGATTAAACAAGATTATTGTATTTCTTTCCAAGGAGCATTTGTGCTGCAGCTTTTTCTTTTTTCCTTTTTTTTTGTTTTTCCTTTTTCCTCTCTTCCTTTTCATTTTGAAACATGGCCATTTTGGACAGTATAAAATCAGTTTCTGGTTTTGTCCCACCTTCTTATTGCTTCTTTTGATCCTCTTCTTACATTGTTTCTACGTTATTAATTATGCTGCTGTTGCACCTGGAGCCCTCAACCAAGACCAGAGAAGCAGTGATGACAGGTACTGCACAGACTGCGAAGACTGTCCCCACAGCTTTCCAGTACAAAAACAAAGGCATAGAAAATGGGGCAGAAAGGCAAAAGGCATTTCTTATGATCTATGAATGTGTCCCAGCTCTTCTGAATATTCTGGCCATGCTCTGTCTATGTCTTCTGCTGTATTATTGGCTATACACAGATTTGCAACTGTCTTCTGTAGACTGTGAGATTGTTGATACAGATGAAACCTGGTTTTTGCATGTTTGGAAGCCACCTTATGATTATAAATCATTAATTAACCATAGAGCACAATAACTAGGGTGACCAAATTTTATCATAAGAAAATATTTACTCCTTTTAACTAACTTTATAAAACTAGCCCAAACCAGTTAAATATGTTGATTGTGAAGGCATTCTTCACAGATTAATTATTCAGATTAGAGGAGCATTAAATGCTTTGGGTGTTATATTCATATATTCAAAGTTTCTTCAGATTTCACAAAAGTATTTTTGTCTAACTTAAAACATTTTGGACATGTGTTTGAAAAGGGACATGTTAGATACTATGATAATGAATGATCTGAAAAATACACTGATGATTAAGTCACCAGAAAGATGAATTTCCAGAGCAATCTCCACAATGTTACTTTAGATAAAAAGAAGTGGATTCTGGAGAGAAAGTGTGAATGTTAATCTTGCTTCAAAATTCTTCAAGAAACATTAAAGGTAAACAGTGTATCAATTTACCCCACTTCTTATGACTTTAAATCTGGCATAGGTGAAGTTCAAAAGCCTGGACATTTATTCAAGTTTATCCAATTTAATGTCTTACCTTCTCTTTCATACAACTCCATACTTCAAGGGAGATCTTCAGCCTCTACTGTATTCCAAAGAGCTGGCTCTGGTGAGTCTCTGTTTTACTCTTTTTTGTGTTTTTGTTTTTTTTTTGGGGGGGCAGAGTTGTAAGGGTCTTCTCTGGACACAGATTTGCCCCAAAATAAAGTTTGCATTATGTGCAAAACAAAGTTTACATTATATTCAGTTCTTATTTGGCATTTTGATAGTACTGTCTGGAAACAGAGGAAATACTAAAAAATTCTGGAATCCTCTGGGAGATAAATAAATGCAGATGACATCTAAAGGTGTCTGAATTCATGTAGATAAGAATCACAGGGGATGAGGCACACTGCTGGATCCAGATGGTGTGCAACCTAGCAATTCTTGTACTCTTGAATGAGAAATGGTCCTGTGGGTAAGCATACCTTTGTTACATGACTTTTGCAGGTAATGACTGCTTATCTATCTTCAGGCATGCATCAGATATCTCCTCATCAGATTGAAGAATAAATTAGGAAGATTGTCACTGATTTGGTTTCTAATCTTGTAAATCTGGATCCAGATGGTGTGCAACCTAGCAATTCTTGTACTCTTGAATGAGAAATGGTCCTGTGGGTAAGCATACCTTTGTTACATGACTTTTGCAGGTAATGACTGCTTATCTATCTTCAGGCATGCATCAGATATCTCCTCATCAGATTGAAGAATAAATTAGGAAGATTGTCACTGATTTGGTTCCTAATCTTGTAAATTAGAGATTATTCTGTGGATCAATATAAATATAATCAAAACTACAGGCTGAGGGTGATGATCATAAATTGCAGCAAGGAAAATTCCAATTAAATATTAGAGAAAACATTTTCACCATGAGGATATTCAAACATTGGAACAAGTTGCACAGAGAAGTTGTGGAATCTCCATCCCTGAAGAAATCCCAGGACCAGGCCCTGAATAATTGGTTTAACTTAAAAGTTAGATGCAACTTTGATGGCCTGGTCTAAGCAGAAGGCATGTCTCGATGACCTCCAGAGGTCACATCCAAGCTGCATGACTGACTCTTTGATGCTGAGTTTATTCTTCAGCTCTTGCTCTTACCCAGAAAAGAAAATTGTCTCCATTCTCTTTAACAGCTCAGAACTCAGTGTACTCGGCTAGGATGTGGAATACATGCCTGATTTGCTCTTCTCCTGAGAGGATTCAGACCCACATCTTTCTCCAGGAGAATGCACTAACCACCAGACTCCAACTATCCCAGGGTGAAAAGCACAAAGGAAATCCTTGACCCCTTCCTTATGGGTCTGTTTCATTTCATATAATGCAATTAAAGATTCATTAGGTTAGCGGGAGAGAGAGTTTAAATCTCTAGCCTAGTGGCTGATGACATCATCTGGGAAAGTTCTGATTTGTGTTTTCTGTTCCAAAGACTTTTACTGTATTTTATACAGTAACTATTTCATTGAGAAGACATCATCAGTCTATGGTGTTTAGGTACTGACAGGAAGAGGAAACTAAGTTATAAAAAAAAGTGCAATTCTGTAATTGCAAAAATTGTAAGAATTTTTGTCTTACTTTCACCCCCTACCCTCTCAGATGAATCACTGCTTTCTTTCTGTATATATCTTATGGAAAAGGTTCAGGAAGACTTTAACCTTATGTTTAGGTCATGAAGGCATGAAGATGAAGGAAGGAAGGGAGGTAACTCCCTTTCTTCCACAATGCCTTGAGCTATATGCAAGGGCTTCACCTCATCTCTTCTCCTCCAGTGAAGGCAATGGTGGCTACTGTGACTTCATTAGACCTTAAGATATGAAGTGAGCTCATTGCAGGGTGACCTCATCAGGGCCTTCAAGTGATGCAGGCAAAGGAATTCCTCCTCTTTTGTGATTTCTGGCAGGGCTTTTGTGCTTTGATGTTTGGTGGTAGACGGTAGATTATGAATTGAGCCTTGGGAGTTGAACCTTGCCTAAGGCTACCCAGGGAATATTTGGGAAAGCTGAACCTCACTTTTTATAGATCCACATTAATACCATCACCAGTGAACTATCCCTCTACCACCTTCTTTCTGAAGAATGCAGTGTATGGAGGTAAGAATAAAGAGAACAAGATGTATATATCTAGTTTAAATCTTCAGACAATTCCTCACATCTTTGTGGTATTTTTTGTGACATATGGCTAATTTCAGCCTCAGACATACTACATGGATAAAGCAGAACCTTATACCTCCTGTTATCCCTCATTTAGAATATCTGCCTAACAATATTCTGTTATGGCATAATTTGTTAATATATGCTCTTCTTCTGTTCCATATCACCTGAATAATCTTCCAGTAACAATAACCTTAACAAACAACCAACCTTCAAATGGCATCTCAGTATTATCTGACTTGCAGTTGGGAGGCTGTTGTACTACTGAATAATGAGGTGAACAGGAAAATATTTTTATATGTATTTGTTAACTTTAACATGAAATATTTATCTTCCTAATCTTTAAAGGTTAAAGAAGAATAGACACAATCAGGAAGAGAAAAGCTGTATCAACTTAGACTGCAGACTGAGACATATTTGTCCTATAAAATAACAGAAAACATGCTAGGAACCATACGTTGTTTCTAAGGGGTAAAGTAAGCAGCTCTTTAAATGCTGGCATAGAGATCTCTTCTTTTTAATTTTCACACTCCTCTCATCTTTTAGAAAATATTGCACTAGGAAATGCTGGACTTAAAAAAAACATTGCAGTAATGCTAATCCTGGCCTCCTTAGCTGTGGAAAGGCTTGAAAAAGCTAAATTCTTCTCACAAGATGGAACATACTTTACTCATCTATGCACTCATCAAGCTTAATTTATCCTTCAGTGGAAGAGTTGATACAAAGTTCATTTTCATCTCAAAACAACCTTGACAGTCAGGAAGAACCGCAGTAAATAATTTTTTTAAATTCTCCTACTTCTTATTTAAGATAAGGCATTGTGATCGTCTCCTTATTTTCATTAACAAAAGAGCGTTAGTTTCTCACCTACCTATGCATTCCCTAATGCTCTCTCTTCTAGTGCGTGTAGATTAGGATTCATGTCTCCTCACTTTATATACCTCACACCTGCGCAAGTCACCTCAGGTTCCCTTTTTTTGTCAAAGGACAAAAATAGTTATCTTAGAGTGTGATTTGCTTGACCAAAGGTAGATGTCTGCTTTAAGATGCAATTAGCAGCACCCTACAATTCCTTGCTTGTTTTCTTTTACTGTAAGAGGAGTCTTCAGTGACTCACTGTAATAATTTGAATACCTGCACTGGAGAGGTCTCTCTTTGGTCAGACAAATCTTATCCCTGACATCAGACTCATACAATGCATTTTTAGCCAGTTAAACTCTGAGCATTTAATCTCTGATCATTTAGGCTTCCTCTGGGGATGTCAAGACTTAATACATGAGACACAAATCAGCTGGTTCTATACTGTGCATTCTGTGCAATGCCTGTTGCACACGAATCCTGATGTTTTCAATCACTTTGGCTTAAATGCCCAGGTAATACAAGAAACAAATTGGAGAATATCTGAATCTGTCAATAGCTTCCTTTTCCCAAAATACCACAGGACTTATTTTTGGGGAGGACAGAAGCTCTCTGCAGAATCAGTCCCAGTGATGCCAACACTTGTTCATCTCCCCAGGGAACGTGAGATAATAGCAGCCACCGCATTCCCACAGTATACAAGAATAGCCAAAACTTTTCACAAAAGGACAAATCAACACCTTCTTCATAGTGCTGCCCATGAGCACAGCACAGTGAGGCTCTTTAGAGCCTCTTATTTTTTCCAGTATGTTATTAGCTACTCCTCATTGTACAGCAACTTTGTTAAAGGATGTAGTTTCACCAAATTGCTCTACATAGGCCTATAATCTATTTTCATTTCTTTCCACAAAAACAAGCCCTCAAGTGGCTCATGTCTAAAAACCTATCTGTAAGAATATGGGGGTTTCTTTCAATTTTTTTCCCTAGAGAATTCAGATTTTCTGTGTGTTCCTTGTCTCCAGCGAAAAGCTGAGCAGAACAATCTGTTGTCCTCAAGGCTGAATCCTGTTTCATTGCTACTGACAAGTGTAAGATTTTCCTGATTAGGTAGAAGGGGAATAGAAAACAACAAGAAGAGGTCTTTCTGTGGTCAAAAGTATGAGCTACAAATTGCAGGAGAATTCAAGGAATGGCTGTTTAATGGAAACTTAAAGCTGTAATAGCAGGTCATAAAACTTTTTTCAGCATAACCAGAATTTTGCTGTCACACAAAATTGTACAAACAATTATGACACCATCAAGGTAAGTGATGTTGTCAGCGTAGGTTTGAAAATTTAGTCCTCAGTGGTTTTTACTTTTCCACTCGTGTCAGTCATTGATATTTTTTCCTCTTATCGACTTTTCTTTAGTTCTCTTATTAGGTAAGCAAGATTCCTATCCTTTTACTGTTTGTTTTTTTTTTTTAATTGCTTGTGATTGTTAGAGAGCCACTCATTTTCAGTCACTGTTTTAGCACTCTCTCAGCTAAAGACTGTGGTTAACTCACTTTGTATTACAGTAAATTTTACACACACCAGAAATGTCAATAAAATAAAAACAGGCAGTTATAAGCTTCCGTCTGTTTTATCACATGCTGTATCCATGCACTGTAAAAGGTGTTCTTCCCTGTAAGAGCTGGAAACTGGTAAGTTGCTGACATTTAAAGTGGAGGCTGTGTGGTCTTGGAGAGATGGGCTTTCAAATTAGAAATGTTGGTAACAGAGACCTCTGAAGCTATGCAAGGAGTTTTTTATGTGTTCACAGATTGTCAGTCACCATTAGAAAAATATCTGAATACATCTAAAAGTATCTAAATTCACCAGATAAATCCATCAAAATCTCATCTAAAAGATCCATTCTCTCTTCAAGCCAGCAAAGCTATTACTAAATTTTCAAACTTAAACATCCTATCTTAGGTGATTTATACATCTTTATAAGCACCATTCCTTGAAATTAAATTTCAGACAGTTTCCATGGTCAAATGACCTTCAAAAGTCAGAGGCAGGAGTTATGAGATGTAGAAGAGCCTATTGGAAGAGTATGAAAGGCTAAGGGGAGTCAGAGGGTTTGGGGCTATTGGAGTTAAGGGGCACATTGTTGGGAACCAGGGATTTGACTGCTGTACCCTTCTCTTCGCATTACCTGCCAGCATGTGTAACTGCAACGGTGTTGGATCAGGGAGTTTTATACTGTTTATCCCCATGAAAGCACCACCTGCATGAACTGCATCTCAGAGAGGTCCTTAATGCCCTTGGCGGTCCTTGACACTGGTGATGAGTTATGATCCAAAGTGTTGAAGCCTTGGTGAAATCTTCATAAGTTCTCTTCAGGTATCAAACACATCCAGATCCTGGCCATAAACATCACTAGTTTAAACTGGCACAGCTCAAGAAATAAAATAATAGTAATAAAGAAGAAATAAAAAAGAAATAAAATCGGAGTTATTCTGCGTGGGGGTGGATTTAACCTGAGAGCACATCGGTGTCTCCCAGCCAGTCTCCTTCAGTGTTTCTGAACTGTGACATTTTACTCCCATGATCACAAATGAATTAAGAGTCAGCACTGTACATGGGAAATTAAAAGCAACACTACTGAGAAGGGATTCCTCTGTGAAATTTTCCTGCCAATACACAATTGCAACCTAAACACCGCTAGCGCTGGTAGACAGCAATATCAGAGCCTGGATAGATAAACTGGTAGATTAAATCAAAACCAGTAAGTTGAAGCTAATGGGAGTTGGATTCACTTTTTAACTTGCAGAGGTCTTCAGCAGTTTGAAAATTCAACCACAGAACTGATATTGATTCCTTAAAATGAATACCAGTAATAAAAAATAAAATTAAAAAAAGTGTACAAGCAATCAGACAGGATAGGAAGCGGGGGTGGAGCAGATGGGGGATAGGGTGGAAAGAGACCATCTTGAGCAAGAACAAGCAGTTCTGAGGAAGGGGAATGCTAAATTATACATCTTCAGCTAGTCTGTGATGTCTGATAGATGTTTCCTGGGAGTTATGTAACACAGTAATTGCTGTTATTTTTTTCATACCACGCTGATTTTATTAAACCATTCAGCAAATGCTAATTTCAGAGTAGCTTTTCCAATTAGTCACGACATTTCATGGATATCTCTGCTAGTAAGCAGATTCTTCAACCTTTGCTCCTACTGAGCAATGTTTTTACCCCCTCAAATAATGCCTTGTGCTTCTCAGGATACAGATGGTAGAATCTGCCCTCAACATTTCGCTGTATACAAGTCGTTCGCTTAGTCCTAAGGTCAATGGAAAAAAGATGACTCTTGTACATGATATTCTCCATAGTCAATAGGAAAATTATATCTCAATCTAAATTTTGATAGATGAAACAAACATTTTTGTTCATAACCAGGACTTAAAAAAAAAAATATTTCCAGGAAAAGGGAGATAAGAAATTACTACTTTTCCACTTTAACTAGTTTAGATGTGGCTGTTCCCAATATGCAGATTTTCTTCTGAAAGCTGAAAAAAACCCCCCTTGATAATTCTCACTACCAAAAAAGCCCCCACCCCCAACCCCCCTTTTGGTCAGATTGCTGAAAACAAACTTTTTTAAAAAAAAGAAATGCTCAATAGAACATTCTCAAGCAGCACTATGAAGTATGATAACAGCATGCTATTCAATCTTTTTTTTGCAGGTAGATATTGCACTGAAGAATGATGACTTATCTAGCAGAAGGAGAATGTCTGATCTATTGTATACTTTAACAATTCCTAGTTTATTTAATTGAGCAGTGAACATTAATTTCTCTATTCTACCTTTATGATGCACGATATTGTAGAAATGGCATTTTATGATACTTCACCTTCTGCTGTCTGTAACGTAACTGACCTCAATTTCTCGGTCTGTAAAACAGAGACAACGGTTGTGCTTATTTTTTTCCTCTTTTTTTTCCCCCTTTTTTAAAAATAAAATTCCACTGATGAGTGGAATATGAGTGTTATTTGAGAATCAAAGTTCTTACCCCTGAATCTTTTTCAATACAGTTGTATTTTAGTTAAAAAAAAAATCATAATGATTATTTGTAGTTATTTCAGGACAGGATTATTTTCACAAGCACATTGAATACATGAAATGTCGAGGATTTGAAGTACATCTTCCTTCATAACATCCCTCAACATATGTTCCAGTTGTTTATCATAAGATATATCTTATGCCTCCATTACTAACTGACCCAGCCTTGTTCCTTGCCACACCACAAGAATGACCTGACACAGAAACTTGTATTTCTTAGGGACAGAAAGTCAGACGGTCAGCTTTACACAGATGTTGTTAATATGTAAACTATGTGTCTGCACTGATGGTCTGCTTTGCGATTTCATGGAAGTCTGCACAACAAAATATACAAAGACTTGGAGTTTGGTCATTGTCTCCTTCTACTGTTCAAAAAGTTTAAAACACGTTTTCTTGAGTAAAATGCTTTGCTCATTTTTTCCTCCTTTTTCAGTTGAAAGAGGGCAATTCTGAATAATGTCCAAATTATTTTAATAAGAAAAAGTAATTTATTTTCATAAGGTAACAAAATGTTCTAAAGAAAGTTTTCACGATAAAATTCCATAGAAAAAGTGGTCCAATTTTACACTTCTCTGATTTCTTGGGGCTCAGGACAGACAGAAAGCTAATTGTTTTTGTTTCACACCTCATTCACAGAACAGGAAGGACAATGCTCACTCAATCAGCTGCCATTTGATACTCTCAACTTTTAGTGTATTGGCCCTGTATTTACTCTGCCCTAGTCAACTCCAGCTTCAAAAACGTAATTATTAATTTCTTCCTGAATCTTCTAGGGTGCTCATCACTATAGAAACCAAGTACTTCATAAATATTAATTAAGTTACCCTTGCTGGGAGGCAACAATATCTCCATTCTACCAACGGGCAGCCGAAGCACAAAGAGATTAAAAACAAATATATACGCTAATTGGGAGTGTCCAGCCTGAAACACCTGGAATGTTATTTTTTCAGGGTTCTTATCCCTATATCATGTGTTTTTGCAAGCACAGTATTCAGTGACTTTGGCTGCTACTGCAGGAGTTCAGACTCCTGCCAGTCATCACCTGGGGTCTCAGGGTAAGAGACTGGGAAGAGAGGTTAATCACTCAGTTAATCACCATTTAGGAGTTCAGACTCCTGCCAGTCATCACCTAGGGTCTCAAGGTAAGAGACTGGGAAGAGAGGGATACTCAGTTAATCACCATTCGTGCAAAGTTTGGTTTAAGTGACTTGCTGGGTATCACACAAGTTGAAGGCGGAGATTGAAATACAATTAACTCCCCAGAGCAGCACGCAGCTACCTCACCATGAGGCTATCTCCTCTTTTTGTAATCCTTTTGCTCGCTCGGTACAGTTTCTGACAGAAAATGAGGATGAAGTCTGACAGACAGCCTCCTCTACTATGCAGCTATGACATATCCCCAGAAGTCCATCATACATGTGGAATAAGACAGGATCTTGTGCAGAAAACTTGTCCATGCTTAAGATTATATCATAGTCTAGACCAACCAGGGAATAGAAATTGGGTTGAGCAGGTAGCAGAGAGTCAGACATCTTAACTTTGCGTTTTGCCTAATTTTGTGATGTTAAGGATGTGCTGTCAGCTATGTGCTGTATGCATACATCTGTGCGTTGCAATATCCTCCTTGGCAGTCACTAATCATACAATATTTCCCTAAGAAACATTGCTCAGATGACAGGCTTTGGTTTTCTTCCATTGTCCTATTTACTTTCTTTGAACAATATTTAATTTGAGAAGTTGACAGTGTGGACACCTATGAGCAAATCATCCTAAACTGCCTTCATAACCAATAGTGAGAAATAGGCATTTTCGAGGGCTCAGTTAATCTCACGTATTTCATTATTATATGTTAGGATGTAATGAACTGGAGCTCAGCTGTACGTAGCAGTGTCATCTTTGACTGTAAGATTTACGCACCCACCTTAGGCCAGATGAATGTGTGTGATTTCCAATTTTTTTGAAAAAATAAATCTGAAAACACAGCAATCCTGTGTGCCCTGCATCCACATTCTTCAAATGGAGATTGTATTGGTATTTAGATAAACCAAGTAATTACAGGCACATCAGCCTGACATTGGTTCTGAGGGAAATAATGGTTGACACAGCATATAGCAGATAAAGACCTAAAGAAAGCCACTATAATTCACATTTTCTTCTGAAAGTAGATCCTATCAATCTAATTTGATACCTTCTTTCATGAAATTGTACATTTGGTCAACTGTAAAAGTTTATGGTGTCAGTTTTGCATACTGAGATTTTTACAAGGCATTTTTCATGGGATCACACACCCTTTGGGTTAAAAAAAATCAGAATAATCTCTAACTCACAGGAAGAATATTTAAAATGTTGAAAACCAGCTAGCCAATAGCCTACCTCCGTACTGGAATGCAACTGTGCATGAAGAATCATCACTGCAAGGATGTGCCCTACTAGAAACAGGAGCAGCTTTCTATTACCCATGCTTATTTCCTCAGAGCCAATGTGAGCATCTCTACAAAAGCTGCACTGTGCTATGTAAACCTACCCTAGAAGCCATTTGAGTTACTGACATCAATGGCATATTGCAACGCTCCATTTACACGGTGAAGGGAACACAGCTCACACCGGGCAGTGGTCCTCAGAGATACCTACCGGTCACAGGCAAAGCAGGCCCAAGGGCGGTGGGTTCGGCTCTAGACAGTGGAGAGAAAACCCACTCTCCAGGGAGACCGACACTGTTTGTGTCTACCCAGAGCAAAACAATGCAATTTTTTCCTACCCTCATCCTCATATGGGACAGAATTGGTCCAGGTGATTTTTTTTTTTTTTCCCCACCACCTGGTTTGTAAACACATAGTGTAGAAAATATCAGTCCTAAAGGCTATATTTTGGCAAAATGCAAAAAGCGGGTCTTTTAAAGGCATGTGTTGGGTAACTGCTCCAGTACGCAGACCCGAGTGAATCCTGCCTATAATACTGCATGTGAAGAATGCAGTAAACCGTCATGTTGTTGAAATCCTAGCAGGTAATAACTTATAAGACCTTAAAGAGATTAATTTCTGATGTCAGTGCGGCTATTCTGGCTTAAATCAGATGAGGATCTGCTTTGTGGAAAAGTCTCTGATTGTCTTCAAAATAGAACTAGTTGAGAATACATTGTTAAATTGCTCTTCTACAGAAAAAAGTTCTTTTTTTTTCATAGAAAGCTTTGTTTGATTTAAAATTTGACAGCAGGAAGATCAGTTGCTCACTGTAATCCTTCAATGCCTCAGTATAGATTTTTCTTACTGGGAGTGGAAATAGATTTGGTATTTTGAGAAACTACAGTTATTGGATTTTTTTCCCTAAATGAAATGCTCAGAAAATATTTATGAAATAAAGTAATAAATATTTTTTCACCTCAAAGTAAATACTGACAGTTTCCTAACCAGGTCGGCTTGAAAAGGATGCAATTTAAAACAAATAGTATTTTTAAAATGTTTGCCTTTTCTTATATTTATTTTAAGGTGGAACTGACAGAAGAGAGGGAGAATTTTGCCTAAGGATACAGTATCAAAATAAAGAGGTTTACTTTCAGTTATAGTACTGCCCTTCCTACTAAGAAGATATGGAGCACAAAAATCTTTCAAGCCTTGGTTATATTCTATAAAATAAAACCTTCAGCAGTAGCCCTTAGAATCTTATTGCAAAATTAGTCTTCCTTTCTGTGGCACAGGTGTTGATATGGTGCGTCATTTGAATAATATCTTATTTCCTGTCCTCCTCCAGCGACATTAATATCCAGGCTCTGCCCAATATGGGCCGGAGGTTGTTCGATAGAGCCCAGAGCTGCCAATGGCTGTTTCTTGCATGGAGCGTCACAAGTCCTCTCTAACTTTCCTGGAAACACAGAGTGGCAAGAGGCTCCTCAATTTGCTCTGAAATGTTATAAAATACAAAACGCGATTGTTTCCAGATGTCATTTTCTCTACCTATCTGTACATTTCCCCTACCTGACGTTTAACTTTTTTGATGTCAAAGTGCTCGGTGTTTCAGGAGTTATTCTTAAATACTCCCACTTTAACACAGACACATACTCATTAGTAACACGGTTCTCGATTTTCCTTTTTAGTTTTATGACCGAACAGAGGCAGCGCTGTGCCTTGTACTCATGGTATGCTTGTGAAAGTAGGTTTCAATGCCTGCAGCAAGACCTCTTTGAATAAAACCAGAAATCTTGGTGATGTCACAGTGCAATAATAAAAAAAGGACAGCTGTAGTCAACATTAAACCCTCAGCCATCGATTATTGATGAAATGTTCTCCTTGTGCTTGCATAAGATTGTTTGTTAGGATCTTATTGTTTAGAATTCTTGGTGAGACTTCATCAAATAAACAGTTTCCTGCAGTTTGAATACCTTAGAGGTTCACCAGAAACTTTAAGTTGTTTAGTGTTGGGGTCTTTTTTTAGCTTATCCAAACTCACTGACTCAAACAGCCTGCTGCTAAAACCAAAGCTGTCTAAATATGGGACCATATTCTGCTCTTAGTTGCATCAAGAGAAGTCTCACAAATTTGTATAAATATACAAGTCTACAAATTGTAAAACAAATGTACACAAAACTGTATAGATGAATCTGGGTCTGATGCTGCATTAGTCTAGTTAAATACCAGTAGTTAGCCTTTTCCCCCGGAGAGGGGCTCAACAACAGGGCTAAGTCATTTCTCGAGTTGTTTTACATATGGAGAATTCAAAAGGCATAACTCATGGAGTTGGTGATCTCTTTAAAGAGAGTCATTGAATATGTTGCAAAAAAAAAATGCAGGGCAAGCATTTTGAACGTGCTCTGCATGCCAGAGATCCCTGCCACGGCGCAAAACAGTCCTTCAGCTACTCCTACCCAACAGCTTCCCAGCTCCTTAATCTGGTGTTTCTTTGGCTTCTTGCATAATACGGATTAGTCACTAGGTTGCTTAAACTTATAGCGCAGTTCTCTGCCCAGTAAGAGCAAGCAGCCAAGCTCCAATGGCCAAGCGTTCCCAGAGCTGCCTGTGAAAGATGCTAAAGGAAAACCTGGGCTAGCATTTTAAATTTTATATAAAAAAAAAAAAAAATCCGTTAAAACTGCAACAGGATTCCAGAAAGGTAGTAAGCTGCCATTGTTTGATATTAAATTGATTAAAGTAAAGAAAGAAATATTCCCTTCTTTAAAATAAAACAAAACCAAAAAAAACCACTGTGTGTGGAAAAGATGTCCAAATCACAAATGTCAAATCTGTGATTTGGTCAAATCACTACTGTTAGAGAAAACAGATGTGTAAGAACAAGATCTTTAGTCAGTATCAGCATATTATAAGCTAAGCTAACATATGACTGAAGGGTCATTGTGACAAAATAATTATAGGCAATTTATGCTAAAGAGAAGGTATTTTGAATTTTCTTCTGTTTTATTTGTATACATAAGGGATATAAATTCATTTTAATGTTACTGCACAGGACAGGAATCCACAGTTATGAAGGATTTATATTACAAAATGATACACAGTTTCTTAACAGAACCTCAGGCAAAGATAATTAGAATAAAGGATGTTTGTGACAATTTTAAAAAGATTAATATAATCTCCTCATAAAATTCTTCACAAGGGGCTGCAGCAGTGGTGATATGACTCATTGCTTTAGTATTAACCATTCTTTACTGGCACCTAATCTGCCAATGTATGGATTTTAATATAGAATTAATTGAGGATAGCAGATTTTACATAGCATATTTCTGATATTCCTATTCATTTTGTGATTTTTTTTTCACCTTGACATATGTATGACTTCAGAAGTGGGCTTTTTGCAATTTCTTGATCACTTATTGTCAAATTTAAATTGGTTTCTGAAGCTTCCTCAGGCAGAGAGCTTACGTGCTCAAGTGGCCTCATACAGACATACAGCCAGACCATGCAGATTAATGAGACAGGCAGACAGAAGTGAGAACAAAAGCAAAGCGAACGGGTTAAACAAACCTTCACTGAGATTCAGGCTGCTTCTGGTACCCAACCTGCTCAGCCAGCTGTAACGCTCTATGCACTGCAGTCCTGGATTTATTCCGAACACAGACCAGGCAGCATGAAAAATTTCAACACCAAACTTGATCACAAAAGGCAACCCAAAACACCTCCATTTAGAATAGAAGTTCTGATCTCTTCAAATAGAATTTGAAGAGATCAGATAAACTTATCTCCCACACCTACTTTTCAATGATGGTCTGGTTTTCTTTCCACCTCCACCACTAGTTCCCACGTCTGTCAGACTTCTGTTTATTTTTTAAGCAATCTGACACTTTAAGAAAGCATCTAAAAGCTCAGTTGCACCTCCAAATCCAACATAACCCAAATAATTATGTTAGATGCCCCAACACTGTCTTTTATGCCCTACTTGCAGAAAACAACCCAACAGTTTATTGTTACTCAGCATACACGTTTCTATACTGCAGACTGCAAACAAGTTTTGTGAGTCTTACAAACGAAGGCATTAGCCTAGAAATGGAGCCAGTCAAGTGACTGTAACAAATACACCAGCACTTCAGGGTCTGTCTGTCCTTATGAGAGATTAAGAGCCTAGAAAAAAAGATTTACAGGCAAAGGAAGATCTTGCTAAGAGGGCCACTGCTGAGTAGTCGGTTCCCACAGTAAGAGTTGTGCCATGCAAGGCACAATTTCAGTTCGGTAGGACACACACATCCCTGACACATAAAACATAGAAACTAATCTCTCTCATCAAAGCTCCGCTTAGAGAAATTGCACCTTGACAGGATATCAACCATGTGCAAAAAAAAAAAAAAAAAAATCCAAACCCCAAAAAACCCAACAGAGCCAAAGTGAGGGAAAACACAGTCCAGTTTCAAGCTTGAAATAGCTGGGAAATGAAGGGTGTCTCAGAAGTGTGTGGAATTGCTGCAGAGAAATAGTAAGCTCTTCTCTTTTGGCTTTATGCTGCTGGCCCACAGCAGGGAGCCCCTTAGGTATTTTCCTGGGGCATCCCCAGCAAGTTACTCTCAGGTACCCACCAGCAAACTGAACAAGGCGGTTTAGCAAAAAAGGTCTCAAGGGTCACTGCTGAGTGCATTATAACAAGATAATACAGGGAAAGCTATTAGCCCTTTGCTCAATGTAGTCACCACAGAGTGTATAATCCAGAAGGAACATTTTGCTTCTGACAAATAACGCTTTGAAGATGGTCTGGGATAGCCCTGCTTTGGACAATCGTAATTCGCCTATCTGCGACAGAGAGCACATCTTCACCCTGCAACAAAGCATAGGGCAGATACCCTCAAGCCATCTTTGAGAAGACAGAGAAATGCTGGGAAAAGTGGTGGCGAGAAGTGGATCCTCCCTGGAGAAAGGGGGAAATCAGGCTCCAGAATGGAGCCAGAAGAAAGGGGAAAGAACAGAGGAAAAGGGAGCACGTAGTTCAGAGAAGGGCATCTGTGCGATGCAGGTAGCAGACATGCAGTCTAGGCATTGAAGGAGGTGGGAAGGAAGATTCTTTGAGGACTGTGTTTACTGCCAGTCAGAAAGCCAATGATTGATGGAAACTAAGCCTGAATGCAAGGAATCAGCTGCAATAATGCAGTGGACAAAGGTAAAGTTGTTTATATTGCTTTTTTTATGACTATCTTGTTCACTCAAGACATTTTTCTATTTTAAATACAAAATATTATGGCATATGTTCTAATGAATCTTGACTTTTACTGTTGTTTTGATCTCCTTTGGAAAGATTACTATAGAGAAAAGACATGTCATTTCTGTGTTGAAACCCTGAATAACTTGGGCTTCTTTAAGCCAGTGTAATAATGCTGCTTATTAGGGTTTTACTTGCATAGGATATGGCTGTGATGCAGTTATACTGCTTCTGCTTTCAGATATAACTCAGGCACAACCAGTTTGGTTATCTCCAAGTCACGCTCTGTGGCACAAAACAGACACAATCTCAGAAAACAACACAGACAATAAAGAGAAACTAGGCTAGAGCCTGGACCCATCTGAACGGTACAAGATGAAGATCCATGAGAATTTCCTGGTGTCATTGGAACCTTTGTGTTATAGAGGCACTTGGTCCAAGCTTTCTCTTGCAGAAATGTGTGATTTATCATAATAAAAATAATAAAAGATGTTTGACAACAACCTTTCCTGCGTGCATGGTCACTGAAAAAGCTTCCTGATGCTATCACAGGGGGGTATTGTAAGATGCCCACCCAATTAGGTTAACGTAAATGATGATGCTTCCTCCTGAACACAAAATGCTGGGGGGGCGGGGGAAGAAGTCATAGTGGCTGTACTTGAGACACAATGCTAGAGAGTTTTAAACCCATAAAATCATTAGTAATCATGTATTTATTTAAGGAAGAACAGAGCTTTCAGTTTGACTGCAAACTTAAAATCCCGTGGCTTTGGCAGGAGTGAGAAGAATCTGAAAGCAAAAAATTAAAAAGCAAGGTGCTCTGCATGGTTTAATTAATAATGTAGAAAAGAATTCCCGAGTAAGAAACACCAGTCCTGAAAGGAAAAATAAAACTTCTCTGCAATCTAAAATAGTTCATCAATAATGAATGAAATTCACGTTTGAATGAGTTCTGTTACTCATTGTTTCCCGCAGAAATGTTGCGAATACAGGTTACCTACCACGAGTAGCCTTCGTCATATCGCAAAAGATGTGTTCTGCTTTCGAGCTCAGCTATATTTAACCATCTGGCTACGAGCCTTTGAAGCCCCTACCGTCACCTTTGCAGCAAGCAGGTCCACATACCAAACAGGTTAATGTGAAAGCCTCCCCTGCCAATAGCCACACCTTTACCACATACTCTCAGACAGAAAGCACCTTTCATTCAGCTAGGCCTTTACCAAGAGAGCCTCAGGGGAAGCAATTAAATTTAACGGGAGGTGTAACTCCTAAATAAATCCATCTCTCAGCCAAGGCGTCAGGAAGCGAAGGCCAGCTTACCCTCTGCAGCATGCAAAACACTCTGAGACATTCCCACATCAACTTCAGCGTTTCCATTTCTCTTTTCAAGTTTAATTTATGTCCTCGTTTCCTAATAAGCTGCACTTAAGCAATAAGCGTTGATGAGGAGGGCATTATCATGAGACAACTTAGTATGCCCAATGCATGATTGTCTATAGGTCAATTATAAGGTCAATTAACAAACCATATTCTCAGTCAGACATTTTTAGTAGTAAGAACAGTATAAATTAACAGGCTTTGGAACTGCCTTAGTAATTTTCTTTTTCTTTAAGTCTGAAAAGCATTTGAGAAGGAGATTAAGAAAAAGAAGTCATTTAAGGAATGATTTCTTCACATCTTCATTAAACCAAGGCAGTAGCTTCTGAAATGGAGACAAATGTCAGTCTTTTACAGTTATATTTAAGTCTGGAAGCAGCTTTCTACTTTATCGTTCTGTAGCTGAAGGAAAGAACTTAAAAATCATTTGTGGCTAGCTATATACAACTATATGATACAGGAACATGAGTCAGGCCATTTTTTCTCAATCTAATTTATATTTTCACCTAAATTCAGCCTGACCCACACAACTCCTAATGTAAAAATCTTGAGCCATGAAGTCAGTTGACACGTATCATGTAATTCAAGACCTAGACTTGAAAATTTCCCATAATCCACAAAATTCATATCTGGAAAATTTAAAATAGTTTGACTTTGAAAGATGGTGACCACAGAGTGTAGCCCTTTAAGGAGGTGAGTTGCAGGTGTTGTGTGTTTGGTTTATGGTATAATACTGGTAGATCTGATATCTGGAAGAATCAAGAGACAACTAAATATGTATCAGAGTGTTCTTTTTTGGTTTATTTTGTTTTTTTCTTTTTTTTGAGCCATTTTTATTGACTTGTGCTTGACAGGAAAAAAAACCACAAATGAATATTTTTAAAGATTCTTAGAAATCACCCTAGATAATAAAAATTAGCTGAGGAAATTGATGGTGATAAAGTACGGTGTAGTAACAACGCGAGTCTGAAAATCCAACCCACGACAGTGCAAAAAAATGTTGTTTTCACTGATGAAATATGTTTAACAAATTAACACAGATTACTGGTTTACATGTGAGTAACTACGTGGGCGTAGACTTAGATTAATACTTGACATTCAGTTTTGTTTGTCTTACCATCAACTAGGTTATGGGGGTTAAGCGGGATTCTCCATTATCCATTTCTCATTCAGGGAAGACAGCAGCCATGGTGG
This sequence comes from Aptenodytes forsteri, assembly GCF_000699145.1. Taxonomy (NCBI): domain Eukaryota; kingdom Metazoa; phylum Chordata; class Aves; order Sphenisciformes; family Spheniscidae; genus Aptenodytes; species Aptenodytes forsteri. The sequence continues at coordinate 4,674,711 of NW_008794456.1, read as the reverse complement.
TTTAAGACTTTTTTAGTGTGCGAATTTATATAAAAACTTTGAGACTTTTTATTCTTACTTTTTACTTTTATTTTTTTCTTGAATATACGGCAAAACATATTTGCGCCATCTGTGGATCACAGACTGATCGATGCTGTGCCTGCTAGAGCCCTCTGAAGGGGTTACAGCCCTCTGCCTACCTTGTCCTGACCCTGCACAGCCAGACGCCAGCTACAGGAGTCAAGGCTGTTGATGTCTATATTGAACAAGACTAGTCCAGCTCTAAAATCCTACAGACAACTCTTGCAGTAGTGATGCCGGCACCTGTCCAAAACACTGTTCTGTGGACCCATGACATTTACACAAAGTTGGACGGAAAACACTGCATCAGCCTGGGCAAGAATGATGTGCTCATCTGAATGCTGATACCACCATGACAAGTCCTTAGGACAACGAGAAGGGGTGGAGAGAGACACGAAAATTCATCAGAACCTTGTGTTTTCTACATTCTTCCTTAAGATTTATTAAATTTTAAATTATAAAGCCTCCATACACCTATACTTCTCTTTAAAATATAACATCAAATAGGCTGCATCCAAATAAATACTTCTTTAAAGTTATTTAACTTTTTTCTTCACTTATTTCCAATGAAATCGGCATTTTTTACATGACCCTGACACAATTTTGAGATGACCATACCTGTCCATTTCTTATTTTATCTCAGTATTTGGTTTTTCAGGCTTCATTCCAGAGTGTCTTTTCAGAGTCACTAGAGCAAAATGTTTTTTCTCCTCCTCCTAAAGACACTCATTTAAAAATTTTCAAGGTACAAAGTATAATGGCTTTCACACAAACGCTGTCATACAGATAGGGAGTATCTGCTCAGGTCATGGAAGACTGCTCAGGTCAGGTCACTGCTGCACTTGCAGTGCTTCTTGTAAGGCTTCTCCTCCATCAGTTCAGATGGTTCCTGCTATAGTAATTCCTATAACATGCAACTCAAATCCTGGGTTACAACAATTTAAAGGTATATCCATTACAATCTCCACCCCTGGCCCCTTTGGACCAGACCACAGGGTTTAACATTGCAATGAACTCCTCCCCTTGCCCTTGCTCCTGCTTGGACTTATCCACAGACTGCAGTCCCTTAGGGGTGTGCCTGCTCCAAGTGGAGCCTTATCTATGCGCCACAGTCTCTCCAGGGGTGTACCTGCTGCGGCATAGACTTATCCACAGCCACAGTCGCTTTGAGGTGCACCTGTTCC
>NW_008794456.1:4672609-4673340 GCF_000699145.1 Aptenodytes forsteri | reverse complement strand
CCAGTACAGAAGCACACAAACAGCAGCGAGGCCCTGGCCATCTGCCAGCCCAGGCGCATCCCGTTGCTGTTATCAAAACGTTCCCAGGCACAGCAGAGTAAGATGATCAGCAGTCCAGCAGCACAGCAAGCAGCGAAAGCAAAAAGCAGCCACTAACGAGCACTAGACTCTAACATGCAGTGAGGCAAGCAAGCCCCATGGCAAGCACAGGAGCCTGCTGATTGATAGCTAAACAGCAGTAACAGCGATAAATTCGATCTAACACATTCCAATCAAATCTGTCGTTATCTCAACCCGTCAAGCCCCATGTTGTGTGCCAAAAAGGACTGTCGTGGTTTAACCCCAGCCGGCAACTAAGCACCACACAGCTGCTCGCTCACTCCCCCCCAGTGGGATGTGGGAGAGAATCAGAAGGGTAAAAGTGAGAAAATTCGTGGGTTGAGATAAGACAGTTTAAAAGTTTGTCCTGGTTTCAGCTGCGATAGAGTTAATTTTCTTCCTCGTAGCTGCCATAGTGCTGTGTTTCAGAGTTAACATGAGAATAATGGGATAACACACTGATGTTTTAGGTGGTGCTAAGCAGTGTTTATACTAAGTCAAGGACTTTTCAGCTTCCCATACTCTGCCAGCGAAGAGGTGCACAAGAAGCTGGGAGAGGGCACAGCCAGGACAGCTGACCCAAACTGGCCAAAGGGACATTCCATACCATGTGACGTCATGCTTAGTATATA
>NW_008794456.1:4659395-4672063 GCF_000699145.1 Aptenodytes forsteri | reverse complement strand
TCAGCTGTCCCGGCTGTGTCCCCTCCCAGCTTCTTGTGCCCCCCCAGCCTGCTCGCTGGTGGGGTGGGGTGAGGAGCAGAAAAGGCCTTGACTCTGTGTCAGCACTGCTCAGCAGGAACGAAAACATCCCTGTGTTACCAACACTGTTTCCAGCACAAATCCAAACCACAGCCCCATACTAGCTACTGGGAACAAAAGTAACTCTCAGCCAAAACCAGCACAAATGGCTTTCACACAAACGCTGTCATACAGATATAGAATATAAACCCCTTTTCATGACTCTTTTAAAAGTAAAGAAATTAGAAAAATTATTGCTTTAGTTGTGCAAAACTTAAATACCAGCCCTAAAATATTAATAGGTGAAACCGTTATCTAAGTCCCCTTCAATCATGAGACTCTCCACTGTTCCAGTCCTTTAGATGAGCTCTCCTGTCCATAACACTTGTATTTACACTTGCGCTACAGCTTCTTCATGCTGAAGTGTTAAACATTTACCTGTAAAAGAGAAAGAATAGGTAGAGATGGATCTGTTAAAGCAGGCAATAAAACTATAAAGAAATAAAGAAAGAGAAAAAGCAACCAGCAGGGTCTTCCCCAATACAGTTTTTGCGAGTCAAGAAAGTACCTATGATTTAAGAACTTATATCACTCCTTCCCCTTCCCATATATATTTCTTTCATATTGTGTACATGCAAAATAGGTGCTGAGATGTAAGTTGGGGTTTTTTCCCCCACTTAATCATTTGACAAGTCATTGTTGTAGCTAAAAGAAAAATAAAGATGATTTCTATCAGCAATAGAAGCACTTGAAGATGCACACACTGAGAAAAGCTAAAATCTCTTCCTATGGAATGGTGACTAATATTCAACGCGCCACACAGCTGATGTGTACGATACGTGTAGCACACCTTACGATCTCAGGCAAGGAATGTTTCCACCAATCCACACAAACATAAACCTGTAGTTTAAACTGCTCCCAGTGAAAGGGATCTCCCACAGTGTGTGAGATCCAGCTAACGTGATTTTTGAGGTATCACTGCCAGTGAAGAGAGATCATAAATGTCCCCCCTTCCTCCCCGACATACACAATTGTGTGAGCACCCAAATCAGCTTAGATCAGGGCACTAGCGAAAAGAGGAGCTTTTCTCCATAGGGCGAATAAATGGATCACTGAAATACCACTGAGCTTCTCTGAGCTCTTAGCTGTGCATACTGCAGATTTAAAACCCTGCCTTAAGGGACAAATGAAACTAAGAGGCACGTAGGCTTCACATAGCTCTGTGACAAAGTCTAGTGATCTTAATTTATTCCACAATTACGTCCCAAATAATGGATCTTCCTTATGGTCTCAGTTGTAGTCCAGGGCCTAATTAATAATGAAAATTGTGTATGACAACTAGCAGGGTCTCTGTCAGCTCCTGCCGGTTCCAGACACTGGGCTGCGTAACACTAACGCTGGGCAGTAACGCTGCTGGCGAGCTAAAGAAAACAAGGAGCCTATGGTTTAACTGAACCAGGCTTGACTTCCATATAGCCAAAATATATATATATATACACAAACACACATATATATGGATATATATACACATATATATGCATAGACACATACATATATTTGAAAAGTCAGGCATTGGGATCTTCCGAGATCTTAAAAACTCAATACATCCCATACAGAAGGTCTTGTGACATCTTTGTGATATTCCAGCTAAATAAAGGCAACACTTGCTTCCTGGGGAGTAGATTGCTACTTGGTAGATTTTTGGCCATCTAAATCTCTGTGTATCCTGGGAATTTTTGTGTGTGCATGCACGCACACATGAAGTACATATAAATAAAAAGAGACACAGTTGAAGAAAAATCAAATAGATTAAGAGAAATTAAGATTAAAAAAAAATGGATTTTTTGCCATTTATCCTCCTGTTAGCAGCCAAATCAATGGTTCAGTGAGGAGATAGAGCCATTAAGAAAATGTAATATGACTTCCTGAAAATGCAGGCCAAAGAACCTTTTTTTTCATAATTTCTGCATGAAAAGTTTCAGAAAAAAAAAAAATCAAATACATCTTTCTAGCAAAGTCATTACCTCTGAATATTATAGGAGGCGTTAGAAACATTACTTTATTTCTCTTTCTTCCTTGTATTTAATTTTAGCGAGCTGGGATAAAACAGGTAAGTATAAACATTTCACATTCTGCAAAGATGCATCTCTTTGCAAGTCCATTATTATGCAGTAATTACCAAACAATACTGGAACTTTGAAATTTTACCCAAAGGGAGAAGCTAATATTAGGTAGCAGCTACTCACCTATGACACCTCACCTGACATTATCAAAGAAGGAAACATTGCTCAAGTAATTAAATATTTATTCCTTTAAAACTATAACTAGAGCACGAAAATACATTTCTACCTCCCACAGCTTTTGTCAAGCTGTCAAGTTCTCCATAGCTTGGTGTTAACTGAGTCATAAAGGGAAAAATATCTAAAGCAGGAGAAATGTGTGAACCCTTGCTTGAGGATGCACTTGGTCATTCAGTGAGAAACCAGAAAAATTCTTGACTATTCCTAATCTCTGCAGGTACAAGTCAGCAGCAAGCTCGGTATGTGCTTAACTTCCAAGCAAATAAATGCTTGAATTCACTGCTAAGATGACATGGGATAATCTGTCTGTCCTTGGACACAGCTTCAGCTGTGACCTTTCTCTTCTGGACAAACTACTGACGAGGTTCAAACCAAAAAACTTCTCTTTCTCTATTCCAGCTTCCTTCTTTCTACGCACATATTCATCCTCTGCCTTGCAAAAGTAACTGAACAACCCAATGTGATCTGAAACGTTGCTTGAAGGCATATTTATAAATAAAGTGAAAGGAGATACATTGCCTTACTTCCATTATAAGTCTTTAATTTAGATTCATACTGGGGGGTTCATTTAAAAAAAAAAAAACCACAACTCACTTGGTTTTTGCTTGAAAATCCCATTGAAATCTACATTTTTATATGCAGAAATGTCATTTTAAGCCTATAAATATACATCCTCTTTATTAAACTCGAGTTTCATAGACACACAAGAAACTTGTTTTGGCCAGCTTTCATGTGGAGATATAAAACAATGTGCTAGATATAAAAATATCCACCCAGTATTTTTGTCTTTGTGGGATTGTTTCCCACTGCATTTCTACACCTTGGTCCACCCTTTTTAAAAAGAACTGAACTATTGATCAGTATTTCACACTCTAAAGACACAGTAGCAAGAAAATACTGGATCAAAGTGAATCTGTGCTGAGCTTTATCCCCTGCTTCCTTATTATCAAAGTATTTTTTCAACTTTAAGCATATGAATACTATCATTTATATGCAGCCAAGCACTTAAACTCATGTATAAGTTTAATGATGTCATTGAGATCACTGGGGATTAAGGATTAAAAAATGTTATGTATGAGTAATGTACTAAGTTATTTTACTACACTCAGGTTTCATTTCTTTGTCCCATCCAAAACATCTATTCCTTTCTAGTAATATGCCTTGCTCAATAGCTCCTTGACTACTAGCTCCTTGACCTAAAACACATATTTAGCTATTTTAACTCTTCTTCTCACTTTCAAATTCTTAATTTAATAAATAAAGCAACAAGAAATCTTAGGAAAATTATTTTAAAAGTTATCTAAAAGTTCTCAGGCTTTCTGTTTTCTCTGGCTTCTTAATTCAGAAATAGGCTGCTGTTCTTGCTGAAGAAGTATGTTCATAAACTGAAATATTCTGCTAGCCCTTTTTCCATATTTTATTAAGATGGGAAGTAAGCCAAACCCCTTTCTCTAGCCTTCTCCTCATGGCTGGAGGTCAAAAGATACAACCATTTCTGGAAGAAGCACTTGGGCTTCTAGTTTCTCCTAGAGAAGAAACAATTCCTGGCATGTGAATAACAAGAAGAGTGACCACAGCACGGAAGACCACACCAGGATAGAAACTGCCCCTAGCTCAAGGATGCCTGCCTGACCTCCATGCTGATCTTCAAACCAGTCATTTGTTGTACATTCATCTGCTGGAAGCAAATAATTATTTAAAAATAACTAAATTCTGTCATCAAGAAACATATAATTGTAATTTCTAGAAACAGCTTCTCTTGCATCGTAGGTACAATTTGAAGAGAAAATTTTCAAGGTTGTATGTATACAGGAATATGTATGGTAGCCTTATATTTGGCTTGTGAACAAAGGTGATAGTCACGAGAAACAGACGCGGCTTTCCGATCGAAGGTCGTGGAGGTCCAGCAGTTCTTCATTACACTATGCTGGTGATATGAGTCCCTTTACACCAGTGGAGGACTGGCTGGAGTGAACATTTCCAAAATCCACACACGTTATTTTATGCCTACCCTTTCTATTAGACTTAAATCTAGATCTTTAAGATCTGCAAGATTTCCAGATGGAAAGTCTGTGGGATGAATCCTTGGATGGTGTAGTCAATGGAATTATTGTGGCAACGATATTGTGACATTGTGAAAATGAATTCCACAATTTACTGATTTAAAAAAAAGTATTTTTTTTATTATTGAACTTGCTGTTTGATAATTCATTGTCACCCCTAATTTTTGAGTTATAAGGACCAGTGATTACTTGTTCTGTATTTATTCATCTCATAGCTTCGCTATTGATGACCCTGAAGAAAATGGAGACTCTTACCTTATTTAGTCTTTCCTTATACGAAAGCAGTTCCAGACTTTGTAATCCTTCTCATGTTTCCATGTACATTTCCATCCTACACCATTTCTTCTTTGAGATGAGTTGATAAAAACTGCATGAAGTATTCAAACATAGGCACATCCCTGATGTATAGTATCATTCAATATTTTCCTCTTTCTCTGTTAAACCTTTTCTCATCAATCTTAACATTCTCTTGGCTTTACTCACAAGCTAAGCACTGAACTTGTATGTTCTGGTTGCTTTTTGGCTCTTGTTTTCATGTGCATTACTCTTCATTTATCAACATTAAATTTTATCATGTTACATAAAGATATTTAGAGCATAGATAGGCCCCTTCAAAAGGCAAACGATCCATCCTAAAGTAGCACTCTAATTGAAGCCAAAGAAGTTGCCCAGTATCATTCTGGGTTTCACTTTCACAGACTCATTTCCCTTAGCATTTTGCTAACTGCCACTGTCACTATTTTGACCGAGTGACTGGTAATGGATTCCTTGTATTAACAGTCTTCCTCTTTAGCCGTTGGAGCCTTTATCAGGGGAGACTCTACAAGACATATTCATAGATGTCATTGTCTATATGCTTTCTTCTAAGCTTCTCTACGTTTGAGATGCCTCTTACAGCAACAGCATAATTTTAAAGCAACCGTTCAGTTAATCCATCACAGTTTTAGACCAAAAAACTTCTGAAGAAATGCTATGACATTTATTTGTGGCCAGTTGCCTGTTTTCTTTTTTCATGCACCATACTGGGACATTTTTATTTGTCTGTTATTTGCTATTTTTTCTTTAAACTCAGTGTCCATCTTTGTAATTTCATTTGTAAAGATCCCAGTTACTTTTAGGCAGCTTATTGGTACCACAATTAACGCCAGTCTATGTCAGACTACAGGGCATTACAGGGAAAGGTCTTCAGGGACTTTCCCACATCTTCTAATGTATTTTGATCATGTGTACAGTCTCCACTTGTGATTGGGGAACCTTCTTATTATACAGTACAACCAAACAAAGCAAAAATAGTACATTCCTAAAAGGCCTCTGTGAGTACATTTCTTTATAAAGATTGTGTAGGAGGGCAATAGAACAAAATTTGGTACGTTGCTATTCTGAGGAATAATCAGCGTATCCGAGACAAGCATCCAAACATCTCTCAAAAACACTGTAAGGGATATACATGTCACTTATGGCATACCTCACTGTTTATCACAGTATTTCAAATCCCTTACAAGGTCATGAATGTTCTCTTAAGTTGCTAGTATTTAATTATAAGAAAAATAAATACATGCTCATTGTTTTATTTTCATAGATAACAAGACCTTTTCATAACACTGATACAACCTCTGTAGTTGAGCCAACTGTTGGGGCTAAAAGGGAACAAAAGTAGGTACTGCATTTCTTTGTGTAGTGTTTTTTTACGCAGGTCTATACAGTGTGGCACAATAGATGATTTCCAAGGTTCGGAGATGTCAACCTTATAAGCTTAATAAATTGAACTATCTTTATGCTGTTTCTGAGGTGTTGTATTTAAACAAAAAATTTCATCCCACATTTGACACGTACGTCTCATATGTACTGAGGTTTAAATCTGTCTCAGATTTAAACTCTGTTTTTGACCCACTGGCCATGTTTGGCTATCCTGGTTATAAAAAATGAGAAAATGAATGTAAAGTTGTCCTTCCTTCACCAAGAAAAAAAAAAAAAGAAAAAATGGAATCATGAGGCAAAATTAATCACTGTCTACATCAACTATGATGCAGGAGATATCTGTGCATTAAAAGAGATGAGCCATATTGAAGATTCCAAGGTTAAATGAGTTTATTGAGTTAGTGGTTACAATGGCATGTCAGATACCTGTAATCCAAGCTACACCTACATATTTGCCTCTAAATTCTCACACTGTCAGTTTCCGTGTCTCTAAACATTCCACCACCAGGTCTTTTATTACTAATATTATAATAATAATCATAATAATAATCATAATATAAAAGGCAATGTCAATCACCATATTGTGCTTCATACTCCACCATAAGGAATTTAATTGGCAAAAGTAAACCTCTGGTCATATTAATGGGATTAATTGAAATGTGAGCAGTCATAACACTACTAGAATATAAAGAACAAAATATGGTTTAAAAGAAGCATTTTTAAGATGAATTAGTTTGTATCTGTTTTAAAAATCCACATACTATAATGAAGATGACTTAAAAGTTATATCATTTAATTATTGGGCCACACATTTAAGCATATTGGCTAGTACATTTTTGCACTGGAACAGAAGCAATACAAGCTTTATGGTCTACCATTACAATTCCATTTTTTTTCACTTAATATACCTGCCAACCTAATGTTTCTTGCATGCATAAAAATTTCTGGGTTTAGACTTGAATTTATTATTTAACCCACACGTACCCCTGTGATGCAAATTCTTTGGCCAATTCAATGCTATAGTTTAGTTTAAAAAGTAAGCTTGGAATAAGTCCCTTTAACATCAGAAGAGAATGCCCTAAATTTTGGCATTGCAGAAAGTTAGTTACTTCAACAGAGTCTCAGGTTGCATGCAAATTGACACTGCTTCCCCCCACCCCATGCCAGACGCATACAAGTCGGCAGGTATGCATACAAAAAGAATATAAAACCCTCCTGGTAAAGCTTAGTGTTTTAGAACGAATCCATAGCTTTAAATTCACTTAAGGCCTGTACAGGGGAAATATGTTTCTTCTGGGACCCTCTTCTCACTCTTGTCTGATATTCTTCTGGTTTTTCTCTCTTTACTAGAGGTTTCTTCTCAGGGGCCTTCATCTTCCAAGATACAACTGGGGAGTTCACTGCAGCAGTGCCATAGACCTTCTGATATTTAGTAGAAGCCACATAAGATGCTTTCACTGTAAGGACCACAGCGTTCATCAGATTTTTAGCTGCCTGGATGAGAGAAGTGGCACTGTCCAGCTAGAAATAGAAAAGAAAATGAAATACAGCAAGGTTAGTCCACGACTGGATCACTGGGCCATTTCCTGACTGAAGTCTGGATACTCTCCGATCTCATTAAAGATTAAATGAATCCTCTCCCTCAGGATTAATCAAGTAGCTTGTAGTAACAAGCACCAGCAACAACATGCACCGAACTGTAAAGGTAAGACTGTGGTACCTCACATTAAATTTTTTAATAATTCAAAGGCAAAGCTTGTGTTGGCTGTTTTTTTGTTGTTGATTCTTTTTCTATGGGTGAAGAAGTTGCCTGTTTTTTCACAAAAAACATGACTTCTCACTTAAACCTTTAAAAATTTACTTTTACGTGTCAGAAACCGCAAAACAGGTCAACGGATTTTTTCAAGTATTCAAGTTTGTTCTAATTATTCCTATTAAGCCCAGGATAACACCCCCAAAGATGTCTACAGGAACAGCGTGAGGCCAGTGCTGAGCTTGTTAGAGAATCCCACCTGAAAAGATGAAAGGAGATTTTGAAACCCCTAAAGAAATAAAAAGCTGAAACAGTTAACTGCAGGTTTTTGTAGCTACTGTAATATTTGAGCTACTTATGTTCACAAGGAATCTTACTTTATGATTAGCAGGCTTTTCGTACATATACCGCTGTGTTTCTCCCACGCACGAGTCTGCCTGAGGTTCCTGGGTCCTCTGGATGTAAGAGGCCTTAAGAACTTGTTGAACTTCAAACCATTGGGACTTCCAGTCAACAAGCTTCCATCATACACTGAAATCAAGCACATATTCCTGGCCAAATTTTTCAAAAGGATTTAAGCATATAATGGGACTTCCAAAGCAATGTCTCAATGTTCCAAAACGCAAATTAGGCACTTGCCAAATCCAGCTGGACATCCTCAAATTAGTAGGTGCTAAAAATATGCTTTTAAGTACTGTAGCAATCCAGGTTACTATTTAGGATGTTCGGTTATTCCTCTCCCAAAATACTGAAGAAGCGGGATATACTCTTTGTGATAAAGCCTTTCAGTTCTACCATGGAAGCTGCGTCAATTTTTTATAAGTTTTTCCCAGTTTGTAGGAACGATTTTGGATGTAATATTATTTTAACTCTTTAATTCCACCCCTCTTGCTCAGTAAGATCTTCGCTATTTTCAATTAGTATAAAAGGCCTGTCTCTCTCCAAACCTTTCCTGCTCCATATTTTGGGAGCATGTGATTCCTTAACATGAATTCTAGGCAAAGTAACCAGGATAAATACTCATAAGGCGATAACAAAAACCATATTGTACTTCACCTCAAGTATTTTGAATCATTAACGGAAGAAGAGCTCAGGATAAACCTCTTTCTGAAGTGTCAGTGACTGATGTGAACGAGAATAGACATTACAGAAAGCCTGTGTCTGCAACCACATTCATCTATAGACTTACCTATTATTTTTTTATTTCCTCAGCTGTGGCCTTGTACTCATTATGATTCATTAAATACATAAACAGCTACATACAGTGAGGTGAAAAACAAAAAAGCATTTTAATGATTTTCACGTACTTGGTGCCATTCCCTGAAATGCATAGTTAATTGCCTCCCCCCAGTAAATATTGTTCCTCAGGACTAATTTGTATTTTTTGTTAGTAAAAGAAACTAAGTTAAAAGATGGAAAATTGCATTATATGGCAGAAACATGACTGTTCAATAGGGAGTAATGAAATATAATTCAGCATAGTGTTATTCTATAACCCCACTACTGCATGATTTATAAGGCAATCTGTATGTTTGTTGGCAACCAACAGATCATACTCTATTAAATTAGGATATTCTAATTTACTGCAGAGGTTTACAGTCAAGCATTATTCATTGTTAAATGATTCTTTTTGAAACACTGGTGGATTGATATTGAATATAAAGTGATACCGTCAAATAGTATTTATTTCATAATCAATGTGGATAAACTGACTGGATCAGCCTATATTGCACATTCCTGAATGAATTCTATTTGTTGAAGGTTTCTAATAGCCTTGTTGAAGGTTTCTAATAGCCTCACATTTTCCAGCGTTTCTTTATGAAAAGAGTTCTGGTAGCTATTTTACATGGGGCATATATTAAGGAACAGAATGATTAAAGGAAGCATTTTGAAATGAGGAGGCACCTAAATTAGATGCTTAAAACCGTACAAAGGATGCAATCTACATCTTTAAACACATTAGTAATTTTATGGAGTATATCGATAAAGGTGTGCAGAAGCATGTAATTCTGCAAGATTGGATGCGGATTGCAACAATGTCTTTTAGAAAACCACGTTACATATTTTGATGTCATTTTAATTACCCCTAGTTTCAATCTGCTGTTATAGTAGATAAGAGCTCCCTATTTTCACCATTATTAATCACATTTTAACATGCAGTTACTTAGTCCTTGCCCTTAATATCCATTCATATTGTAAAATGCTTTCAAGTCTTGAAATCAGAAAAGAGACATAAAAACCCCATAATAGTATTAGGCTATGAGTGTTCTCCAAAATCTGCTGGTAGCCATCCCATGTATCCAATTTGGCTACCCAAGCACTTCCAGTGATTTTCTTATTGCCTCCAGCTCCCTGCTTGTATTATGGCTCAGTAAAGAAGAATTAAACTGAACGAACATAATTTCAATTAACATTTAGATCTTACACCACTGTGTTACTTCAGTTTTAAGCTGTGCTTTGTAATCAGCAGAGCTACAGTGGCGTAAGCTGGAACAAAGACAGCAGTGAATCACGCCCTTAGTGAATTAATTCCTTACAAAATCTGGGCACAGAAACATGTGCACTTTTAAAAACAGATAACATTAATAATAAAAAAAAAAGAAGGAGGAAAATTTACATTTCAAATAAAAGTACCACTAGGAAATTATTGCACAGTACAGAAGGCAAACTTCACTCCCTAGCAATGGCTAGGGAATTATGAATATAACGATAGCTTTTCATGCTAACAGAGCCTTTGACTTGCTACACAAAGTAATAGTGTTCTGCTACTTAGATCTCTTTACAAATACATTTGCCTCCATTTAGGAAAAAAAGCCCTCTTAAACATAAGAGATAAATTTAGGTTATTGCCCATAAAACTCCAAGAACAGAGAATGCTGGTGAAAATTCAAAATCCATAAAGAACCTAAGAATCACTGTACTGGAGCCAGTCACCTATCCAGGTTAAAATTGCCATCTACCCAGGGAAGGCATAAATCATTCAGAAAAAAACAAAACAAAACAAAAAAAGGTTTTGCTATAAGCTAACTTTATAATTAGTGAATGCAAGTGTAGAACACTGGAGCAGCAGAGCTTATTATCTGCCAAGCAGATAATTTCAGGGGGTTTCCCCCAAAAAAATCCATAAGGCTTTAATGAGTTTTTGATCTGCTTATAAGCTGTGCAGCATTTTTCCTGCACTACATGCAGAATTTTCCAGAATCTTGTGACAATCAAGATTTCTTGCTTCTTTTACACATACACATAAACTAAGTAAAATAACCAGCAATAACAATACCAAAAGAGCTGAAGAAGCGGGAGAGAATAAAGCTGGAAAATTTTCTCCTTAACAGTAAAGCAAATGAAAAGAGATGTTCTCCCTGCATTGTTACACCACTGTAATGGGGAAAAATTACACCACAGTTTTTAGAAAGAAGCAAATTTAATTTCCAGAGATTTCTTCATATTTATAATCAGAATCATACTACACAGAATCAACCAAAAAAAATAAAGGAAAAAAAAAAAAAACGCCCCTGTATTTCCAGCGAGCAAGGCTATAGTATAGGTAATTTTGAAAGAGATGGTTGTTTAAGAATGTTCTATATCATTATTGTTGATTTTAAAAACCCTCGAAAATGGGGGGAAGACATCAAAAGAATTGTAGATAGTTCCTAGTCTGGAAATATTTCAGCAGCACAAATAGAATGACCTGTGAAATTATAGGCCAGTTCAGCTGACAGCACTCCCAAATAAAATAATGCAATGTCTATGACAGACTCCATAAATAAAGGGAGGAAAGAAATACAGTTAATGGTAACCAAATAGTTTTGTGGGTAAAAATATTTTCAAAGTAACCTAAATCATATTTTCATGTGATTAAACTTTGGATTGCTTAAGATAATGCTGTTGATATAACTGGACCTTTGAAAGGTGTTTTGCTTGGTACTACATGACAGTTCGATTAAAAACTCAGCTGATAGAAAATTAACAAGGCACATAGCAAATAATTCCAAATTCTCTAATAGCTAAGTTTCCAAAAGTATGTATGCACAAAAAAATCATTGCTAAACAGTGACTTTTGCAGCGTGCTCTTGGAGAAACCATTTGTCAGCTTTACAATATTAATTTTTATGTTAAAAATTTGGAAAAAAGTCACTTAACTGATGAAATTTGCAGATAACAATTGGGAAAGTGGTAAGTCATAAGAGGGCAAGTGATTGACACCTAATAAGCTGGTAAAAGTCAGAAATGTAGATTTCAGTGTGGCCAACTTTACAGCAGATGACACTTACTTATACAATAAGGAATTTTATCCTATGCAGGATCCTAAGCAATCACTCCCTGAGTATACAAAAAGGAGGACACCGATGAAATAGGTTAAATTATCATATTCAGTTTATCGTGTGTCCACAGTTATGGAATACTGAGTCCTCTTCTCAATGCAACAACACTGAGGAATTGGAAAGAATTTAAAGAACCTCAAGAAAAAAAAACATCTTTTATGGGGAAGATTCAGTCAGCTCTGTTTTTTCCATTAATGAAGCGAATGATTAAAAAATTAGTTGATTGAAATCAGCAAGTACATAGTAACAGAACGCTGATAATATTTCAAGTTCAAAAGATTAGACAAAGATATAACAGAACTTAATAGCTGAAAGGTGAATCAGGTCATTTTAGTTATTAATTAGCTGAAAATTTTTAGCAGTGATTTAATTAATCACAAGAACTCATGAAAGATAGTGATTCTATCTCTAGAAATTGTGAAATCAATATTGGACTTTTTTTGCTTAATATGCACACTCTAGTTTAAACATAAAA
>NW_008794456.1:4653059-4659335 GCF_000699145.1 Aptenodytes forsteri | reverse complement strand
GTTGGACTCGATGATCTTAGAGGTCTTTTCCAACCTTAATAATTCTATGATTCTATAAGTATTGGACTTTTTTAATGCACATTAATTCAGGGAGCCTATGCATCAGTTATGCAGGAAGACAGCTTAGATGATAACAATGGCCCATATTGTCCTTGAAATGTATGAATGCAAAAAATTAGTATTAGTAATTATTGATAAATAGAGTTTAGTCTGGTTTACTTCGTACAGATTGGGAGGAGCAACCGTCATACATGTTTAAAAAGAACCTGTAACCCTTCGAATACTCTTGGCTAAGACTTGATTTGTATGCCTTTAGCAGGTAATTTATGCATTGCGAAGCCCTTAAGGCTATCTGTGAATTCTGGGTGCATTCCCTGCTTCTCCTTTGAAAAGGTTCAAAGCAAGTTCATGCATTCATGGACAGGTACAGTTGCTGTTACCACAAACCAGAAGTCAACTAACAGCCTCTAGAGCAACTAAAGTTACATGAAGCAATTATGAATCTGGAGGGTGAATCAGGAATACCGTTTTCCCAGATTATATTCTTATGCAACAGAACATTTGCCTCTCAGCTGTGCTTAATAGTAAATCCAGTCCTACATATGTATGTGAGAAAAAGATCTCATTCATAATACTTATGTCTTACATTTCTGTGGCAGATTTCATGCATAAAACATGATACTATTAGTGACAGCCAATGCAAGAATGGCCTATTTGCTCTTCAGATGCACTCATCCCTGTGGTAGGAGACATCTGCTATTTATCAGCACTACTACGCAACGGCTGAAGCCGTATTTCAGTCAGTCACTTGAAAACGCACAAAAGGTTTTTGCTAGATATGGGTCCACTGTGAGAAAACTATCCCACATATTTGAAATTCTATAACAAACAAAATATCATTATTTGGAATGTAATGTGGTCACAACGGTGTTAAAAAGGGATCTGTGGCTACGTAGAGAAAATGCTATTATACTCCTCTTTTCCTAGCTATTTATTTTCACATTTGATTGCAATTCACTTACTGCTTTATACATGTTGAATATTTAATTCATTCTGGGGGTAGTTGCATTGTATAGGTGGCCAATCCACTGAATAACTGTCCTCATCAGCATTTTTTCAATTACAGGTAAAAACCTATAGGGGTAGTTGCGTTGTATAGGTGGCCAATCCACTGAATAACTGTCCTCATCAGCATTTTTTCAATTACAGGTAAGAAACCTATAGGGATTCCCAAGCCCATTTGGTTGTATATAACAAAGGCTGCCACCTCTTAGGACAACAGAAAGCACACAAGTATACCAAGAACTATGGATATCTTCTGTCTTCTATGGACCATTGCCATTTTAAAATACCCATTTAATTTACAAAGGCAACAGGTTACCGACTGCTTTATGCCAGTTTGAAAAAGCATAAACATATAAAAATACTCCCAATACTGGCATTCCCAATAAAAGATGACAAACGGCCATAATACAGAAAATTTGTAGAGATGCATTTATACAGTTGATTTACTTATCCCAGGCTATTTTAACAGAAAAAGGATAAAAGACAAAATGATACCCCAATTCATTTGTTTTGAGGAGAATACTTAATATGAAACTAAAAACAATATGTAGATATAAATATAATCATAAAATACAATTCAGCACTGGATATCATTAAAAGCAGGGGGGGTGTTATACTTCATTCACTAAATGAAGAGGTTTGAAGAAGTAATCTGTTTATGATAAAATAAGAATACTAACTCCGTGAAGTTGCTGCAGCTACTGGCTGGGGCACGCGGCAGGGGAAGAAAAAAAAAAAAAATTTTTTTTTTTGTTTGTAGCAAGACAGAAAGGCTACTTCACTGAAATACCAGGAGCCCTGCATCTCTTTTGTTTCTCGATCAGCATCCGAAATAGTAAGCCTTGCACCAACTCAGAAATGCTCAGCTGGTGGAGACTGTACTTAAATTTCATAGTGGGTGCCAGAAAGCTTACAAATATTTCTGGTTTTGAGGAAAAAAAAAAAAAATCTTTTTGCCTTCTCAGTTGAGAGACTGAAACATGGGCTTCAATGTCATGATCGTTTGCCTATTTACTCATCTTATCTTTGCTTTGTCCTCTCTTCTCCCCTCATCAATAGCTACAACCGGATGGATCTTTAACAAGAAGCCTTGCAAAAAGCCTCATTCACAGGTTATAGTCTGAAGGATGCTGCATCCAGCTGTCTTTGGCCCAAGAGCATAGTACACCACTAGAGATATTGGGCATCTCCAGCTCTGCTCTCCGTCCAGCCCCAATAAGTTATGCATGCACTGAAATTGCTTACCGGGTCATCTAGTAACATAGCGAAGCACCCAATTGTAAATCCTGCCAAAGTTTAGGTTTTTGCTAAGTGTGGCAGGCTACCAAGAACAGTTCCAGCTAACGTACTAGTGTGTGTGTTCTGGAGCAAAACACACACGTGGGGAATATTAACGTTGGAAACGCAGATGCTTTATGAGGCTGGAGTTTGAGGCTCACAGCTCAGGGATGAGATAGCTAGTATGAGTTTTAGGCAGGACTCATTTGCTTTTACTTTAGTGCATCTAGTTTTACATATGATTTGTTGTACTTGTGGAAATCACTAAATGCCCTTCTGATTTAGACATTATCAAAATGTTATTTTTATATCAGCGGCTGATGTTCCATACTGTCAGTGTTTGTCCTTTTAATGAGCTAGCATGAAAGCTCATATTTTAACAACGGAAATGGTGAAATGAAAAATAAGACAATTGGAAACAACTAAACGTTAATGTTATCCATTTCTTTTTGTGAAATATAATTATTACTGACTTATCTCCAGCCTGGCAGGTCCCAAAGGTGAAAAATATATTTTGGAATTTTTGATAGATATTAAAGTTTTTCTATTCATCAACTGTATTTACAGTCAATAAATTCTTTATCCAATATGACTTTACTGCTATAACACAACAGTTACAATTTTTCTTGTAGATACCAAACATAATGTAGCTTATTTCCTCAATTTTTAATATTTAATTAATATATTATTGCATTATTTTCAGAATTTAAGCAGGGAAAATATTTTGACCCATAATGAAAAATTTCTCAGGACCAGTTCTTTTTCTTCTGCTCATTATCTGCCACTGCACAGCAGGAAAAAAGATGCCAAAACAGTACAATTCATATCATATACCAAAAACACTGTAAGGACAAACAATCATACATAGCACTGAATTTTTTAAATAAGCCTGCTTTATCAGTCATTTTCATGCTACAACGCTGCCTCAAAACTTTCAGGGTCTGTTACTGAATTAGGATATTTGACACCAGTCTGAATGCCCAAATATCTGGAACAATTCCATAGACCAAGGAAGAAATCCTTAGTCAATGAAGTCAAAGGAGTTTTGTAGATGGGAATGGGATTTCACCCCGCAACTTTTCCAAAAAAACGTATACTACACATTTTCTTTGCTAAGGTTGAACGTAGAGGGAAAAACACTTTCTACATCAACCTACAATTGACAAACATGGGAATGAGTCTTCTGCCATGATGGCTCGAGGTTTTCTTCTTCTAAATCTGCCTCATTCTGCATAGAACTAATGTCTGGAGGATGATGCCTATGATGGAGTGTCATGGACAAAAAATATGATTCTCTAACGGCCATCACAGTTGCATTACTAATTGTAGCAAAATTAGTACAACCACATTTACAACTTTAAAATCATTCTGCCCCATGGAATGGTTTTATCTGAACTCTTGGATGATTAACAGGAAACAAACTTTTGTATGACTGATTTGAAGATAGGCTCCTACCTAATCTTCAAGGAGAAGATAAAATGTCTGCAACAAAGATGAAGTCCGAACTATATTTGACAGGATAGGTTAACTCAAACTATAACTCATATTTTGTGATATTGCCAGGAGGCTTACTGAAGAAAATTAGAGTAAGAAGGCTGTGGAAGCTCAGTATCAGTCCCAATAAAAAAGTCATTAATACAAAACTTCATGTAAGTGGTCTGTGTGTTGCCAGGATTGTATACACCATTTTACACAGGGATTCATATGTCAGAGGTCTACAGAAGATACGACATTGTCTGAACCCGATGTTCAGAAGCTTAGAAAAGCGCAGACAGGACTCTGTCAAAAGCATCTCAGTACAAATTTCCACTTTCATATCCGACTGCAGTTAAATCTGAAAGAGGAAATACAGGATATCTAACTAGTCTGTGCTACTGGTCTCCCTCCTCCTGACTTGAGTTCTGATTTCTATGTAATCTGAAGATAGATATCGTTTTTAAAAGCACAAAATAATTTAGTGCTCTTTCAAATTGAGTTTTGGAAACAGACCTTTTGTTCTTTATCTAGAGAACAGGTATAACAACAAGAAAAGCATGTCTTTCCTACAGTCTTACCTGAAGGGAGTCCAAATCATGTCTGGTTGGCTGGAAATTGTACTCTCAGTGATAAAATGCAGGAGACTTTGGATAAAAAAAAAAATCAATAAAGCATAGAAACACAATATTCTTTACATAAGAATGTGTTATCTCATGCTATTCCTCCTGATTTTGTCACAACGAAAACAAAAAGAAAAGCAGCATAATGCAGGACTTCAGACTGCAATGCTGAGAAATGTGATATTTTCCCAACAACTTTCCTAATTTGTAAAAGTGTCAGAATGGTATCTGCATGTGAGTTATCTCCATGTCTTCAACTGTGAGGATCTGTCACATTTTGAGGCAAGTTTTCTCCTTCAGCTAGCTTCGTATCTCTAAAGTTACGCTTGCCCAGGTCAGCACAGAGACGCTTTGAAGATAGCTGCTCTACAGGCATAGCTGGCTTTTCTCAGGAAAGGGCTTGGAAATAATGCATCAAACGGAGTCAAAATGAGTAACACAAAATCCTCTTGTAGAATGGAAGATAGTGCCAGGATAATTGTTCCTTGCTTCCTAATGTTTGCCTGCTGTTGTTCATGTATATTTTATGCCTCATAGAAGCAGATAAAGGGCTTGATCATTCAAGGTATTGATCACTTCTGAGATGCTAAAAGGCTTTTACTTCCTTGGAGTTGAGGGTCCTTGCAGCGTTGCTCAGCTCAATCAGTGGAAACATTCCTTTCTCTGTTTGTTTCCCTAAGCACTTTTCAGGACTTTACAACAGCGTGCAATGAAATAAAGAAACAAAATTGAATCTCCACAGTCTTCAAGAGAAAGCCCCATTTCGGCTTTTCAGAAAAGTCCCAGCGCTGACAGCGCTAGCTTCATAATATATGGCAAATAATTTCTAAAGGAAATTCTAACATTTCATTCCAAATACAATATTCACAATTAACTGTTCTATTTGTTTGAACAAGTCAATCAATGGTTAAATAACGTTCAGTAAGTGTTCCTTACTAGAAGGTTTTTTCCCTGGTAAATTACTGAATATATAATTTGTGAATGCATTTGTTTATTACATTTTTAACTTTAGCTAACACCAAGTGTTATTAAAAAACAGCAAAACAGGTAAGAATTACTGGAGTCTGCAAACAAATGAAACCAGAACAAAACAGAAACAATTGTAAAGGTTGTTGCAGTTCACAAGGAAGGAACAAGCAAAGATGACAGCAAATTAAGAATAAATTAGAATTAGTAAAATCTTGCTCTGAATTGTAAAGGCTCATTTTTATTATTCACATTTTCTTATGCAAATATTCATATGATCACAGAATACTTTAGGATGAAAAGAACCTTCTGCGGTCATCTAGTCCAATGCCCTGTCCAAAACAAATTGAATTAGATGAAGTTGTTCAGGATTTTGCTCAAATTCAGAGTATCTCCGAGGATGGAGAGTCTCCCACATCTCTGGACTGGAGACCTCCACCCTGCACTTGAATTTGACTACCCTCGAGGTAATTTTTTTTTTTTTCCTTATATCTAATTGGAACTTCCCATGTTTAATCTTGTGTTTGTTGCCCCTTTTCCTGTCACTATGCACCTCTGACAAGTCTGGCTCTGGCTTTTCTAGGTCCTCCTGTCAGGTAGTTGTAGACAACAATGTCTCCCCTTAGCCTTCTCTTCTGTGTACATATGAATGTACCTAAAAGAGTAGTGTAGATGATGGTGATCTCATTTTCACTGTTACAAGAGCAAGTGTTTTATCCAAAGGGAAAAACTGAGTAACTGTAGAAGGGAGGAAAAAATATCACCACTTATTGACAAATATTTAATAGCTCATAGAATCACAGAATCATTAAGGTTGGAAAAGACTTCTAAGATCACCAAGTCCAACCGTCAACCCAACACCACCATGCCC
>NW_008794456.1:4603183-4652910 GCF_000699145.1 Aptenodytes forsteri | reverse complement strand
CTAAACCATGTCCCTAAGCGCCGCATCTACACATCTTTTAAATACTTCCAGGGATGGGGACTCTACCACTTCCCTGGGTGGCCTGTTCCAATGTTTCACCACTCTTTCAGTAAAGACATTTTTCCTCACGTCCAATCTAAACCTCCCCTGGCGCAACTTGAGGCCATTTCCTCTCGTCCTATCGCTTGTTACTTGAGCTCACTCAAGTTGGGTAAGTCCTTCAGAAAATATTCGTGTTAGGAAATCCTGATTTACTTGCTCTCTGCTTTCTTTTGAGATTCAGTACTTTAGATAGCATTTTCCCTGAACAACAAATGCAGAAGTACTTATAGCCTCAATGATTCACATAACCCAAATGGTTTCTGTGCTTTTCACCTCAGGACAACCTTCCCTACACAAAAACAAATTAATTCAACCACATCTCCAAATCTTCCCTCTAATCCAGAATTTATGTGAAGGAGATGAAGGTATAAATTTAGCTGTTATTTAGAAGAATAGTGAAATGAAAAAGCACTTGCACTGGCTCTTTTCTTATAAAGCTCTTATCTAACAAATATTGTACATTAGGCATGATTATCTATGGACTTGTCTGCAGTTGGCATCAGAAAAATTGTGACTGAATGTCTTTTAATATTAGTCAGGATCCAAGAGCTGTTCATAGCTGGTGGCACTAGAACCCCCAGAGGCATTTTGTCAGATGTCTGTAATTGAACAATTTCACTAGGAATGCAGGCAAGAAAAATAGGGCTGCTCATAAAAACCATTGAGACGATGTGTTCGTGACCTAGGCAAGGTTTTCAAAGTTTCCATTTCTACAAATGAAGTCTTATCCTACACTCACCCTACCTAACTCCAGATGCTGGACCAAGGCATTCCAGACTCCTCCTGTGCTTGGTGGAGAAGATCAGGAACCATGGAGCACTTGAGATCTTTCATGGGTTCATTTTCCATGGAGATGGGCCAGAGTACCTCACCTTTGTAATTATAGTTAGAGATCCTAAATTGCATTACAATCCTAAAGACAGTACAGTGAATCTGGACATAGATGCTCAACAACTGCAAAAAAATTGCCCTTGGATTTGACCCAGTAGTCCAAGAATTCAATCAAACTTAATGAACGTTTTTGAGATCGTTTTCCTTAATTCTTTTTTGATCCCCAAAAGCGTCAAATGGGGGAATACCACATACTACAAAACATATCAATCCCTCCAGCCTACAGAAACCAACGAGATTGGGACCCCAAGAGAGCTACTTTATATAGATGAATGCTCCTTACAAAACAATTTAAATATTTCTGTTCATAAAAAATCAGGCCGTTTCCTTTCTCCAGCAGCTAAGTTCACAGAAAGTTTACGTCACTTACACATGAATACATACCCTCAAAAGACTCCCAAGGCTAAACCCCCTGACTGTGCTTCTCTGAATACGTGGTTCAATTCACCTGCCCATGCCTCTCTCATTTTTTTTTAAGATGTTACTAATCTAACCGGTTGTCAGCGTCTACCTGAAACAACAATACCTGCTCTCTAGAAATGGCTATTGATCTCGACTAATTATAAAGGAAGCCTAGAGTGAACATCTCAGATGCAGTTGTTTACACTTGGCTAGATGAATCACTCTCCACATAGTAATGGAGATAATAGTTAAAAATTCTTCATAGTTCAAGCAAAATCTTTCTGAATAATAAAATACTCAGTTTTCATTACACCATAGACCTACTCTCATCTTTTGCACAACTTGAGTGGGGTAGTCTCCCCCTGTTATTGCAAGATTTCCTTCCTACTCTATCATTTTCAAACTGCACTTCTTAACTACAGTGAACTCTTTCTCCTGTTTTTGGTTTGTTTTTTTTTTTTTAATTTTTATTTGGCCATCCAGAGTGGAAACTGGGATATAGAATGGAAGACAAAAAAAGGCTGGTCTTGAAAATTATCTGAGTCTTGGAGAAGGGCGTAGTGTTTGAAACTCATCACAATTCTACAGATCTTTTCTGCCTTGAGTGTGGCTCAGTATTCTCATTTGCAGAAGGGAAATAATGGCAATATTTGCTTCTGTTTTCAGTTTTACAACGGTACACCATCATTTTCGCTTTGAGACACTCAGACGGGACTGATAAAAATCCAAAGGTTTATAATCGAAGAGAGTCATGTTTAATGTCTTTGAGATGCAACTGTCCCAGAAACAGAAAGTCCGGGGTGTCAAGGCAGTCCTAGTTTCCTCCAGCAACTATACTCAGTCCAAGTGCTATTGAGCATTTTTGTTGACAATTCAAATGAGCTGAGGTCGAAGTTTAAAAGGATTGCAGTTTAAATCAACATGAAGAGTCCTCTAGAATGCTGTGCACTATCATTGTGACTTCTTTTGCTTAAAGATTAAACCAAAAGTAATTCATTTTAAGTCAATGGTGTTATACCAGCCTAAAACTACAGTAAGAGAGGGCAGAGTGATGAGCATCTATCCACCAGCTGACATGGTTTGCGAGCAGATGGTGCATTTCACAGCTCTCCCTCACTTCTCGTATAGAAAAAGAAGAAGGTAAGAACCAACCCACAAAGTTTTAATTCAACTTGTAAGAGAAATCAGCCTGACAAATACAGAAAATTTGGGAATTTTACATAGCTATCTTAATCATACCGAAAAAAATGTTTGATCCCTACATATGATCCAACATCATTAAAGTATTGCTCACACCTTGCCAGCATGACTGAGGAACAAATTTGTAATTTAAATGCTGACCTGCTTAAATATATAGGTATAAATATACTAGTTACTGGTTTAGCTTTGAGTCAGTTATACACAATGTGTTTGCAAACGTAAACCAACACAATTTTTAAGAATGCCTTATTGTAAAGTAACTTTCAATTTGCAAAACACTTATGAAGATTTAACTCATTTAAATTAGCATATATTGGAACAAGTTGCTCAGACATTTGCTTTCAAACGTTTTCATATTACACACTGAACAAAATCAGCTGAAATCTAGGCCTATTATATTTTACTTAAATTTATGTACATGTAAATAATATACAGTTTAATCAAACATTGCAATTGACTGAATACACATTCAAGCCAAAGCTGTAAAATACAGGAATCTGTTCACTTTAGACGTTTTAATTTTTTTGTAAATATAGCTGCCAGTAAAATAATTTAACAGGGGAATTAGCTTGCTAGATGTAAAATTAGGCTATTTATTCTCCCAGTGTTAGGTTACTCAGGCAAACCCACATCCTGGGGTTGCGTGGCCAAAAATTTATTAGATTTGGCACAGGCAGATTCCAGGTTAATTATCCCAACACTTTATGTCATTTTGAATATCATTCCCTCTACAAACTCCCCCCTATACACAAGTCAGTCAACTGCTGATTTGCTTATCTTATAAGATACATTTAGAGAGCAAATTTCTCTGGATTTGAAGTAATCCACTGACATCTCTGTTCCATAATATCCCCTCAGTGCTGATCAGTATCTCTAATTCACCTTAATTACTGAATGATTCCAGTTCTGATTTCCTGTTCCCAATCCTTATATCACTTTTAAAAAGAATTACCTTCCCTCTCTATGCCACCAAAATGCTTTCATATCATTGAAGTGAGATTAGGGGTACTGTACAGTTGGTCCTTATGTTTTACCTATTCTGTGCAAAAATTAAAGTCTCCTGCGTTATGCAAGAATAATTATGTGCAAAAACAATTTTGTAAACTCATCAACAAAGGATGTGCTTAGGATCTAAATTAAGTTTTACCTCAAAGCATTTGCCTCTGAAAAGAACAAACCTCAAACCATCTTTAACAACAGCAATTCCTATAAAGTTTTCCCAGTGAAACATTAGGGATTGGCTACCCTGCTTTTCCTTTCCTACTTAAAAGATCAAAGTTCTTGGCTTTGCAAAGGAAAATCTGGAGACTTCAATGTGTGGTTCACTAAAGGAATAAGCAGTAGTAATAAAACTCCTTGCACACATTATTCAAAGCTAGAAAAACTACCACCTGTCAGGGAGCCAATTTTTATATTCTTTGTCCTTATTTTTCTCTCTGACAGGAAGGGAAACAGTCATCAGTGAAAGTTTTGGTAGCTTTGTAAACAAGACTTTCATTCTCCCAGAATTTTATTCAGATCTCCTATGCATTGATACAAAGAGCATCACTGAGTCATCAGGGAGGAATATCTATCCATCACTACTGACCAATCCCCAATACATGCCAGTGACCAAAGATGGAAGGCTTTGCATCCTATACCCCATTCCTCAAAGCCACCTAGTCACCTGAAAATAGAAGTACTTCATCAATCAGACTACAGACCACCTCTGCTGAAAAGGCTGTGATTGCACTCTCTTTGCCTTTGATTTATAGAGTATGCATTGCTGCCTTTTAGTGCCTTTCACTGAGATATGACAAGACTCCACACAGAGCTGGTAAAGAGCTTCAAATGAACTGGAACATCAAGATTTGCAGTATCCCTAGGGGTCAAAATCTTCATATGATCCTTCTTCTGCCCTTTAGTATGAGAGCTCTGACATCTTGACCGCCTTAATAGATACCCAGGAGGCAGAACAAGAAAAGATGATCTTCGTAGTCCATCTTGTCTGTTTTAAAATGCTGAGGGATATTAAAACAGTGAAGCAGTAATACTTGGGGCCAAGGGAAATAGGTAACAAGACAGTGCTTTAAAGTAAAATGGTAATGCATAGGTAGCGACACAAGAAAAACACCAAGAAATTCAGTTAGCAGTACCCCTGCCCGTCTCAAGTTCTTATCACAGAAAAAATCAAATGCTTTGATTTCTAATTTCAAAGGTTAAATCTCAGTTACATCTCCTGGGATGTGATTTTCTGCTTAGTTTCACATCTTCCACAATTTACTTTTGAATTTTATTTCATCTATAAAATAGGTCTTATAATTGGCCTATTGTCAATACAAAGCTTCATAAACATTCTGGAGAAAGCAAATAAAAACAGTAACAGAGACTATAGAAAATAAAAATCCCATCCTGTATAAACAGGCATTATCCACAGTTAACAATGATAAATATATAAATAACACCATTTATCTCTAATCACAAAGTACTTTAGAAAAGTGATGGCCCAGCACTACTATAATTAAATTAACGGAAGTTTAGCAATTGAGTTCAAGGGGACCGGAGTCTGCCTTTTCACAATGCAAGATAAACATTGAAGGATCACAGTTTAACCACCAGTAAATGGACCACCTCTGCAAAGAAACGTGATCATTGCTTTACAGATGACATTAACTCTAGGACTTCAGAACAGGAAAGAAATGATTTTTTGCAGGTGACTAAGACAACACATGCAATTCATTCTGTGAGCCCTATGGTTAATGAAAAAAAAGAAAAGCTAACAAAAAAATCCCCCATTCTCACGTCTTTTCCCTCCACCCCCAGATCTCTAGAGAGAGTTAAAGATATACATGAGACAGGAGGTTACTCACCGTCGAGGAGTCACTGCTTCCGGTCTCAAGCGTAGCTCCCTCAGCACAGGTGGGTGGGTGGGTAGAAAGTTGACTAGCCCTGCCCCCATCTATGACATCACACTCTACCTCATAAAAGGTAGTGAAAGTGCTCTGAACTCCAGTCTGATTTCCGAGAGATACAGAAAAGAGATAGTGAGAGAGAGAGCAAGAGAAATATCGTGCCGTAGCGTAGAGGTGAGGAGAGAGGAAAACGTGTGCTGAAGGAGCTATGCTTGGTCAAGGAAACAGGGACTCTTCCACGATGAGTAACCCCGCTGTCTGGTGGTTCCTCTCATTTGCTCCCATAGCACAGGTTAAGCATGCAAGCCCTAAAGGGTTTGCCGATTGGGAAAGGGGATAAATTTTGGCACCTTTTGATGAAAATCAGAAATGGGGAGAGAAAGCTCTATCCCCATGAAAAGCTGCTTGACATCAGATTGGGCATGAATTTGGTTGATAGACTTCCGAGTAGCATTATTTTGCGTATGGTTTTGAACAGCCGAACTGCACAAAAACATAAACACTGATGCAAGCAGCTGAAATTCCAGTGACTACAACTGGACTTACACTTGCGTCCACCAGTGCTGAATAAACATTAAACAATCCAGCCCTCTGGGCTGACCCTCGAATAGAGCAAGCCAGAGGGTAGGCCACCTACACCACTATATGAAGGAGGTCAGGAAAGAATTATGTTTTTCTCGCATTGAAAATGAGAACTGACAAACTGTGCTGAAAGAACAAGTGAGGGAAGTCTAAAAATTCTGGGCATACATTTATTTACAGAGCACACTTTAAAGTTCCAGAAAATATCAACAAAATTGCAAAGAGGTGATGCTTTTAAAGACCGTACATTTTTAGACAATGACAACCTTACAGGGTGAAGCGCATTTTTTCAAAAAACTTCCCAAGAACTGAAACTGGAGGGCTTAAAATGGGATATTCATTCTAATTTATTGTAAATGGAATTTTTGTCATCCAAATTCTGGAAAAGCAGGTTCGAGAGTAAACATAATTGCTTATATTATCCACTGGAATTTTCTAAATGACCTAGCTATATACTAAAATTGAAAAAAATAGTATATGCTGCTAAACCTAACTCCATTAAATAAAGCTGCTCAGAGAATGGGGGACTATTCAGTGCTGGTAAAGAGTGCTAGCATAAGATCCTGCCTTTTGGAAGATGAAAAATGAATGCTCCTTAAATCTCTTTTAAGAGTATGTATCATAAGCACACAGAGTTAATATTGATGTTTTCCCTTAGGCTTTTTGTTGCTACAAAGATCATGTAAATTGTAATCTAATAATTATTTTTTCAGTCTTAGTAATGATTAATGTGTATTCCCTGCTCTGTTTGTGTGCTCTTTGTTTTTCTCTCCTTTCCTTCTATTGTAAAAGAAAGTGTGTGACTAATGTCTAGTTCCAGTCACTTCACCTAACAACAGAAGTATTTTTCTTCTTAACCTTCAAAACTTTTATCATTATCTAATCCTGCAGTATCTGCAGATGCTACTTTAAACCAGTATATTTATGGATTTAAAAACTCAACAAATAGGCTAGTCTTTGACTAAATGAAGAGCTATTGTGACTGTTAAGAGATGATATATAACTTCAGGAACACAATGCAAATCTAGGCTGTATCTGAGTAATGCAAAGCGATGATAGTGCTGTGAATTGCAGTTCATAATTGAATTAAACATATGTCTGTCTGATGTCTCATTACGTCATCTTGATTCCAAGCTATTTGCATGTATGAAGATAGAGAGGAGGAAAAACACCTCTGGTACCCTGTATTGCATCTACTCCTTATTAACATGGATGTCTACTAGTCTGCCAAAGAGAAAAGAAAAATTGAACTTTTAAAGGCTTTTATGGTAAAAAGTACCAAGTAGAATTCAGTTAATTCATAACTTCGGTAATCTATGACTTGACTATTGCACCACAGTTGTTTTTGCCAAATAAAGTAGGAACATATTTTGAACTCCTGTGACCACCAGACCTTATGAAGCCTAAGCAAGCTTGCTCATTCTGATAAAGAGAAGGACGTTCAGAGGAGATATCCTTAAATATGAGAAAAATTACACTTGCAGTAGCAGTTCTAAGATCTCCTAAAAAGAAATAAATTGCCTTTTATTGGAATAGAAACATATGGAAGTAGCACAATTAAATTCCGGAAGACTGAGTATGGCCAAGAATATTCTCCAGTAACAACACAGGATAAGAAATATGGAGAAATATGGTAGATTCCATCATGATAATGTGATATAAACAGTTCAATAGATTAGGTAGCAGATGATACCCCAGATGGTATTTTGGGGTTAGCACTGCTCAAATCTGAAATCTTGTTTTGACCTGCTTAGTATGATATCTGTAGTTGATAAAGAGAAAATTAAGGGACGAGCAAAAAAGATAAGACTGATTTGTGAACATACACTGGAACACATTACTCGCCTAAACAGTGAACAAAAGCAGAGAAAAAATATACCTAACCTAAACCATTTTAAAAATGTATATACATTCAAGAAAGGAGGGAAATCTTCCAAGTGTTCCAAGGAATACAACTAAGATTAATTAAATGAATGCATGGAAATGGAAAGAGACAGTAAATGAAGACTTTAACACTCTAAAATATTTTCTTAAGGGACGTAAGTTAAGCCTAACAGCATAAGAAAACTATGTGAACGCAGATCAAGTCATTGATTTAATCACTTGCACCCAGGCACTAGAAATCAAGTTAAAAAAAGGGTCCATGTTCAGTTTGACATCAAAGATCTGTCGGAAAAAACACCAAAGTCCTTTCTTTCTTGCTCAAAAAGATGGACAGATGATGGGGAATGGGCAGGCACCGCTAAGGTACCAGTGGTTGCCGCCTATAAAATTTGAGTACAGCAAGACTGTGAAAAGCTGAGGAGTACCAACTGCGCAGAAACATTATATGTACTACTGGTATACCTACAGAAGGGGAAAATGGATATATTTTAAGAAATTGAAACAACAGCTTGAAAAGGCCACGTAAAAATGCCAAGCTGACACATATCATAAAAGTTTGAGACCTTAACACAGACACGCCTCTGACCCAAAGATGTCCTGCTGCTGTAATGGATCAGCTTGATGGACGAATGGAAAAATCTTTTTTGTTCATTATCTGTCATAGGTAAGGAATGATGAAATATGTAACATCCCATCTGAGACTGTACAGTAAAGCTGTAACATCTCTAATTTTTTGACAATGGGAACGTTGAATCTAGTTGCAGGTATAAAAAAGGATGAAAATGTTTCTGCCGTCTTTTGGATTGGATATTCAGCTCTAATCCAGTTTATAGAGTACTAATTTGGTCTTTGATGAGATTTAGGACAAATCACTTGTATGTTTCTTCTCATTTTCCAGTGATACTATTACCTACCTGGTAACCTAGTTCACAAGGTATTTTGATGATGTGTTGGTCAAAATTAGAAAGAATTGATGTTAAAAGAAAGCATTTGAGAATATCTAACAGTAAGAGGTTAGGATTGATTTTTCTGATACTGGACAGTTTTCTACTTTGACTCCATATCAATGTCTTGAATACATTATACAAAACAAACCCTTTTTGTTGATGCAGCTGCTTATCAGTTATGTAAGATGAATGTTGTGATGTGAGAACAGACATATTTTTCCTTTGCTCCTATGAGGTTCATAAATAATAATAGGAATAGTAATAACAATATGTTCCAAGTGTGGAAGAAAATATTTCAGAAGTTAAAGATATAAGGCAACTTTTAACCTTCCTCACTCAGCTTGATCTCTTCCTAAAGGCTGTTATGACCTCCTACATTTAATGGAAACACATTCCTGTTGTGACTTTTATTAAATACTTTGTTGTAAGCTGTTTTGTTCAGTATTTGCAATACTGAATATTTCCCTGCTCAGGCTGGGAAAACCTGTAATGTTTTCCCTTGAGAGCATGTCTTCTTGTCTGTGAGTTTTCTGTGTGCGTGTTACTCATCTGCAACTCAGGTTGTCAAGAACTATAATTAAAGTGAAAGAAATTGATGAGTCTGAACTGAAGTTGTTATTCTTTTAATATCTTCAAAAGCAACGTCTGATAGTACTTTTAGTAGTGAGATTAAGTCTCACCACTATTCAAACCAGGAAGTTAAATAATTGCAAGAGCTAAAGGATGTACTTCTGCATAAGGAACACAGTCCAAAATGTCCTATTGTGTGTTAAATCTGTCACTATGTACATTCAGTTCTCCATAATTCCACATGCAAGAAACAAACCTAATTTTTATTTAAAGCCTCAGGATGCACCTGAGAATGCCCCAGGGGAAAGGAATTCTTATTTAATACAAAATGGTGAAGCTTGGTCCCAGACCACCTCCTTTAAAGGCAGTAAGACAGGAAGAGAAGTGAACATGAGCTAGCACTGAAGTCCTCTCTTTCTTTATAGTAATTTTTACAGGAACAGTCCCTTAGGACCATACCTTAGGGTATGTTAGAATGGTCTCTAGGCCTTGCTAATTATTGCAGGGCTGGTGCGGTTTGTGTATCAGAAAGCCATAATATTCCCATTTTCTTCCCATTTCATTCAGCATGGCCTGGAATAGGAGAACAAGCTGGGCTGAAGCCATAACTGCTGTAGCAGGCAAGCTTTGGGTCTTAGAGTGGTTACTATTTTTAAAAAAAATGCAGTATGTAATGAAGTATATACATTAATACTTCCTTCAATTCTCTAATCTTTTTCTATGATCATACTTGTTTCAAGCCTCAATCTTGAATCTGTAACACTTTGCTTTGTTCTCATGGAATTAAATGGCTTAATGTTATTTGGTATCAGAAATGCTTTTCTTTGCAGAACCCTCTTCTAACGAGAAATTTCAATAAATGTAATCTTCAGAAATTCATGAATATTTGTTACTTGATAAAGCACAAGAGCATGTTCCCTGTAGCCGAAATGCTTCTTAATAAGGATAAAAGTCTGACCTGTCTAAATTTTAACCTACTAAATGTAGACATATAGATGGTGTGCGTGCTTCTTGTCTCCATGAATATATTCTAACGAAGACAACTGCGGTGTGATTTTGCTTTGCAAATGAAATTCTAGATAACATCTTTCCATTTATGCAGGGAACATTGTTTCATAGTTATGTGTATGTGTGTTTACATGTGCATTTATATATAATGAGGTATTTTCTTAGTCCTGAAAATAGCCTTATATCAGAACGCTGTAGCTTCAAAAGAACTATTTCATAAAAAATATTTTCTTGTTGAATTTTTCAGTTATGTCTTAAGCTCCATTGATCTACTTTTCCTTACATAATGTAAACGCTGCCCACCACCAATCCACCTTCACTCAGCTGCTTTGAAGAAATAACCGTAACACTAATAAAAACAAATCAATCTTTCCAAAGTCTTCTGCACTATTCTTTATGTGGATCATACTTATGATCCCCCAGATGCCCAAAGCTCAGGGTATATACTATTGTCCAATCCAGCAACAGTTATAAAGGCAAAACCACGTGAACTCACAGACACAGAAATAAGATCCTATGGGATCTTTCAGTTAGCTGAATCAAAACACCGTACAAATGTCACTTGAAAGAGACCTCTGGAGGTCTCTTGTATGACTTTTGACTTGAAACGAGTTGATTACCAACATTAGGTCTCCTCAGCTGCTGCATTGTCTACCTGGGGCTTGAACCCCTCCAAGGATGCCAATTGCATAAACTCTCCGGGCTCCTGGTCCGCACTACCTTTACTGGGAAGCATCAGGTAAGCTTCCTCTAATGAACTAAATCTTGATTATTGTTACATATTTGGAAAAGGTATCGTGAATGGCTTTAAAGCCACTATAGATACATCTATTTATGTCTTTTTTTTTTTCCTATTAATCTTTGAGTTGTTTCATAGGATAATTCGGAATTCTTCATTGTTTTAACTTTCAGAAAGCCCTAAGACAGTGTTTCCATAAAATACATCATACATAATGAATATATGACCATGAGGGATTTTATCAGCACTCATTTTGATTAACCCACATAACTCACTGATGCCTTTATCCTTTAGGAGCAGTAAATTGACTCAGTGTCAGGATGATAAATTTTTTATGTTACCACATCATCAGGCAGTCCCTTTCTTGCACAGTTTATTGAGGGATAGAGCCTGTGCCAGCAGGAGTTGGAGACTCCTGTATTAGTCAAATAGAAAAGCTCAAACAATTTGTTCCAGATAAAGGCTTATCAAAACCTGTATATTTATAAGTATCACGTGCTTCATATAGCCATATATTTTGGAACAGAGTACACTTACTATGGCCTTATTTCACCCTCTCCTATATCATTATGTCTGCATACACTCAAACACATCTGCAGAGGTTACTTAAATATGTCTCCGTCCCAAAAGGCACAGCTGAAACATCTCCCTGTATTTTCCATTTTTTTAATTTCTTCCAAAGCAGATGACATGAACTAGTTGAATATACAATGTAAATCGAGGTCTCTCACTTTCCCCACCTAGCCTCAGCCTTCCTGTCCTGAAAGCTGTCTTTTTACAGTGGTAACTTCAGAGCCGAAATAAACACCCTAAGTTTTTATTTTCTCTCCTTGCTTGTTGTACTAGGAGAGCAGAGATTATTGTGGAGTCCAACCAACCTTATGGTCCTGACTTTATCTCCGTCCTTTCCCACCATTGCAATTCTTTGATTTCATATTCCTACCTTGCTTTTGGGTTGGCTTTTTCTTCCCCTGACCCTTTCATATCTCATATTTCAAGTCCCTTGGCTTACTTCTTTATTATTTCCAAAGTCCTCTCCTTTACCACTGTTTTCATTCCAAGCCTCAAACCAGAACTCCTTTCCACCAACACCATCCTAAACAAATATCTTTCCATGAGTCCCATCTCACATTATTTTCACAGCATTGATACATACAATACACTGTTCGTATCTGCAAACTCCCTTTTTTGACATTCTAACTTCTTACTAAAATCTTGTGGGTGAAACAGTGGGGAAACATGAAAAGCAACTTGCAAAAAAAAGCCTAAATTAAAAAAGAAAATCACAAAAGTCAAATTATATTCTTAAGCAATTTAGTAATTATCTATATGGTCCCTGGGTCCATCTTTCACTTTCCTTTACCAATTTGAGTATATTCACTTGTGTTATATCCACTTGTATTACCATAACCCAAACCCTAGTCTTGCAATGATGTCAGCTTAGACATAGGACTGTATCTTTTCTTTGTGGTGTGTAACACTTTGAGCACCCACTGTCCAACAAACATGAACACAGCAGTTATTGAGGAATAACTGCTCTTACCCTTAGCTCCAAGTAAATTGAATCACTAGCAGACAAAACACAAAATCTCTCTTAGTGATATCTATTAATCTTTAAGTACAGCTAGGTCTTAGCTCAGGTGTCTTCTACTGAAAACACTGACAGCTTGCCAGTCTAAGCAGCCCAGCCCAGAAATATCTACAAAGCCTGGTTTGTCAGACTGTTTCTGTGAGCATACTTCATGTAGCATTCTTCCATTTCTGTTATAAATTAATAGTAAAACTTATTTTGTTGCTAGCTAAATAACATGAGTAATCTTTTTGCACTCTTGAGAATCTTGAAGAAAAGGAACACGACAGTTTTGTCAATTTGCCAACTCTCCCTTCAGCAAATTTTCTTTTACATAATGCTAAATTTTTTCCTGATTCAGGAGGAATTAAATTACTTTATTTACCAAACTCCAAAACAACATTTTCTCCATACTCTTAAGTATTTTAAATGCAAAGGTTCTCTCTGATTGACTACTTGAAAACAAACGAACAGAAGAAAAACCCCAGAAAGGCTTTCTGATGCAGGGAAATTGAAAACCACATCAGTGGCTCTTAAGCAACTGCTTATGCACAGGTTTTTAATCCAAATTCAATGAGAGATGGCCTTACTCGCTTTTAATGCCGGGGTACTTCAAATTACCTGACTTTTCTTTGAGACTATAGAATTCATAAGTAGCAACTTGATATGCCACTGCCCATATGGGTACCATTTTACAGCACAAGGTAGTTTAGGGTGATTCAGCCTTAAATGAAAGAAAAGCGTGACCTTTAAACCATTTTGTTTTACTAGATGTAAGATCCATAGGCAGAATCGATAGGGAAACTGCCAGCTCACGTGAAGTAACTGCTGGATGGACACTTATTCCGTGATAAATAATGAGGCTCATTTTTTTGATGAGGACAAGCTATTTCCAGTTACCTTACTCTTATCACTGATCAAGAATAAACATACAGACAGTTATTCTGCAGTATATCACATATCTGTTAATATTTTTATGTATCCAACCTCCCAGCCCAGGTGTTACAGGAATTTTCATAATGTCCTACCCAAAGTTAATGGGGTGGCTCCAGCCCTTTTACCTGCCTTTTTCTCCCAAAGTCCTCAAATTCACCAAGCAAGAACTCCTAGATGAAGTCACAATCTTAACTAAACTGTCTTGTATCTTCAAAATGTTATAAGAATCCTTCTCTTAGTATCGTAGCTCAGCCTATTACGCTAAGATAAATGAGCCTTTGAAAATAATTGGAAATTGGACCCAGCTAAAGTATTTGGAGTGTGCTTTGGCTATTGATTCAGTATTTTTGGACAGTGTTCAAAGGTACATGGCTGTTACTCTGCATGACACTGCATATCTATCTGGCTCAGAAGTTTAAGACTCACTGGGCAAATTTTCTGATAATACAGCTGATTATATCTGTAGAGTTCTAAATCAAACCTGAAAACAATAGGGGGCTGCCTAGGAGAAGGGATTTTCTTAGATTCTGTTCAATACAATCCTGCAGGAAAAACTGTAGCAAAGCTACTAACATAAACAAGAATTTTAAAAAATGCAAGCTCGTAGCCTAAATGGAGAGTAGGTAAATGAGCTGATCAGCTTCAGAGCAGCAGGAAACAGAACAAGTGGATATCTATCCTAGGGTAAGAAATGAATACATAGATCTGTTTTGTTGTAATGGTCTAGCTAACAAGACTCAGACAGGAATACTAAAAAAATAAAGTAGCCCTAGAGTTAGAAGAGGTCTGAATTTTTATCCAAATAGCAAACATCATGGTTAAAACCAACGCTATTCAACAAAAGCAGCTATCACAAAAAGGCTATCATTCAGCAAGAGCTAAGTATATGTATGTAAATGGTATTTACTTCACTGAGAGTAGCATATGCTCAGCACCTCAGAGGATTCATTCCAATACAATGGTGCAACTGATTATGGAGCAAATATACATTACATTAAATAAACTAAGGCAAGAGACAAAGAAAACTATTTTGAATTCCTTTTAGTCTCTGATTTTATTGAAGGAGGTTGTTTATTCTTAGAGGGGAATTAGAAATTGAATATTCAAATTTAAAATTACAGAAATGTATATCTGTTTATGGACCAAGGTCAAAGAGACTTTTATTAGGAACAGGGATATCATCTACACAGATTAGAAATATTTTTAAATCTTTTGCATTATTTAATATTAATTCCTTTTTGCTTTTGTCTAACTTCCTCCTTACCCCTGTTCTTTACTTTCTTCCCTATAATCTTCTTCAAGTTTACAAGGCTCTCACTGAAGAACAGGTATCACATAGTTTTTCCTTATTTTACTTTTTAAAACTCAATTGGAATCAGGAATTAAGAGTCTCACCTTGCAACATAAAGGGCCAAGTCAACAGATAGTCTAAATTGGCCTTGCTCTATTGATATTAATGAGGTTAGGCAAATATGCTAACTCTCAATTGCCAGATCTTGCTTATCTGGTGAAAATAATTTTTCTATCTGCATGCAGGGAATTTGATGGGAAAGATCAAAGGAGAGAAAAAGCTGGAGGAAAAGGAATGGAAGAAAGAAAGGGAAAAACAACAATGGGTTCTTTCCTTTACCGAAATAATTTACACTTCAGGAGTGTGACATTTTCTTACTTTTTGATCTGTTTTTCTATTTGCAGCAAAGTCAATGATGCCAAAAAGAACCCCTTCATATGCTATGCTAGTATTGTTACCGTAAGTAACCAATCTATAGAGGAAAAAGCAAACAAGATCGGCTTTATGCTTATCTTCAGAGATAAACCATACCAAACTACTGAATCTTGTGGGAAAAAAAGAAATAGAAGTTTCACCAAAAGATATATAGCATGTTATATGTTATGTACATAGTATTTTTGAATTTTTTGCAACACATTTTTCTCTAACAGAACTATAAGAACTGTGGGGTGGCTTTCATCTGTCTTTTAGGTTTTAATTGGTTTTATGTCTCTTTCCTTTTTACATAAATATACATATGCCCACACATAGATTCATACATACATACGCATACATTCATTTCATTTATAAATATTTACTAATATTCTTAATAATGCAAAAACTCAAGCAGAGATTGTAGTCCCCGTTATAGTTCTGAATCGTAACTCATCTTTTGGATCAATCTGAATTATATTGTGGTTCTTTGTAAACACAGTAGTAAATTACAATCTTGTAATAATCATCCTGGTGCTTGATATTAACATCAAAACACTTCAATATAGTGCATTCACATAAACTTACTTCTGTAGTCATAGGTTGGGAAGCTTGAATTCTGGATTTCTATCGTACTTTTAACATTGTACTGTATGCAAGTTGCCAAATAATGGTATTTCATTTTAATATAAATAAAATACTGCTTATTTGTAATTGGCTATCCAAGAGAAAATGAAGAAGAAGATGGAAGCAGAAGCAGCAAGTAGACAAGCAGATGTAGATGTGCACTTGGATACCAGATCTCTGGATAGCAAAGGAGCATACAGTACCCAGCACCTTGAAGATAAACAGCTTGGAAAACACTATCAGGAAAGCACTGTACTAACTGTGTTATACCAGATAACAAGATAACGCTCTCAAAAAGGGATGCACAGGAGTTCAACTCTCTATATCCCCTCCTGTTCAGAGCAACAGCAGAAGAAGCAAGCTGGGCAATCTTAAAATTTTCTGTATGTCAGTACTACTGAGTCTTTGGAACAGACTCAAATAATTTCTGTGGTTGAAGCTAGTTTTGCCTTTGTCTGCAACTGACGGTAAAAACCCAACCAAACAGAAACACAATGGTGATGAAGCCTGGTAAGCAGCAGATGCTAACAATGCCAGACTGGAAATGATGAAGTCAAGCGGTTCGGCCACTTAAATTTCATAACAGATGGTGATGTTCCAGTAACGAATAGATGCTAGAGATTCACAATGGCTTATTCAGCATCCACATACACTGAATAAAGAGACTTGAAAAAGAAACACACACAACCACAAAAGCCAAGCTGGTAGAAGCACTGATTTGGGTAATTGTTATAGATAGATGAATATGACAACTCAATGGGTATGAAAAGCTGGACCCAGATGGCAGTAGGTAAGAAAAGATCATAGCATTTACTATGCAGCACAGCTGTCAGCCATACAAGGACAGATCACTCCATTAATATCAGGAAAATGGAAGAGGATCTTTTCATTGCTGTGGGAAGATCAAGGTATTAAAATTACATATGTACATACGTCAAGAAGTGAAGACCAATTGCAGGACAGACACAGGAACATTTAAGCAGCTCCTTTTAGGATTGCATATGACTTCAGAATGTTTGATCCAAGAAAGCCTGGCAACTGTTTAAGACCTTCTATAGTGCTTTGCAAAAAATCAAAATGTTATGCAGTTGAGAACATTTGATCTGACTTCTGATATGTTTGAGGAAGGCCAGTGATTTCACTGGGGAATCTTATGGATGAAATGAAGGGCACAAGTTAGTTGTCCTAACAATCTTCGTACTTGATTGGGCTTAAACAATGAAAGGGTGCTTTTTCAAAACCGCATTTGAAAACAATCTTGTTTCAAGTATCTTGGGTCTCACAAATTGCCATCATTTTGAAAATACACTCAGGAGAGTGAAACTTTATACTTTTTCATACATATGGTCTGTATTGGAGTTACAAGATAACAAAGGTGTCATGGGGCTAATACCAGAGAGATTAGTTAAAAGAACAAAACAAGAAAATCATGAAGAGCAGCAATTTGCTGCTGCTTGGTTCTAGTAATCTCCCAGAGGCACACAGTCCGACATTAGGAGAAGGAAAGAAAAAATAGTTTAAGAATGTAGAAAACTCAATGTTTATAATATTACTGCTGCTGCACATTCCTGTCTTTATTTATAAAAAAGATTGTGTGTAAAAGGTTCGTAGTGTTCATTGAAAATAACTGAAATAACTGGATGGGAATTAGTGTCTATATCATTGTGCTTGCCAATAGTATTTGAAAACAGCACATGCATCAAAAATTAAAATATTTTGCTGGCCTTCCAGAGTTTTTGCTAAACCTAGTGTGCATTGGAACCTGAGTGAATGAAATCCCATTAGTCATCACCATCTTAACAATATGCACTTCATACAGAGCTGGCTTCTGCACAGAGGAAGGAAATTACCAATACTAACAAAGGAAAGAAGATTTATAATGAGCAAATATACAAAAGCTCCAAATAATTATAATATTCACAGCTTGGCAATGGCTTTCTAGGCTATGAAATTCCTTTTCTTTTGGACGAATGAAGATTTTACAAGGTTAGTATAAACAAAGGGTAATTGGAAAATCAAATTGCTCTACACAAGTTATTGTAAGGTCTGGAATAATGGCGATAAAATTTTAAAAAGCTTGCTTATGAATCACTGTATTTTTGTTCTGTACATTACTGCCGTCAAAAATGCTCCCTTTCAAGTGCTACATGGGAAACATAAATGGCTAAATACAAATACCAGCTTACCCCTGATACAATAAGTTCTCCTCCCAGGTTCTGAACTTCTGCCTTCACTTTGCTGCAGATATTGAGTTGGTGGCAGTAGAGGGCAATGCGCTGCAGGTATGCAAGCAGATCTTGTTTGCAGGCTGAGTCTGGGCACTACAACAAAAGAAATATTTGATTAGATGTAGCTGAGTTTATATGATTATAGAGAGGTAGTCAGAGGAGATAGCGGCAATGTGCGTGTATTTGGTGGATCCATTTCACTTCGTCTTTATGTGAGATATTCGATGAAATGTGAAAATTCAAACTCCACCTTTAACTCAAGACTCATGAACTGTAACCTCAAGATGCACTTTTTGTAAAAAGAAACCTCTCTGTCAGCCACTAATGAAAGACAATGAAAATAATATGATTGCTATGTTTGTGGGGGAGGTTCCCTTATGATATCAGTTTGTACAGAACAGAAGAATCTATTGAGCAACCAAAAGACAAAGTTTGACCTGAAACTCCAGGTTGCCTGTTGGGTGTCCGGGTTAAGATACAACATGGACCAGTTAAAGCCCAGATACACCCAGTTCTGACTAATTACCTCCACTCTAATGCCAACTCTTGACTGTCTTGCCAGCTTCCCTGGCATTTGTGCAGACCTTCAGAGGACACAACAAAAGCCAGGCCCCTTACTGACACACTAAGGACTCGAGAGGCAGAGGTGAGGCTGCTTGGGTTTGGTATTGACAGATCTGGCAAGCTTATTGTTAATGCATAAATACCTTAATCTGTGCCAGAAGAAAATTATTTACTAAAGTTTAAGTGACATAGTACAGAGCCTCTCAGAAGATGACATCAGTATTGCAGCCCTGCTCAAGAACACAATGAGTTAAGTTGGTCCCTCTGCATGTCTAAGGGATACCTCTTCGTATTAGAGGGAAGGCTATATACAGTCCTGTGCCATTTTGGATGCTGTGCATCTCAAATGTGTTTTGATACAAATTACATACGGTCAAACATGGTAGACTCAGTGAAGGTTTTATAATCCATATAACTATAAAAGGCCCAAGTACTATTTATTCATAGTCTTTGGGACTCTTAATAGAAACTGCATCATCCCCCACAATATCAACAGCATAATAAACAACAGTCTTGTAGTTAATATTCAAAGTCTTGCTTCAAAAGTACGGACCTCAGTAATTCACTCTGATGAAACATTGCTAAAAGGGTCCATTGCTAACAGCATGTCTCCGATAAATACTCTTTGGGGCTACCCAACAGTGTCTGACTGACAATGTTCTCTGAATGTATAGCTTGGGGAACAAAGATTCCGAATATGTCTTTTTAACATCTTAACAAAGTTTATGTTCAATTTTTGTAAAATATTATCAGGGCACTTCAACAAAAACTGATAGAATTAAACACACACGAGTGAACAGCGTCACAACCTCTGACTTGAGATGACTGCTCTAGCCCCAACAGCTAATGCTGGCAAGGAATATGTTTGCGGTGAAGTAGTTGCATATACTGTTGTCTATAACCCTGAGAGCGGACGCTTTGTTTTTTCCTCTCCCTTTAAAACTAACAATAAACAAAGCTGGAGGTTCATTGTGGCTGTTACGTTTAATCTGCTCTATACTTATGGCAATGCTATAATGCCTCTCTTTCTCAGACAGTTGCCACATCTTTCAGGCATGA
This sequence comes from Aptenodytes forsteri, assembly GCF_000699145.1. Taxonomy (NCBI): domain Eukaryota; kingdom Metazoa; phylum Chordata; class Aves; order Sphenisciformes; family Spheniscidae; genus Aptenodytes; species Aptenodytes forsteri. Next base: position 4,633,008 of record NW_008794456.1, on the reverse strand, counting down.
ATCCCTAAGAGACCTCTTCTCCCTACCAGTGACAGTTTAATACAGAAATATTTACCCTACTCTTGAAGTCTATGAACTGAAAGAAATGAACTTTAAAGCAATACTTCTAGAGAGCTGACAAGGCTTTAAATACAAGTACCTTGGAGCAAATGAAAGTGTAAGATCTCTCTCATTGGAACAGTAATTAAAAATGCAACTGTCCATAAAAAGTTTATATTGCATGAGTGTCTCCAAAGTTCTGTAAAATATCATTAAAGTGCAAGCATTAAAACAAACACTTAATTCTCATAGTGATTTTAATGTTTATTTTTAAAAATTCTCATAGTGATTTTAATGTTTATTTTTTCAGTGTGCATGTTACAGCCTTCTGAAATTTAAAATGTGACTCAAGCCAATGCACTCTAAGCATAGCAAGTCTCTTTGTGTTTCTTTCTTTAAAATATTCCATGTCTGCAAATATTGTAGACTAGGAATTTCATCAGCTGACAGATGGATTTCTTCTCTCTTATGCTAAAATGAACAGATGCTATATTTGAAGGATTGGAATGGGTTAACGACAGGAAAAATGCTTACTGATAATGAAGAAAACCTAAACCCCAAATTTCTGAGATTATAGGAAAATGGGCAGCTTCAGGTTTCTTGCCACTCTGGCCCATATTCCCTGGCAGGATGTGTTACACACTGTTACATGCTTACTTGAGGAAGAAAAAGAAATAGTTATTTTGAAGAGAAAGACTAGAGGCAAGGAAGTTATCAGTTCCCACATCCAGCAAAATTTCTTCTGATGACAATGAAAGGAAAGAAACTATAGGAAGTTTACAAAGGAAAAAATAGTCAAATTTAATTTGCCTAAGTCTAAAATTAGCTACCTAGAACCTGGACTTGAAATTTGGCTCTTGACTTTTAATATGATGCTTTCTCTTGCTCTCCAGATGGATAGATAATCCAATCTGAGCTGAATATAGCAAGTTCATCTTTCCAGTTGTGACATAAATTTGGTAATGGGACTGAGGACGCAGACCCTAGAACATGGAGCAGGGGGCTGTAAGGTGAAAGCACAATACCCTGACGCAAAGCAGAAGAAAGGGAGTCAGGCAATCTTGAAAAAGAAAAGTGCCATATCAAGGGAAATTGCTGGAAGAACAAGTTGAAAAGAATATAAGGATTCCTAGGCATATGGCAAGGGTAACAGAGCATCCAAGTCTCTACTGCTTTCATGACAGCAAATATATCAGTCTAATTCTAATACAATCACCTGGGTCCAGAAGTGAGGCTGTGGAACAATTCAGGCATTTCTGAGGTTGAGAGAGACTCATTTATGACTTCCCTGTACTGCAAAACCCAAGCTGATTGGTATAGAAGAAACAACTTATATTCAATGGGTAGATCAGTATCCAGGCAGTGACTTTCAACAGGTAATTTTCTGCCAAGTAAAGATAACCTTTTCCTGCAAAAGGGAACTCATTGTTAGAGGTTACATCATATTTCTGCTCATTTTTGTTGTTACCTGGTCAGCTACTGCCCGTGCCAATTTGTCCATTCTCGATCCTGCCTCTGCAATCTTCTTGGCCGCGTTAATGACATCTGATGTATTCTTCAGGGGGCCTTTACCTCTGCAAAATACAATACAATTATGCACAATCTAAATAAATCATGAAAGGCAACAGTTTTAGTGACCCTGTTTAGTGTTTGATTTTAAAATAGTAACACGAATGAATTCTTAATTTGTTACAATTTCACCTTTTAACTACTTTATAATACAGCTTGATTAAGAAATCGGTCTGCTATATTTCCTCTCTCTTACAAAATGCCTCACTAGCAATTTAGTCTGATGGTGCCTTCAAGCACATGAGCTATACTTAATAGTATATGCATTTTTAAGTGCTCGTTAAGACAACATTCTTTCTGGAATACACAACTATTTCAAAATTATGTTATTCCCAAGCCAGTGCTAAATGTTAAGCCTGTCACGTCTAGAGCAAGAATGTCGCATTTTAGAAAATCTTTTTTAGCAGATTTTTGTCAGAAAACAGATACGTGAAGCATAATCCTTATGTTACACTTAAATGTTACACTTAAAACGTATAATTAGCTTTAAGACTGATCTTTCACTATACTTTTAAGATGATGCACAAAACTCTGGTTTTAGTCATTAAAGTCACCAAATTGTATATACACAAAAAGTAAAAAGTCACTGCAGACTTTTCTGAGTTTGCTTCAGACCCAAACTTTAATCCTGTTTGTAATAATAAATTTGCTCGTGCTCCTGAGAATGGCTCAGTTGGAAGTGAGCTGATTTTCCTTTTTTTTTAGTTTTTTAGAGACATGTGGAGAAATATAGCTTCAGACAAGACTGATGGAAAGTCATAATATGATCAAACAGGGTTTTTTAAACTAAAACTGAAGGCATTTTTTCTAAGGACAACATATTTTTGCATTTTTTTCACCTATAATGCCAAGAATAACATACTGAAACATATTTCCATTTTTATGTTCTTTCCATACTTTCATTTCAACGTTAAACAGATATTGAAACGCAAGTATCCTGCTTTTGTTGAACTTAAACCATAGCAAAAATCCTTCCTAGTGACCTCGTATGCTTCTACATTAATTACATCAGCAGATCTGACTGTCACAAACTCCATGCATTTGAAAAATTAATGTATTTTAACACTGCTGAGGTTACAGTCAACCAAAAAGGTGTGAAAGGTTTTGTTCTGTTTTAATGGAATATATTAAACAAGTTTTTATTGAAACTGATGTAGACAGAGGTGCACTTTGATTTTTTTTTTTTAATTTACTTCAAATGTGACAGTAGTTTTCTCTCATTCTCATATTAGTTCTGTTCTTTTGATGGTAGAAAATGTAATTACAAAACTTTCAACTTGATGTTCAATGTATCAAAGGTTGTCCGGGAGGTTGCAGAAAGTGTTCATATTCTGGGCTGTTGCTTTAGGACATAATTTCTTCCTTCCGTGAAATTATGTGACTGTTTGGACAGTTTTTCACTCTTTTTTTGCGCAGAAGGATCAGAGACCAAAGACAATACAAATACAAAAGTAATTAAGATTCCTCTAAAATATCACCCTTCACAGGAGGTTCTACACTGCCATTTGGTATACAGGAGTGGTGAGTCTACTGCAAAAAGAATAGCTGTAAAAGCACAAACTGAGAGAAAAAAAAATAAACTGAGAGAATAATTACTTGGAAAGAAGTATAGTAGCAATCTATTAAAGTACACAAACTTTCTATACACATAATGAAATTTAAAATGGATAAAAATGTTTGCTGTTGCCTGTTACTAATTAACTAACTGTGCAAGTGCAAATAGTCAAGTTATTTGCAAATTAATGGTATTTATGCACCACCACCCCCATCTATCTATCAGTCAGTCAGGTATGTGCAAACCCTGTATTGTCAATGCAGAGACTGTCTCCTCTGAATTGGGTTGAAGGCTCCAGACACAAGGCATGTGATCAGCTGGAGATTAAGAAATCTGAGCATCTCAGTGAGATGAATAAATAAAAGGATGTCTTATTTTAATTCTGAAGAAAAATATGAAGATTTTTTTTTCCAGTTTTGTCTAATCACATTTTGATAAATACCATTTAAACTTTTGAACTCCCATTAAAAATAAACACTGAAAAACCTTTGATTTTTTATCGTGATCTGTAATTCAAAGAATCTTGGTGTATTAACCATATGACTATATTTAAACAAACTAAATCTGTTTATATGACATCATTAATGAATGGCCTTTTGATGCTTTGCAATTAGAAAAGAACAAGGCATCAACAGAAAAAAGAAATGAAAGAAAAAAAAATCATTACTGACAGGCTCCAATAAAGTATTAGATCAAAACAGTTTCATTTCATTTGGGATTTTTTTTTGAAAATGCAGTGTTCAAAATGATATAAATAGTTTTGCCATTATTTTTGATTGACACAAATTGTGTTGAGATGTTGAAAGTTCAGAGAGGCACATGCATTTAGATGGGTACTAAATGAAATGTCAGTTGAGTGTCTGTAAGGTCACAGACTATCTTTGCTGCTGAATTTCAAGATGAGCTGCAAATAAAACAGATTTGCAAATAGGACAAAAACTTCATGTGACTAATCCCATTTGGAGAAATGTCCAGAGCAGTCACGTGTAGAGAACTTTACAACCCATCCCATTACGTATGATGTATGTTACCTGGCTTTGCATGCCCCAAAACACAGCACATCATCTCAGTAGACTATAAATTGCAACAAAAAGGAAAGATGTGGGGTGTCTGAAGAAGTCCTCAGCACAGGTTATTTTGTCCTTACCTAGTAAAGTCTGTCATTTCCATCATAATCATGCACATCTGCTTTGCCAACACAATGATGTCATTACCACTGTCATCCCACTTGGCCACCTCCGCATCCAGTTTGCTCTTTTCTTGGTGGAATATCTCTACCTGCTCGGCAATCTTAGCCTTCTCCTCCTGGGGAAGCTGAGCCATGATAGCCTGAAGAAAAAATGGAGGAGGTTGGGCATGAAAAAAGGAAGCTAGAAACTGTACATTTCCAGTGGTCCAAACGGCATGCCCAACTTCTAGTTTCTTTTCATGGGAGTTGAAGATGCCAAGCAAAATCCAGTAGACATTTGACTTCTGTTAGGACGGGCAAAAACAAATTCACAGGATGTTTATAGCTCTTCTTACAACTTCAAGAATTTAAAAATTATATATGTCATGCCATGATATAAAGATTATTCACCAGTCGATACAGGAATATTAAAGAAAACCCCTGTTAAATCTTAACTTTTAGGAAGAACAAAATGAATGACATCTATAGGAAAAGACAGACTGAATTGCCAGTATCTCCTCTGTTCTCATTCTCTGTCAGAAATGGAGGTTTTCTGCTTAACCCAACTCTAAAATAAACTATGACATGCAAGATAATACATTTGAAGTGAATTGTAATGAATTTACCTTTCAATAATATTTAGTGGTCTAATTGTCTCTTGGAAGATATGCAAAAAGGCACTACACAGGTTGATAATAATCTGTCTCGACATTATCAACAAAGCAGAAAGTTCCCCGCCCCCCCAAAGAAAAGAAAAAAGAAAACCCTACGAAATTATAATAATTCCTCTTGAAGATAAAATGGACACTTCCAATAATGATTTCCAAGTTGAGCTACTATTTGGCTTTAGGGGTTGTGAAGACCACATTATGCATTTAATGGGGTATGACACATATTTAAGTGTCATTACATTTTTTCTTGTTTATGTCACTTTCAATCAGCTGAAGTCTTTCTCTACATATTCTTAAAATGCTCTTGGCTTTTAAAAATTCATAATTGACCTTTTCCAAAACTGAAATTAAAAAAGGTTATAAACAGTAGATCAGAAAATGAGAAATTTGCAAGTTAATCAAATTAAAATTCACCACAAGTTTTAATTAGGCCATATCAATGTAACTCAGCAGTTTCAAATGTTAGCATATTAGTCTTTTCACAGAAAAATGCAGTGTAAGTCAAGCTAATAAATAAATATATAAAATACACATAAAACGCTAGAACAGATGAATTAACTGAAATTGAGAGAATGTGACAGGGGTAGTAAAATCTGGAAAGCCGATCTGTATGTCTTGCATGTGGTTTCTTTCTGCGGGCAGCTTCACCTGCACACCCTTTAAACTGGTATACAGTGTTTTAACATTTCTATTCCAGCTGCTGATGTGTTTTCAAAGAAGCTGTATCCTACAGCAAATGCAGCTCATGTATTCAGGTTTTATTTCTATTGAAGACCAACACAAGTCTTTCTACTGAAATACTAATAGCTTTATGGAGTAAGCATATTAAAAAAAATCCATAACTTTCCACAAATAAAAATCCAGCTTTTCTACAGAAAAGGTTCAAATAAGATACTATTCTGCTTAGCAGGCTCATTTCAATGAGTCACTCAAGACTGTGGACTGGGCAGCTTCTGCTTAGCATGTTTTCATTTTAGGTTTTCGTCGTTTGTTGCTTCTTGTGGCATATTGCATTCTACGTTATTCAGGAATGGGACTGTCTTTATAATATGTTTATACAGTGTGTAGCTGATCAAAGCAGAAAGTTTTAAGTGCAGCAGTGATAACTGCAATAAATGTAATAGAATTTAAGACTCCTAAGTCCCTAGGTGAACTAGATTCTCAGTAAAAATATTACTGCAGTCTTTACTTGGTTTTCAGATCAAGAAAGGATGATAAGCTACCCAATCCTAGATGTAACTAAAAAAAATAAAAAAGACTGTGAAATAACTGTATTGTATCTCAATACTTTTGTACCTGAGACTTACTTTCGTAGTCAATTCTTTCAATATATCAAACAGAACTTCATGCTCTTTAAAATATAAAAATCCCCCAAAGATAGTCAACTGCATCCAGAACATAGTTCTGTCATCGTTCTCGGGGTTAGGTGTCCAGGTATCATTCTGCAATTCTCCTGACTGCATGGTTTTCAATGCCAGTTCCTGGTCACCCAGCTCTCTGGCATGGGCCCTACAATCCACCTGCTCTTCATCTAGGTGATAATGATAAATATGTCATGTCCTTGATATGCAAGGACAAAAATTTTTGTCCTTGGGATGTAGTGATAGAAACCCAGCTTTTCTGATACATGGTATGGTTTATTTACCATCTGTATTCAATATTCAGGGAAATTAATTTAAGACAAAAAGAAACCTCTGCCCATTCCGCTGTATCTATGTCTCACATTCCTCCCATACCTCTAAGTAAGCTTCATTTAGGTTTTCATTACTGTTTCTGTTCAGCATTCAAAATGTTTGTGTCAGGCCCTAACATACTGTGGGTCTTCCTACAGCAGCTGAAAACTCCTCTTTCCTAGTCCTCTGAACTGATCTTTCAAAGCATCGTTGCCTTTTGGTCTTCAGGTTCTCAGCCCTACAAATCCTCTTCCAGAATTCAAGGTAAGAAGTCACCGTTCCAGTTACCAGCTTTTGCTACAGTGTTTGAGTGTATGTGTGGAGGATGCTTCTCATTTAGTCCATTACTTCACTTTTAGCACTTATTCAGAAGAAACTGCCTACCTGTGCAAAACAGCCATGAAAATCATTCGGGTAATTCCCAGTTCCCCGCTGGTTCTTTGCTGGAAAATTTTAAGTCTTTTTTTCAAACTCTCTTTCCAGTCAAATATATTTTCATGATATTTTTTGCCCCCAAAATTATATTCTGTTTTTTTTTTTTTTTAATAATCTGAGCTAAGCAGCCTATTTGGTAAAAGGTAAACATTCATCAGAGGGTGACATAATCCTGAGTGTTAACAAACTTCACTTCCCCAGCACCTGTGACCCCTGAAGCACTCATCAGCTTAATTTGCAATCCCCATGCACAAGCTGAGGTCGCAAATCACAATGACTCGAGTTTATCATGATGTAATTACCCTGGTAAAATTACATTGACTCAGTAACAAATGTCTTCAATTACAATTAAATTACAGGGACTACTCAGCAGCTTAAACAGATCTTCTTGACAGGTTTGCACACTGGGAAACATGACTAATGTAAGATTTCTCTGGATACAGCACATGGTGCCCTGATGGAATTTTTTTTTTTTCTTTTTTTTAATTTGCTGACTACTCCCACATTTTTCAACACATTCTAAACCTGCAAGGCCTTCTCCTACAGCGCTAGCTGGAGCAAACGGCTGATACAAGGCATCACATAAGCCTAAGGAAGATCGCTCAATAAAGTCAGTGCTTCTCAAATAGGTGAGACATGAAAAAACTTTAAACATCTAGGTCAGCTTACTCCCGTCCTTTCTTAAGTGATCCTGAAGATCTGAAATCACTGCATTTGCTTTTCAAGGCATGGCTTTTTATTTGTAGCTATACAGACACTTAATGTAGCATGTGGGTTTTATACTCACCCTTGCACTTTGGCCAGCAATAAGCTGGTCGTCTTCAGTCTGAACACTTGTTCGGCTGCGAACGTCATAATCTTCCTGCTCAAAGTCTGAATCATCCTCTAGCTCTTCAGGGGTCTAGAGAGAGAGAGAGGGAAAGAAAGCAAAAGAGAGATGACAAGCTTATAAAGGATACAGACAATGTCCTATGTACAGTAAGCTCTTATTTCATCGAATACCTGCCCAGGAAATGCTGTTTCTCTTTCCTTTTAAATTAACTTGTCTGCCCAAGCAGTCAAGAACTGAAATTGAATTGTCTTAAAAATTAAGTTGTTTCAACTCTAGTTTTCTTTATAAATGGCATTTATCATTACCTTGCTGCAACTTTTCTTAACATAATGAATGCAGTTCCAGGAACAACTATCCTTTGGACACACTAACAACCGGAATGCACTATTTCAAAATAATGTTATTTCATATATAAATGGACACTAATACTATTATATTACTGGAATCTCCATGTAATCTTCAAAAGAGAAAGTAAATACATGGGAAAAAGTAACAAACAACCTGGAAGAAAAAGTTATCAAAACAAATAAGAGATTTCCCCTTGAAAGAAAACGTAAATTATATCAGCTGGTTTTGAAACAAAGGTAAAGTTTATAATTGGCTTTATCTTGTTAGTTCACATGCTTCTTTTCAGATACAGAACTTTGGAATTTGCCTCATCCCCTAAACTGAAACCACGTTATCTCCATTGCTGGTGCTAGGAATGGTGTGAGGGTCTCTGGGTAGATTGATTAAATCTAGTTAGGTATATGTTGGCTTCAGGTTGTTTAAAATGTTGGAGGGAGGGAGAAAAAAGATAACTGATGTATCTGTTTATTTGTTTTTTTCACCTTCTAGCAAAACATTAGGAGCAAAAAAAAATTCCTTATGTATATACAAAGAGATAGCCTTCTTTAAATCACTATTTAGTACTATATTTAATATGGATGGTACAAAACCAGAAACAGTCTTTAGAAGGAAGATTATATTCCATTTTGTGCTTGAATAGCATCTAGTACACCAATCTGGCCACGAGTAACTTCTGCAGGTACAATATGTGATAGTGGTAACAGAAAAAGAAGATCACAGTAACTGTGCAGAGAAATCCTCACCTTACTGGATACCTGTAAGCCTCAGTGTTAACCTAGAGGGCCAACTGCTACAGAAGAAAACATCCATGCTTACATTTCATGCTTGGAGGCAACATCAAGTTTGCTAGCAGAGGTGCTAATCATTGCCAGTTGTCATTACAGCTCTGTCTTGAAGATGCTCAGTCACTAGGAACTGGTCCAAACCCTCTAACATAACGTAGAGAAGTCTTTTGGCGATATTTATATTACAACCTGGTTTCCAACATGAAGTGCACATCACTGTTTGTAACAGAAAATCAGCTGCTTTGCTAGCTACATGGTGCACATAACACGGAGAGTAAAACACAGCCATCGTCATTTGGCTTGAAGAGTATGAATTAAATACGTGTTTTGATGCTGAGCGCTGGAGGAAGAAATAACCAAGTATGACAGTATAGTAATGAAACTCAGGCTGCAGCTCTGAAGAGATGCATGTATAAATAGTGTATATAACAGGATAGACAGGAGGTGAAGTTTAGGTGAAAAAAAAAATTGTCTTTTCTCTTCTGTCACAGGAAAAAAAAGAGATTGGTACCCATCATTATGATGTCCAGTGGTCTTGCTTTCCAGTCACCTTTAATCACTCTATTCTCTCTGCTCAGCGGCTTGAGGGCAGGATGGGACTTTAAAATCTGCCATAAGCAAACCAGCTACTAAGAGAATCATACAGCTCCCCGAGCAAAAGAGAGTATTTCCCATCATAGAGCTCAGCTTTTCATCTGCCTAGGCTTTATTGTGAAGAATAGGAACAGGGTGGAGAGTTTCAACCCCTTCTTCATAAACCATCTGGCTTTTCCCCATCCTCCTAGTCCATTCAACTAGCCAGTTGCACTGGTCATTGTAAACCAGCACCCTTTCCCCTCCCAGGTATACTCTTCTTGGTTTCTTCTGTCTCCACTTTTATATATAAGACTATAAAAGATAATGTGCAGCCCTTTCTCAGGCTTTCATAATCAGGTTGCAGTAAAGTAAGGGCATAACATTCAAAATATTACATCTCAACACAAGGACATGAGGATGCCTCTTCAAAAGTTAAAATATTATGAAAATTCTATGTTTCAGGGAGTTATTCATAAAGAAACATTCAGAAAAATACATATTGCTGTTACTGCCTGACATTCATAATCTTAAAACTTGTGGTCTTTAAAAGATTGAAACTTAATGGGTACAGATGTTGAATGTGGAGAAAATGTACTGCAAACCAAAAGGACAAGTTAATGCAACTGTTAATAATATACTACAACTCAAGAAATCTCAGTATTTCCCCTCTGTACAAGTGAGATCTAATTCAAAACTAACTTTCAGATTCACTCACTTAAGGTTTTCAAGTGTGGAGAATTTAACACCCTCATTTTCTTCCCAAAATAGCTACATTTTTCATTAAGATGAAGAAGAGTAGTTAACTGTCATCTGTATGCTGCCATTTCAAACATGTTGCATGCTTTTCACTCTTGCACCATCGCTTTGTTTTATCTGATCTCTTGGAGATGCAGCCCATATCTAACAAGGTCTCCTATTTGTTTAGACACAAAGGTATAAAAAAAGAGATATTAGATTGAAGTACTTTGGCTTAAAGATTTTTACTCTTAGCAGGGCCTTCTAAACATACCATAACAACTCTAATTTTTGTGCACAACTAACAGGACCATGGTATTTAAAACCTAGTTTCCAAGACAACAATGTCTGGAACTTAATTTATCTGAGTTGGAAGACAGAAGGACTGAATCAGTCTTGCAGACACCGGAACCTATGGTCACACAGACGTAGGAAACATGGATCTGAGATTGGAGACAGCTTCCAAACAAAACTCTGACAACCACCAGTGGCAGGAAGAGCTAGAGTAATTTTTAAAACTAATAGATTTTAGGAACTCATTGATTCCAACAGAAAAATGGGCCATTTTCATAATTTTTAGTCTGTCTGTTCTATAGCACAGGCCATAAGACTTCCCAGGACTAATTTTTTTTCAAATACAATATCTCTACTACACATAAAGCATATTCTTCACTTCATTCATCTAATTCAGATTAATTCTCCCAGTGTAGAAGAATCTTTCACAATTCCAGATAAATCACCTAGTAAATATATACTTTCTCTTTTAAGATGCATGCCTTATTTCTAATGAATTTGGTGACTTTCAGCTTCCAGTCATTGGGATTTTTTTTTTTTTTTAAATATCTCTCTGGCTGCTAGACTGAAGATCTTGCTATAAACAAAGTATCTTCCATCAATATAATCTTGTTTAATGTTTTGTAACTGCAGTACAAAAATGTGAATTATGCATGTATAAGTCAGAAAATGGCACATATATACAGATTTATAAATGCTATTTGTTTAATATTTCACCAATTCAAATATACTTGATGAAGATAGAAACCCCACTATGCTATAGTGCTGTATACACTTAAAAACTGTAAGATGCAGTTATAAGAATTTCAGCACTGTAAACACTAAGTCAAGTTAACCTTGTAACGAGAGGAAAGACAGACTGAAAAGAGATTCCTCCATTTTTTACCATGAAAATACCCTCTAATTCTAAAAGCTAAGGAGAAAAAAAGGCCTTTAGAATACGCTTTTCTATTCAACTCCACGCTATTCTGTATATTTGGTTTTGTACAAAGGCAGTTGCAGCCTGAGTGACTCAGGTGCTGCAAGCAGTATCTCAGTGGCAAAGACAGAGAACCTCTCTCACAGCAGGTCTTCAGCTGTTTAATGAGTTACAGTAAAATCTAACACTCTAAATTCAACCCGAGAAGCAACAGGCCATCAATGTAGACACTGAACCCCACAGCACCCTTTGGAGATAGGCTATTTAAAAAGATGATGGGATTCTGCACCAAGTCTAGTTTTCCAGAGGATCTGAGATGTAGCAGCACTTTGGATTGCACCACAGTGGCTACCCCATAGGTGATCAAGGCTAAGCCTACATTGACAAGTGTGGAAGAGTAGAAGAGGATTCAGACATCCAAACAGCTGGTGCTAAGGACCCCACATTTGCACTACCCTTATTTCGTTTTTATTCGGGCTCGCTGTAGTCTGCTCCCATGAACGGAAAGTCCCTTAATGACAGAAGTGCATTTAAGACACTCCTAGAGCACATCTTCCAGGATCGCCCCAAAGAATCCAGTTTATATGCTCTGAGACTACTCGGTGACATGAACTAAAACTCAGCAAGCGGGAACAACTGGAGATTGGCTCCAAAAGTGCACTCCTGATCCAAACAAATGTTACACTAATGCTAACGTAGATGCAACTAACGGCGAGGTTGCCGATAGCAAAGGCCACGTATGGAAAGAGAAGACTGGCCTTGGAGATACATAAGAATGAGAAAAGGTGCCATTGTGATTCTTCCTAACTGTAGAAAGGGTTTCGGTCTAATAATGAGGGAATTTCATAAGTAACTATGAAAAAACCAAAGTGTAATTTGATCCCGATGCAGGAATTTAAAAGATGTTGGAACTAAGTTATTATTTTCTATCTTATTTTTAGGTTCTATAATTATACTCCTACATTTATTTATACTACTTCTTAAGTTGTGAAAGAGAGTTTTTTCTTCTCTATACAGTATAGTCATAGTCCCCAGTGCAAAAATGAGTCTCCTTTCTAATCCAAAGGAACAATAAAATCTCCCTTTCTCAAGGGAAAAGAGAAGAACAGCAATTATCCCTCTATCCTTCAGCTTACTAAAAGTAATAATACCAACAAAAATTAATTTAAAAAGTGGCTTTATTTCCTCCATGGAATGAGGGAATCATCTCAGATAAATTCAATCTTTCATGGCATGCACATGAACAATTACTGCCTGAAAATAATTGTTTGTGTCAGATGCTCTAAAAAGTTTTCAAGTTTTGACTTTGTTTTGGTTCGTTTTTTTTTAATAATTCTGCAAAAAGTTTTACGGCCTGAATTAAAGGTGTGTGTGAGATTTAATAGATTATTAGAGAAAAATATTCTAAAGACTGTCTTTTATAACTTAATGCTCACCCTTTAATTATACTTTCCATTTCAATGTGAGATGTCCGGATGGAAATGCTAAAGAGTGTTTCAAACTGAAACTAATTTTGTTTTCTACAGAAAATAAGGTTCTGATTCAGCAAATTCTGGTCTATGTAAGTTTATATATGTGGATTTTCCCAGTTAACTCACAAGGATAATGAGTCCATTTATGTCCTTTAGTTCTCTGCCTGGGTAAGGAGCACTACGTTTACCTCCATAAAAAAGTTAATTGAATGCAAAAATACCTCTTCCTAATCTGAGTAAACAGAATTCATTAACTCATATCATACAAGGAGCGGAAGGTAGTAGTGATACAATTACAAAAGTAACCTGGGATGTTTCTAAGGAGACTGCAAAGCCTGCATGCTGATCAGCTTTCCAAGCTAGTGGTTAATACAACAGTAAGACAGCAATGAAATAAGTGAATGTGCATCAAGAATTTAAAATGGTGTTTTGTGCTTAGCAGAAACATCTCAGCCAGTATGGACAGTCTCACGGCAACCTTTCTGGGACAGCTCTGATGTACAGGGGGGTGCTGGAAGCCAGAACTCTGCACAGTGGATGGGAAAGCATGGGTCTACAGCAGATCCCACCTGATGATTGTGTCACATGAAGCAAATTAAAATGACTCATGAGAGACTATGAAAGATTCAAATGTGCTTAGAAGTGGTTCTTGTCCTAAGAGAAGTTTGGAAACTGCTGTTACAGACTAAGGAACTGGATAATCAAAGGGAAAATGGAGATCCTTTCCTACGCAGATCTTTCGCTTCCATCCCAGTCCAGAAGAGCTGCAAATACCCCAATGTTGCAAACCCAGGAAACAGGGTGGGTTTGCCCCCATCATCAATCGCGACTATAATTCAGGCTACCTGAGATTAGCACTGGGTAGGGAATGGAATTTATGTTTCGCAGTTATAAAATTAAGCCTGTCGAAAGCTTTTTGTGCAAATGTTAATACATAGTGACAGTTGACTAAAATTAAGCTATTTTGGAGCGCTCCAACTTCCTGAAGCCTTACGTCAGTGCCATACTATACTCACAACCGCAAGTGTATGTTACCTGTTTGCTCAAAGGGATAAGTTTTGTTTTAGCACTGTTATTTGCTTCATAAGTTTTCTCTGTGGTTTTCACCGCAGCTTTATTTGTACGTGGCTTTCACTGGGACAAATTCAAGGTAATTTAGGTTTCAAGTAAGAGTTTCAATTGCTGAAGAGATGTCCAAACCGGGTTTGGTTTGTTGTTTTTTTTTTTTTTTTTTTTAAATCTTTGACTGTGGACTACACTGAAAAGCAAGACACACATCTACTCTAACAATAGCGATGTTGTTCTGTGGGTTTGGGGTTTTTTTTTATTTACTTGTTTTTTTAAAAGATGCCTAAGTAAATTGAATCAACTGGTTAGTCAACGCTGAAATGACACATTCTTTACCTCAGTAAACATTCAAAACCATCCCTGCAGAGGCTCACTGGAGCAGCAAAACAATTTACTTATTCATTTAGATTTTATCCAGACTTACTTCACATCCTAGGCAGCACACATACATTAGGAAAAAAACCAAACCAACAACATTCTACACAAACTTTGAAAGTCTTAGCAAATTAATGCTATTACTATAGAAACAGTAATGAAGTTTGCATCTATGGGCAGTTGTGATCAAATCTTCCCCTAGGTGATTAAGAAATTAATCGTGGTTCATCCCCTAAAACACTCTCATCTCTTTACTGACAAATTCTTTTTTGCTGCACATACTTTCGTTTCACGCTTGTTTCAATGTCAAGCTTTTCTGGTTTATTATGAAACAAAGTTGATTCCAAGAAGCTTTTATATTCCTCTCATCCAATGCGATACTTTCCTGTAAGTCCCAATCTTTATTTCCCAGGTGCCTTACATACCCTTATCATCAGAACAGCTTTCCTGATGTCACGAACTCCATCATAAACCAAGCGGGAGGCATCTATGAACTCATTCTCTTCAAATGGCTGTGGGACATTCGCACTCAAAGCTTCAATGGCAACCTCAACTTGTTCAGCAAAACGTGGCATAACTAGATTAAACAAAATGAAAGAGAGTAAGATTAGACACCTTCTTTCATGAACATTTTCCCCCTGCCCTTGGGCATAAACACTTTCCAGTAGACATGGTACCTACTGTTACAATTTCAAGACCCGGGAAGGCTCATGGCGTGGGTTTGTACCAACTCTACACATGCAGAGCTCTAGCACATTTTCTGACAGCATGAAAATATCCATCTTCATATTCTCTCCTCCAATTGCACAACAAAGAATGTAAAACTTCCTTTAAAAAGTGTGATTTACTAACTTTTAAAAGACTGCAAGCTATCTGAGCTATCAGCAAAGTACATTTAAAACCTTTACAACTTGAAATGAACACAGTACATATTTATACCAAATGATCAAAGCAAAATGTAGCCATTATGCCTACTAATTTAGATAACTAACTGCAGTCTAGTTCATACTGAATAATAATAATTGTATAAGGGACAAAACACGTTTAGAATGCAAAATCTAGCAAATTACTTTTGTGAAGGCACGTAAATGGACATTCTGTTTCTTCATTATCATCATTTATATAACACAAAAAATACCCACAGATATTAGCTAACGGTATTATAAACTGTTGTATAAGCTTTTTGAATACATCTCTTAAAGCAATTATTTACTTATGTAAATATTTTAAAGGCATTCCTTGAAGTAACCAGAGGCTTTTCTTCAAATTTTATACAGGATTCCTTTGACGGTATAATCATAGAATCACAGAATCATTAAGGTTGGAAAAGACCTCTAAGATCATCGAGCCCAACCATCGACCCAACACCACCATGCCCACTAAACCATGTCCCTAAGCGCCTCATCTACACGTCTTTTAAATACCTCCAGGGATGGGGACTCCACCACTTCCCTGGGCAGCCTGTTCCAATGTCACATATGCAGAAAGATAAATGTTCCCCAAATCAGTCCTCTAACAACTTAAACCCAAATCCTACAAAAGGAACATGAACATCAGGTCCCACTAATTATAATGCACCCATACTCCTGTACTTAGTTACTCCTATTCTTCAATATTTTAACATTAATATTGGAGGACTGGGCTCTCACAAACTACAGGACAAATAGAATTAATGCTTCATTAGAAACCTGGATACAAAATCCGTTGGGATTAATTCTTACAAATTTAAAGAAGTTGGGTCAAGCTTCAGATTTATAGATAGCCATCTTTTCATTATATTCACATCATTTTTATCATTTGCCGCCTTCTAGCATCTAGGTACCCAAATCATGTACCATTGGCTTCATTATTTTGGCATTATAATTAGAAGAAGAGGAAAAGATGATTCCTAACTCAAACACTGGCCTTTTTTGTTATAATATTGTCTTTCTTTATAATTTTTTAACTAGACCCTATTTTTAATACACTTTTTGGTAGCCTGAGCCAAACTGAATAATATAAAGGGGAATTTCCAATGTCGTTTCATCAAGAGCAGTGACAATCTTTCCTAGGAAGTAAATTTTCACTGTGGCAGGAAATCACATTTCCTTCTTGACTAAATGTCTTTAAATATATTTTACTCATAATGAAAACTATGTTTTATGCACCTTACTTACTATCTGATTTAAAGCAAAAGCACAGAAAAACATGATTCAAGACTAGTTTACATTTTGAAGAACAACTGGCAGCAACTACGAGCTTCACCTTTCTGTTTCTGGCATTTAAGTATTACTCACTTGATGTTAAAGGGGAATCCTTTAAAGGCATATATCTATTCAAATCTTGTTTATTCTGCCTATATATACATATATATATGTTTGTTCATGTACACAGATGAAAGAACAAAATTGTATCTTTCATGCAGACAATGTTCAATAAGTGCAATAAGTGCTTGGGATATACTGGAGAAAACAGGAAAAAGTGTCAGCAGCAATAGACTTAAAAAAGTAAAACATTGCTAGGCAGAGGGGAAACATTTTAAGTAGAAAAGGAGTTTGAGAGAGCTGGAAGTTTTGGAAGGAGTATTAATAAATGCATATATCAAATTATCTTAATTAATGGAACACTTGAAAGTGTAGTAGGAGACTAATATGATTGCATAAGGAAGTCTTTAGCCTGAAAATCAAAAAGCAATCATTAAAAATACAATGAAAACAAGTAAACATAAAGAGTAAAAGAAAAATTATTTAGGGCCGTAGGGATAAAACAAGTAAAGCTAGAGATACAAAAACGGCAACAGAAAAGGAGGCAAAGAACCCTAATTTTTAGGGTCCTTACATTTCTGTCTAGAATTTCCTATATAGCAGAGGTAGTCAGGTATTTAACATAATTAAAAGTAAGTGCAACAGACCTGAATTAGGAAAGGGCAGTTTAGAGACCATCTACATAGACATAAAGAAATGTATCTATTAAATATGTAAGGGCAGTTTGGAGACCAAATACATAAACATAAAGAAATGTATCTATTAAATATGTCTTCAGGTTAACAGAGCATAATAAAACTTACCCTGCAGTTCATAAGAAAATAATCAAAGCTGGTTTTGAACCACCTTTGAGAACTCAAGAAAAACAATAACAGCGAAGGTTCCAGGGAGTTAGAAAAAGAAGAAAAAGCACATATCTATTTATATAAAGGTAGAGAAGAAAAGAAGGAAGAATTATAGGATATTCAGCCTAATTTCAGTACCCAGAAAGAAAATGAAACATGATGTAAAGCAATTAATGTTTAATTATCTTGTAAATAATGAGCAGATGTCAGAAAGGCAACAGATTTGTCAAAATAGGTTGCATCACACCATTACATATTTTCCTTGACAGGGCAGCTAACTAGTGGGTTGGGAGAAGCAGTAGATGTGATACAGCTTGACTTTGGTAAGGTTTTTGACATGGCCACACACGACATTCTTAGAGGCAAAACAAGGGAAATGTAAATTAAATTACTGTAAAGTGGACATGGAACTCATGAGAAAAAGCATCTCAAGGAATAATTACCTGTGGTACGTTGTCAAACCAGAAAGATAAGACAAACGGATTTTTGCAATGTGTCGAACAATGTGATGCTATTGTAAAAAATGGCGAAGGTCAATCTAGAATTATTATCATATATAAAAAAAGACTTGAGAGAAGATACTGTGAAGTTGCACAGTGAGGCCCTAGTTGGAGTACTATGCCCATTTTTTAAGTATCCGACAGATTTTTGTAGTGCGTATATAAGAAAGATGAGAAAATGTTTTTTTTTAAAAAAAAAAAACATATTTTGTGGTTGTATCCAGACATCTATTTCTATGTTAAGGTAACATAATTTAGTCCAAATAACATAAATGTTTCTATTCTCTTTATCTAGAAGCTACTTCCAAATCATGTTTAAACTACTCAAATGAAGGAACCTCCACCAGCTCCTCAAGGAAATTGTTCATAGCCTGATAGAGTTCACTGCTCAGATTTTTTCCCCAAAAAAAGAAGATAAAGATGGTTATCTTAGTGACCATCACAATTCATTTTTTTTCTTGCAATATATATTGTAATTTGCATTTAACATCTAAAC
The DNA here is from genome assembly GCF_000699145.1 of Aptenodytes forsteri. Classification (NCBI taxonomy): domain Eukaryota; kingdom Metazoa; phylum Chordata; class Aves; order Sphenisciformes; family Spheniscidae; genus Aptenodytes; species Aptenodytes forsteri. The sequence goes on along the minus strand of NW_008794456.1, from coordinate 4,614,410 downwards.
ATTATATTTGGGCTACCATTATTGTTTTCCAATTTTTTTTTTTACTTGACCTATGAATATGAAAGCACACAGAAAAAGCAGGCAGGGATACATGCTGTATTTGTTATGCTAGTCTGGTCAAAAGGAGACCCTCTGAGTTGTAGACTTAGGCACAGAGATCTAGAAAGGAGATATAGAAGTGAAATATTTTAAGAGATTATGTACTTGCTAAATCAGAACTCCCCCCCATATCACGGAAATTGTTGTTGAAGTATTTAATAGGCAGCTATAGGGTCTTTGTTCAGCACCAGATCCTGCAAAATGTGCTATGATAAGAAACACTCGTCACCAGAAAGAAACATTTAATTTCTGAGAGATGTTTTAAATTCATACTTTTCTTTACTAAAACAACGTTAATGGACTTACAACCACCCTTTGCTTGAAATGGATGTACAAGAGGAACAAGTAGGTAGAGATCAAAGCAGAGCTCAGTCATCAAAGGAAGACAGGCTCTTCCACATTTTTCCATATTCTCTCTGTATGGGATTTTTTCCCCTTCAGCTCAGCCAATGAAGCCTTACACCAATAATCTTCTGGACTGAAGCCCCACAGGTCATTTTTCTCACTATGCCGCTGGAAAGATGCCAACAGTCATGACACCATTTCATTCATTCAAGCAGCAGCAGTAGTAGATTCATAAGCATCGGGCCGTGGGGAGGAGATGGAAAGATACATTTTGTTTGTTTTGGTGAACATTAGGCACTCATTTTTGACCACATATGTTACCACGAGGACTGCCCATTGGGTGGTTAAGCTTCTTTCAACAATTTTGACCTTGCAGACCTGGCTACACTTGAGTCCTTAATTTACATTTTTAGAATCATAGAATCATTGAGGTTGGAAAAGACCTCTAAGATCATCGAGTCCAACCGTCGACCCAACACCACCATGCCCACTAAACCATGTCCCTAAGTGCCTCATCTACTCGTCTTTTAAATACCTCCAGGGATGGGGACTCCACCACTTCCCTGGGCAGCCTGGTCCAATGTTTAACTACTCTTTCACACATGGACATTATCTACCGTTTCAAAATGGAAATAGCTATTAAACTATATTAGGAATTGCTTGCTTGCCAATTGCATTTTTACATCAGTGCTCATTTTTGATTAGACAAGCAAGAAAAAACATCTCAAACTAATAAGATGCTATTACTTATAGTTTCTCTAAGCATATGTTGTCAGTAAAGTTTTTGGAAAATGAGTTAAGAACTGTATTATTCTCCAGTTAAGGTTACTGGGCCACACTTGAGGAGCTCCATGACAGTGATGTATGGGGAAATACCTAACTCAGCTGCACCCACAAAACCTTCAGTCTTTCTTATCTGTCATTTACTGTACAAAGAAGGATATTCGTATGCCAACAATGAAATAGCTACAAGCAAAATTCAGGCAAAGGCATAAAATCTGTCTGGAGTTGAAACTGTAAATGCATCAGATAGAGAATGATGCATTTATTATATACAGAGAGATTGGCTATGAATTACAGATTCAGAAGCAAATCAATACTTTTGGGGAAAAATTAAATATTGGTTTCTTAGTTTGAGCTGTGGTCTTGAAAAGAGTCATGCATACACTTAGACTGAAAAATGTGATCCATTAACATCTCTCAGTCTAACTACATGAATTAATTAGGCACCTGCATAAACGTTGACAGAATCAGGTCCCAAGTTAATAGCAACACTTCTAATTTACTGACTTTATCATTCTAACAAATAAAAATTTTAAAGCCTTTCTGTAGATGAGTTTTCTTTTAAAGCCTTTCTGTAGATGAGTTTTCTTTTAAAGCCTTTCTGTAGATGAGTTTTCATTTAAAGCCTTTCTGTAGATGAGTTTTCTTTTAAAGCCTTTCTGAATTTTTTTTTTTTTTTACTACCAGTATAATAGAAAACTAGCACGTCACCATGGGTGAATTCATGCCTTGATACAACCTGTATTTTCTTGTGAACCACCCTGCTCCACACAGAAAATATTTTCTCTAAAGCTTTTCTTGTTTTTCTCCTACCCCACCCATGACTCCTACGTATTGAAATTATCAAGTAATTAGCTATTTTCAAAATATATTTTCTCTATTGGCTTTTTCTCCTATGGCAATCAGTTTGTACTGTAATGTTTGTACTTAAAAACATAGCTGCAAATTTTGTTTAGTGATATGGGAACAACAAGATCACCGATAGACAGAGAAAAGTTAGGTTACATAATAAAATTATTGAAATAAAAAATTAAAAATGTTTGGGCATTATTGTTCATAGCCTTAGAATGTTGTTTCATTAATATGCAAGATTAAATGAACACCTAGCTAATGTAATGCACTTTTATGGCCTTATTATTTAGAAACTTGAATTCCTCACAGTCTTAAGTAGATGCGAATGTTCAGAAATCTAGAAAGGGATAATTAAGACACAAAAAAGCAATAAAGGTCAAGGTCCCTCCGGGTGCACAGGTTTCTAATTCTTAGTGGTATCAATGGGAGTTAGGAAACTTGGCCTGGTTTCATCCTACTTCATACATCCGAAAGTTAGAAATCTATATTTCCCTATACCAAATGGAGAGCAATAGATGTTTCCATTAGACAATTAATCACACCTACTTTCAGAAAGCTGTTCAAGTTCAGCTGAATCAAATTCTGATATTCCTCTGCCCATTGAATAGAGAGGGCGGACAGATGACTGGCTTAGACCAGATGTCTGCTTTGGACAACCAAGTTTAGCCATAAATAAATTCCATTCTTGCACCAAATCCTAGAACACGTTTGGCTCTAAATCAGAAGGGTGCCCAGGAGGGCACTGGTTGAGCAAGAAGTGGCTACTTTCCATCCAAATCTCACTGGAACTGAACGGTTCCCAAAGGTCTCAACTTTGGGGCACTTTTTCTAGCCAGAAGACTATTTTTGAATGGCATCAGCAGAGCTACTTCTTAGAGTTTCATTTTAAAGAGGCGAGCACCTACTCGACTTTTCTAGTATCCAGGGGTTTGGATCCAAGGGAATCACCCTTCTCAAAGACCAGAGGTTGTTCTCTGGAGCCAGACTGTCCTCAGACAAACCAGATGGCTTGAGCTCCAGAGAAATGACTGATCTGATGTACCCCCAGTACATTCAGCTTTGCCCTCTGGCTAGCTTTTGGTAGCTCTGCATTCATTTAAGCATTTGTAGTTGCCCTTCGGAAATTTGGTTTTCCCTATGCCACATTCATAGAGACTACACATGTAATTTTAGCTGCCAATCACCTGGTCGACATAGCTGTTAAGTGGCTGTAAAAATCTGGTCTGATTTGGGTAAGATTATTCATGAATGACATGGTAGTCTAAACATTTGGACCGCTCACTGCTAAAAGTTGAAGGAAGGATCCCCGAAAATCTCACGCAGAGAATCTGTGCTTCTACTGAACATCACAGTTGTGTATGCCACATAAATCAACAAAATTATCCAGGACAATTGGTGGTTTTATAAGCTAAGGGTTATCAGGGGAGACTAATAAAGCAAAAATCCATGAATGACCCACTGCATTAAAAAAAATTATGCTCTGTTAGGAAAAAAGCCCAACCGTTATCCAGGTTTAAGAGGTTTTAGTACAGGAAATTCACAAAGCTATAGCTTAAAACTTCAGAGTTTTGAATGTAATTTCTTCTAGGTTTGTTTGCTTGTTTGTTTTGGTTAGTTTTTTTAAATTTTTATTTATTTATTAATGCATTATTTTACTTAATTAAGGAAAAAATACTGATGGGAAGTTTAAGTATTTTAAACAGGTATTTAAAAAATAATTGCTACAGGATACCTGACATACTCTGTTGAAGACAGCACAGTTTCTCAATTTAGTTTGAAGGATGAATAAGGAATCAAACATGACACCTTATTTCGCTTGAAGTGTTTGTCAAAGTCTGTTTCTAGAAGAACTGTAAATTCCTTATCAGAAGATTCTAAATGTTTCATAAAATGTTTATTAAACCCTGGTCTTGTATCATATAATAATTTACAACATTTCGGTCATGATTATTATATTGCTAATTAAAAAGAAAAAGCTTTATAAAGCTCTACTGAAATAGTATGTAATATATAACAGTATTAGACCAACTGGTTTTCTGAGAAGCAGATTTGATTTAAATATTTTGTTGCTTGGGCTGATGTATGCTTCCATCTATGTATCTTTGTAGCACACATTGTGCACAGACATATGCATACGCATACATATATTAATAATATTTTGGATGTCATGGATGAAGAAATGCCCATATATAATTACGTCTGCGTTTTACATCACTAGATTGGGTTTTCAGAGTGTTTACCGTTCTGTGCTCAGAGAAGCAATCACTGACTCCCATTACAGCTAAATACTCATAAGTAAAAATGTGAATCCTCATCAGTTCTGGATATGAAACCCTATGCGTCTCACATTGATCACTCAGGAAAGAGGAAAACCAAAACTAGGGCAAAATTTGCAGCATTCTGGTTTAAGTGCTATGGCATAGAAAAGGATGAAACATCACTGCCTGAAGCACAAGACCATCTTTTCTCGTCTTGCTATTTACCGATTAGCTTTTCCCCCGATGAAATGGTTAAAGGATAGATGTAAAATGATGAATATAGCATTTTGCAGTAAACACAAGACTTTCAGGAAGAATCAGCTTTCACTGCCAATACACTGCATCACCGGTTTAGCCATGGACTGTAAAACCAACGTTCTCAGGGTGCCTTGAATTTATGGCAAAGTGCTGACCCTTTGGCCCATATGTGTTAAGTCTGTCTTCTGGCACTTCACGGAGGCTCCTACTTTATCTGTGGGTGCATGCAACTATGCAGTATAGACATGGTAACGCAACACTTTCAGGAAATGTTGGATTTGCTCACATGCGGTACAGGTGAGCTGTACATTATAGAAATTAATGGGATGTCTGGAGTTACATTACCAAGTATTATGAGATATGGACACACATAAAAGGAAAAGAAAAAACCTTCAAATTTTATCCTGATTGAATTGTCAGAAAGATAAAATATCAGGGGAGAACCAAGGTGTCTACAGGGAGGTGCCTCGTGGCCAGACAGTAGGCAATCACGTAAGGAAAGGGCACACCACAAAGCGTACAAAGCAGGATAACAAATGACAGCTGCAGGGACATGTGTCCCACCAATTTCAGATGTCTCACTCGTTCTCCTGCACACTTGTGCAAATAAGGACTACATACAGTGAGTACCCCCAAAATATTATTACTACTAACCAGAATTCCCTTCAGGGTGATATTTCAAATAAAAGCTAGCTGCAACTCTTCAAAAAATCCCCTCAAGAAAACACTTGCGTGCTGTTGGACACAAAATGGCTTATATAACACAAGCAAAACACCCTTTCTGGCTTTAGTTATAAGTTTGTGTATATCTGTACGTAGGTGTGTGTAGGCAAGGGGATGCAAGGAATGCCAGTGTTTTTATTTTAAAAGATTATTGTACAATTCACACTTATATTCACAAAACATTCTGTTGGAGCTAGTCAATATTCACTGCATTTTTCTGCCTATATTTTCTAGACTTGGTATAAATTTTTTTCTACCTCCACAACCATCCTCCTTACTTCAAAAAATGGCTCTTAAGAACACAAGATGTTTTTGAGAAAAGATTTGAACAGCGACTAAGTAATAATGGTTCATGAAAATGGGCACTTCTATTATACTAACCTACTATTCATTATCTAAGGTGTCTGGCACATCCAAAATAGATAATCCTAGTCTTTTTAAACTCTCCTAGGGTTAATTTGCCTCCATATCTCCACATTTCTTTAATTTTGTCCTCCTTATCTTGACTTTCTTCCATTTCTGGAAGATCTTTAGGTTGTGGAGCTCAAAGCTGAAACAACTATTTGGAGCATTCAGTGAATATCCTCCTTAAAGTACAGGCTAACGTCTTAAACACTGATGTGAGGGCTATTGCGCATGGAAAGGTATCTTTGACCACCTGCCCATAATGATGCCATATTTTTTCTGAGAGGATGAATTAGCTCAGAGCCTTCCTGTTAGTGTACATAATATAGTTTAAATTGTTCCATTTACCTAGAGAAATTAAATACAATTATCTTTTAGTGTTGTCTTTCTGATAAGGAAACTGCCGTACTCCCACCAGCCAAACCAGCATTTTCCTTTTGGCAAATTTTGCTTCTGTCCATTCACCTGTTAATTAATACCTTATACACCAACCACAGCGCTGCCCCCTGAAGCGTCACAGGATTTGGCTTTCTGCCTGATGAGAAATGGACATTTATGCTTTGCTTGTGCCTTGCAACCAGCTCTTAACCCATCAAAGGCCTTAACATTCACTCCATGGTTACCCATTTTCCAAACAGCTGTGTGTGCAGGACTTTCTGAAAAGCCTTTGAAAATCTAATTCAATTACGTTATATTCTCCTTTAGTACTATATTCTATTGTTCAACTCTAAAAGTGGAGAGAAAAAGAAATAGCATTTAAGCTTTTAGACACTGTGGTGATTTATTCATCTCTTATGTGTCTCATTTAATTGTTTTATAATATATTTTACATGATTTCTTACTGTATTCCTCTGCATATTGAACACAGTCTCTCTGGCTAAAAATTGTTTGGATCAAACCAAGCACTAGTGGAACATAATGTTGGATATTCTCTGGTCCTTTTGTAATATACTTTTTTTTAAATAATGCATTGAATGTTTTTTGTTGGTGATACCTTGACCTTTGGATCTCAGTTTAGTAAAACTTTAAAGGAAATGCTACAGTGCTTTGCAGAATAATAGCCATAATTTCATCAAAATCCCTGGATAAATGATCTCATGTTCTCAGGATGATGGTACCCATATAAGTTGTACTATAACTACCTGAAACTCCCATAAAACATGAATTTAACATCATTTATTTTTTAAATAGGCTCCATTTTGCAATTTTTAGCTCTCCCTCAGATTCAATATGGGTTTTTTTGATTACAGCTTGCTTAAATTCATCTTCTTGCTTCTACATTTTGTTTCCCTTCATATCACTGCTGAAAAATCCATCTTTACAACATTTTAGTATTAGCTTTGATAATATCATTGAGCTGCCTTTTCCTAGTGATAAATATCTTTAAAGTTTGTCCTACTCACACTGATAAAACTCTCACAGGCTTATTGCTGAATTGTCAGTAGTGCTGATTTTCAACTTTAGTCCATTCTGATAAAGACAAAATAAAAAATTTGAGGCAAAACAGAAGTCAAAGAGTGACCTACTTAAAAACAGCTTGTTACAAAGTTACTAGGATATTTTTAAAACATGCTAAAAGCTGAAACTCAAATTTCTGGTCTGAATCAGAGGATTTCAAATTTCTAATGTCCTTCACAGGAGTGAGTAACTTAAGTACTATGGTACTTGCTCTTCCAGGATGGTTTCCAGACATCCCAATGCAAACCGAAGAAAGAAAAAAAAAAAAATCAGAAAGTTTTCATCACAGCCCTTCCCAGGCAGTTCTGGTCCCATTTGTTCTGCTTTTTCTCCTTCATTTCTCATTCACTCCCTTTCATTACAACCCTGCAAAGTTTACTCTAGTTTTCCCAATTTAAATTCAACCCTCTGACCTTTAAAGAATGTCACAGCTTTTTATCCTCCCTGCATCTCAGAAATCTTGAAAAATAATATTCAACCTCATTGCGTGTTACTTGATTTCTTTCTACGGACAATTCGTTTTACTTGTTTAGAAACTCATGCTTCTTCCCTTCAGTTGTTACAGCTTCTCAAGCAATTACCGAATAGACTTCGATCTCCTCCTTATTAAAGGCAATGGGCCACTCTCAGCTGGCCTCAGTCACTGCTAGGACAGGGTGCTGAGCAGTACGACAGATCTCAATATTCAAACAGAAATTGTGCTCTCTGTTTTCTCTCACTTCCTTCTCTTGCTTTTTGCCTTTTTCCTTGCTTTTAAGCTTTTTTTCTCCTCTCTTTTCCTTTCCACCCTTCTCTCCTTCCTTTTTTTTTTTTCATGGACCGTCTGTAGCAGGATAATTTCACAGTTCTCTACAAATGCTGAATACCAATATAACATTTAACAGGAGCCATCGGCATGGCCCTGCCTACCAGTCCCTGGGTTGTGTCTGACCCTGCTTCCCCTCACTGGGCCTGATCCTGACTCCCACCTGTGGGCTGACATCCCAGCCTGGCCTCAGGCCATCCCTGTCCCCATGGAGGTGCCTGACGCCCAAGGCTGGGGCTGACCCCAGGGAGCTACTGGCCCTCGCTCTTTAGGAAACCAAGCTAAAGATATTCGTAAAAGTTCACAGAGCCCCCCCAAAAAAAAACAAACCAAAAAAATTAAACCCTGAAGCTCTGGTTTACTCCTGCACACAGTTAACACCCACTAAAATCTATGAGTTTTGTGTTTGTTCCCAGCAAGCCCCGTAGACTCTGTGGTTTTATAGTTTTCATCTTGGATTTATAAGAAAGTCAGCAAGTGAGAGTCAAGTTTTTATTTTGGTTTTAAAGGGAAATAAAAGTACCCAATTTTAAAAAGACATTAACCAATACGTCATTCCCTAATACTGCTGTCAGAGATAAGAATCTAGCCTCTACCAAGTACTTGGCTATAAAGGCAGTGGGTTAGTCAAGAGCAGGCAATAAAGCACTAAAACACTAAAAAACCCCACCCCGTGTATTCCAAAGGCTGTAAATTAAAACAACAAACTAAAACTTTAAGGTGAAAACAGTTCTTAAAGTAAGGTTTGCATAGTTTCAGTTTCTCAGAACCTACCAATATCACTTTCATTAAAGATTAATTCCCCCCCCCAAAAAAAAAAAAATTAGCCAGGTGTTTCTCTTTCCAAAACAGTGTATCCATATTTCTGCACTATCTGTGGATCAATCCCAGTACTCCTATAACAATACGAAATCCCTGGAAAAGGAGGCTTAACAGAGGCTTTCCTTTCCTGAGCTGATAGTTAAAAGTAAATATTATAAGAGAAATGTAATGCGCTTATTTCCCTTCCGTTGTCATTTAACTAAATTTTTCTCAGCTTTCAAAAGCACTTCATTTGAAAATAAATAAAGATTCAGTTAAAAATAAGGAAGAACAAAGATGACAACGATAAGGCATTCATCATTGAGTTTCTCACAGATATTTTGATGTGTTCATTTGTGGGTGGAGCCTGACTCTAAATAAATCACTCTCATCATTCTTGAGTGTTTGAAAAAATCTGCGCAGGATCTCGAGGAAATGATAGAATGAATATATAAATATATGTATGTATTCACAGATACCCGTATCTCTATACACGGATGGATGTGTAGACAGAGGCCAGTTCTGGGGGAGAAGGCAGGGTATAAAGGGGCAGGGCACAGAATGGCATAGGGTGGTCTAAATAGCATTTTTACCACTTCATTCTAGGGGGACAAAATGAGTCAGTAAATTCTACCTTTTTTAACCAACAATCATAGAGAAATAATAATCAATGCCTTTGTAAATGGCCTGAAAAACTGCAGATAGAAATTGTGCTGTAATATTAATGATCCACATTCGTGTCTGGCATAAATCGTTTTAGTTTCATTGGCCGCCTTGAATCTGGGCCCATTCCGTCTTCTGAACTTCTGTTGCACAATGTGTCGATGACGTACAGTTCTTAACATTTAAAATATTTTTTTTTTTTTTTTATTACTCACAAGTTTACTTACATTTTACAAAATAAAGAATAAGTAATTACTTTGACTGAAAATAGTCACAATATTACTTGACTGAAAAAGTCTGAAAATATGCTTTGTTTTGCTTAATAAAGAAATCTTAGTGATAGGAAGAATTCTTCAAAATCTCTCCTTTAACAAAAGGAGACTTTAACATGAGAGTGCGACAAAATATTTAACTATCTAAAACTGAACAGATTATTTTCTTTTTGTGAATTCATAATACCAGTTCATAAACTTTTGCAACTAAGTTAAATTTACCGTACTCATTCCACTGATCTCTTGTTGGGTAGTGAAAAATAGCGGGACTAATAAATACAATTTTTGGACCCACTTTTGCTTCTCCCACCTAAAAAACACATGACACAAACAGAAATCACTAAGCTTCAAGGAAAAAAAAAAAAGCAGCAAATTTTATTGCATTATCTTCGAGCTATAGAAGGCCAAACCCCAACCCTCTGGGTTCAGGCAGATGCAAAGCGAACATGAATGTTGTCTAGGAAATATCTCTGTAGAGCCAAATAGAGTGTGTACTGTAGGCTGAAGGTTATATTACTGATTCCTGACCTCTCCCCAAAAATGTCTCTCTGCAGCTCACAGGAAAGAGTCTGTGAAAGTTAATTTCTACAGGTTGGTGTGAATCTACAAGCATTGTGGGTGTTCAAAGAACAACTTTCTAGTCATAAGCACAATCACAAGAATCCACACTTCAGCCAGAGTTTCCAATAAATCATAATGAAAGGTCAGAAAAAAGAAGAAATTCTTGATTTTGGTTGTTGGGATTTATCTGTGCATATAGCACTTGGGGTCCCTATTAGGGTTAAAAGATAATAAACTAGGGACAACAATAACACAAAAAGTAATATTAAATCATCCCAACATTTTTTTTAGCTCATTTTGCTGATTTCTGTGCTCAAAGCTAACACAGAGGCTGCCAGAACTATGACAGTTTTTGCTTTTCTATCTCATAGGGAGATGTCTGGTTGTTTTGGCTGAATGTTACATTTGTCGTGTCCTGAACTGGTGCATTCTCATTTGTTCCTTCTAAAATAATCTTGATGATTTTAAAGCCCAGATGAGCAAGTGCAGTGAGATAGGGGAGGATCAGCTCAGACATATTCAGACATCTACACTACGTGCTGGTCACTTGTACAGTGAGTGGAGACCCAGTCCGTAAAGTCAGTGAAATTCAAAGCATGATTCATCCGAACAAAAGTAGACCACTGCTTCACGATGAGAGCACTGGATAGTAGTGCCTGCACAAAACAATTCAGACGCACATAGCAACAGATAATACTGGGTATAAAGGAGTCTAAAATGACCGGCTTAGACATAATCACCTACACTTAGATGAATACAACCCCTGCTCTGTGAAGGCAAAAACAGGTTAAAAAAAAAAAATCGGTGTTTTTTCCCAGTCTACCAATCTAGCAGATTTTATATTTTTATATAATCTATTTATTTTACATAATCTATATATTTTATAGAATCATAGAATCATTAAGGTTGGAAAAGACCTCTAAGATCATTGAGTCCAACCGTCA
>NW_008794456.1:4600855-4602844 GCF_000699145.1 Aptenodytes forsteri | reverse complement strand
CGTCCTTCTTGTAGTGAGGGGCCCAAAACTGAACACAGTATTCGAGGTGCGGCCTCACCAGTGCCGAGTACAGGGGCACGATCACTTCCCTGCTCCTGCTGGCCACACTATTTCTGATACAGGCCAGGATGCCCTTGGCCTGCTTGGCCGCCTGGGCACACTGCCGGCTCATGGTCAGCAGACTTCTATAATCTAGCAGACTTATATATTTTTTCAATCAGGTAATATATTTTCAGTTGCTCAATGAAAAATCAGTTTTTCAATGAAAAATCATTTAGTTTCAAAACACAACTTCAGTCACCAACAAGTACATTCACCTGCACAGACCACAGAGTAACGTTTGTAATGATTTTCTGGAGACACATAATACATAATTCAACCGACTCAGAAAGAACCTGAAGAAAAGGCTGTGTATTATTTACTCAAATCATTGAAACTTTGATGAAGTAGACTAGCCTTGATGGGTTACTGAATCTCTTCTCTTATACGGCTCTTGTCAATATGACTTCTGCAGTAGCATTGAGTAGAGAATAAAAAAAAAATCACGGTCATTAATTTGTTTGTTTATATCTTGTTTTCAAGCACAGGTTCCCCTCTGAGTTACAGATTTCAGAGAACTAACTGAAAGTTTTAAGTGACTTAATATCGAACAATATTTCAAGTAAGCTTACCGGTTTCAGAGAGCAGCTTGGTAGCTTCCAGTACCTTCTCAGTATAAACTCCAGTTTCATAGTTTTCCATCTCTGCATTAATGATGTGGATAACTCTGGCTGCACGGCCTCGGATGGCACCCGCAGTTCTGTCCAGTGTATCGACATCCCCCTCTTGGAGAGCAATTACACACTTATTCACATCTTCCAGAATATGGTTTTCTGGAATGTAAGAAAAAAATAAGGCTCATTTCATTTTGTTCTTCCTCATAGCACAGCTTACTAATTTGGGTAAACAGCAAATGTCAGTATGTTAAAAAATTGGTATCTGTCCTTATCCAGGTCTGCAAAACAAATACCATTCTCTGATACTATGCCACATAACAGTAAAAATCCCAAGTGTGATATTTATCTTTGAAAATCAAGTTATCAATTTCAAACATCATACTGAATTTTATTATAATGAAAGCGTAATAAAAATCAATGCAAAAAGGAAAGCGGTCAAATATTATGCAGATGTTCTAATAAACAGTTGGGCAATTTTCTGAAGATGAATTTATACATTCCTATAAACGTTTAATATATTTGGCTCATTCGTGCCTAAATAAGTTAGAAAAGAAAATAAACCATTTTGAAAAGACAACAGCAAATGGTCTTTGTTGATAGCAGGAGCCTGTGCATGAGCAGTTAATCTCCGTTACTCTGTCTGTGTGAGAGATTAAGTTGTGAATTTTTCATGATACACAGCATAATCATATGTGACTATGCATATTCTGAACTAAGAGTCGACAACAGTGAGTCTGTGCAGATGATGTAAAATCAAGTAGGTTTACAGAAACATTGGGAGCTGCATTGTTTTTTCTTGGCTCAGAATCAGGCCATCTACTCTCTCACATGCTGCAGTATCATAGTGTATGTAGTATTCTCACATACAGATAATGTGAAAGGATGAAGCAGATTTTGACTAGGTCAGACATTATTTCCCTGCAGCCAGTAGAGTAAAAAGAAATTTCAGTAATAAAACTATGACTGAATTTCATATTTGAGCAATTTCACCCTGAGAAACTCAGCGACTCTGAACAGCAACTTACTTTTCTGCCACAGACACCACTAAACTGAAAATGAAATGCTGTTCTTTGTAGTATTAATAAATAAAACAGGTTCAACCAGTTCACCAACTGCTTTTTGTTAATTATCCTTGGCCACAAAAATAGAATGACACACTAATCTTCACTGTTAAAAATCCCAAGGTTGGATCATTTGAGGGTTTCAGAAATGTTTTACATGATGTTGAATCATAGAATAGTTTGGGTTGGAAGGGACCTCTAAAGGCCATCTA
>NW_008794456.1:4585608-4600113 GCF_000699145.1 Aptenodytes forsteri | reverse complement strand
CCATACCACTCAGCTTGGTGTCATCTGCAAACCTGGTGAGGGTGCACTCGATCCCACTGTCTATGTCATTGATGAAGATATAGAGAGAAGGATGTTGTGGGGGACCGTGTCAAAGGCCTTACAGAGATCCAGATAGACGACATCTGTAGCCCTTCCCATGTCCACTGATGTAGTCCCTCCATCACAGAAGGCCACTAGGTTAGTTGGGCAGGACTTGCCCTGGGTGAAGCCATGCTGGCTGTCTCGAATCACCTCCCTGCCCTCCATGTGCCTTAGCATAGCTTCCAGGAGGATCTGGTCCATGATCTTCCCAGGCACAGAGATGAGACTGACTGGCCTGTAGTTCCCCAGGTCTTCCTTTTTTCCCTTTTTAAAAATGGGGGTTATGTTGTATTTTAAACTGTAACAACTCTGAATGAAAACTGACAGTCCCCTGGGCTGTGAATCAGAGTAACTTGCAAGGCAAAAAATTTTATGTAAAAAACTCTCTATCCACATTTAAAAAATGTTGCTTTGCTAAAATATTTCTTCACTATTTTCTCCCCACCATCACCATTTTCTTTACCATGGCATAGCTAGATTTTGCCCAACAAGAAGTACTTTCTGAATATGAACAGACACTGTGTTTGGAATATAAAGTAACTGATTAAAATTATGGCCAGCCTTCTTTTGGTAGCCACCGTATTAATAAAACATGCCATCAACTGTGACACTCAATATGAAGAGGAGGAGGTGTCATTTCATGGGGTACGTTTAACCAGACACCAGCCCATTTTGAATGTTTCACTGGTTTAACATCCAAAAATAAAAGCACTCAGTGTAAGCTGAGGCTTCCAAGCTTACAGCTAGCAGCAACAGGCTTTCTGGATACACGAGATGTTTTCTCATTTTTAATAGATAGAGATGTCTATGGACAGTATTAGAAAAAAAAATCTAAACCAAACAGAAATACTACTTCTCAACTGCCTTGGACAGTTTGGATCTAAGTCAAGACTGACAGAAGAAAATACGATTTGAGAAAAACAAAAAATAAAAATGTCATCTGTTCAAATAACTTCTGATTTTATGGATACAAGTGCTTGGAGTGAACAAAGTTCTCAAACAAATAACTAAATGGCCATTTAAGCATGTTTGCCATCTCCTTAGCTTGTGGACTGGGTCTGCAGTTTGCAGCTTGATCTGCCCTTTCCTTGTAGAACTAGGTCTGTTGAAAAGTGCTTGCCATCTTCAAATCTTGAACAAAAATCTAAGCGCTACCAGATTCTGAAGTACCCTTTTATTCTGAGAGTTCATTTTCATTTTCTTGTCATGGCTTGCAGTAAACACTCTAGCAGTGATGTTGAACAGTGGAGTGTAATTATACTAAACCAAACCATTCCCTGTTACTAATAATAGCGGGATACAACCAAACAAAATAAAGGGGAGGGCAAAAAAGAAAATTAAGGATTTTTTTAAAGGATAATTTTTTTTTTCCTCCAAAGTTCTTAAACTTTTAGTAGGAAATTTAGGAAATGTCAAAGAAAAGAATGTAGAATGAAACATAAAATTAAGGCCAAGCTATCTCCTGAAGTTTGGCTCTTCTGTGATGTTAGTTTAGAGTAAGCTAAGCACCCTTGGCACACTCTGTGTCCTTATTAACAACAATGAAATTCACCTCTTTCAAACCACAATAGGAAAATAAGTTTTCCGCAGCAGACAATTAAGCCAAGACATGCAACACTTGGCAATTATAGTATTCATCGCATATGACTATATTATAACAATACACTCTGCTACAAGTTGTAGCACTTTACAAGGAGGATGGAGAAAAAACTGTGACCCAAAGAGTCAACATCCTTCTCTTCTCCATCCCTTCTTTATGTAAGGACTAAGATACTTGGTTTTGTAGGAGAGCTTGCTTTGCATTGTAATCCTTCCTAGCAAGGTCAGAGAGGTGCAAAGATTTGCTATTTCTTATACTACTTTACTTCTCTCCATTTGGTTGCATTGCTACACCGATAACTCTGAGACCCAGAAGTGCTTCCCGGCTCTCTGGAAATGTACACGGTGGTCATGTCCTGACAACGTACCTAGATGGGCCTCATAGGCAGCATCTGCCTATTTCCCTTCTTTCCACCCCTCTTCAGGGCCTGCTTACCTGGTGTGGATGATCAGGGGGCCAGGACTGTATGGTACATCTGCCCCACTGTTTAGACACAGCTGACCTGAGCAAAGCTACAAAATGAAGTAAGGAAAGTTCATCTTTCCTCCTCTTGCCTACAACTGCACGAGGACTCTTTTTACAAATACTGTCAGGTGACATGTGGCCAAAAGGTGGCCAAAAGCCTACTTTTTTGCCTGAGTTGAAAAAAAACTTCTCTAGAAATAGAAGCATAAATAAGATGCTATTTTCTGGAAGATGAAAAGCTAACCATTGCTACCAGGGATTAATTGGCATGGCTTGGTTGCTCCTACTGAGTGTAGAAGATCAGCATTCCAATAAGGATGGACTAATGGACTAATGATGCTTCAGTAATTATAGCTTTTCTCTGCTCCGACCCATTACTTTAATTTAGCAGTATATTTTTAGAACAGTCCCTTGATCCCAGTACCTGAAACGGAGAGGAAATCATCCACTGAAGTGATGTCATCAACAGCTTCAGTGAGAACTCGCACTTGTTTCTCCCACTGATCTTTAAAGACGTCCATGTTGTCCTGTGCTACCTTGCTCTGGGGTCTGGCAGCCAATGTGAGCGCAGCATTTATTACCTGTTATTCAATATCATTTGTTATGAGGAGTGGCAAAATTTTTTCACAAGGGAAAGAACAAATACATTACGGACTATGTTAAAAATACAGTGTTACACCCCGTTCAATATGCAGGTCTCAAGATATGAATGTATTTTTCACAGTTTGTGGAAAGCAGGCAACAATATAATGACAAAGGCAAGGCCATAATCTTCACCTAGGCTGTTTTCCCTGTCTCAGGTAACTGATGTTTTTTAATGCCAAAAGAGTTCTCAAGTACTTTTTAACAGGAATCTTACTTACCTGTGGGCACAGACTATCAATCTGCGTTGCTGCCATACGGACTAACTTTACACCTTCTTCATTATTCGAGATTGAACAGGCCAGATTTGCAACCTGCAATGAAATCAGCAGAATGAGAATCAAGTTTTAGGCAAGCGGGCCATTTTATACCTTTCGCTCTTCTTATTGAGCCTTGCCTAGAATGAAAGAATTGTATACAAGAGGAATGATACAGCATCTTCTGTGCTGGTGAACAGAAACCCACGTAGATTATTTCCTTACAAGCAAACTGAACTAGCCATCTCCATTAGATTTTTCTCAAAATTTCCCTCACTGTCAAGTGTTTCACATCCTCCTCTATAGCTTGAAAATGATCTCCTGAGAAGTCATATAGAGAATGTAGAGCATCCAGACAATTATCTATACATTTCCTTTCCTCACAGTTTCTTTTTCCTTTTATTAACCGTGTCCATTATGAATACTAGTAATCAGGCTCACCCATATACTCCGAGCTTTGCAAAATGAGGAATCTTTGGTGTCCTAACACATGGAATTGTGCTTTTCCACCCACAGACAAAACTCCGATACATTCACTGATACTGGGAAGTTACATATTTCTCAAGTATCTTCATTGTTTCAGATCCTGATGGTTTTATGCATGTTAAAATCATTTTAATTCTCAGGTGGACCTCTTTATTTCTACGTGATTGTCTGCCCTAGAGTAAAACGTCCATTAGCAAGAGTATCATAATTTGGTCATGTGAAATGTCTCTGCTGAAAGCCTCATTCTGTAACGCATGCCTGAAGATGTTATTCCAAGATGTAGGTATCTACATGTGCTTGCTCTGGCAAAGCTTTGGGAAGTCTGAACCTCACAAGACTGAAGGCTGTTTGGATAAGATGAAGACAGGGGAGAGTTAGAGACTCTTGAATGAGATCTAGCAATCAGACCATGCCTCCAGACACTGCAGAGCTGCCTCTCTGTGGCTTGGATGCAAGTGGCAGAGTAGGTTCTCCCAGCTCATACAGCGCTTCTTGCAAAAAATCCATTCCCAAGAGCTTTGTGCCAAGTCCATGAATCTGCCATGGGTTTTCCAAACAGCAATTCAGGTCACAGTGCACATAATTAAGCTTATCAGTGATATTTAAATCACAAAAATCTGGAGGGGGAATACAAGATTATTTTTTTTTAATTATCCAAAGGTATGGCTCTTAATTCTAATCTACATTAAAACAAACTTATAAAGTTTTAAATATGCGTCCTTGATATTATTCACTGTGCCTGAAGGCATAACTATCAGTTGGAAATGATTCATGAATTAGTTCAAATACCCCCATCTTTCCAATTTTCCTCCAGTTTCCCCCTGTGGTATTAATCTGTTCTTGTCTCCAGTGCACATCGCCACGTTAGCCCTGGTCCATCTGTTCTGCATAGAACCCATTTCACTTCACAGTTATGTAGAACGTGGTTTGCATATATCACGGTGCCAATGCCCAGGGAAGAAAAGAACCTAAGGCTTCAAAGAGTCTTGTACGCATTTCCTAGTCAAGATTTTATCATAATGTTGTGATTTTTATTTTCATTTCATGGTGAGACAAATGAGTTAGTCTGTTTGTTAACAGCCTTACAGCGCTCATGTCAAAAATGTTCTCCTAAGCTGACATCTTCCAATTAATTTACCATTTTCTGTAGTCACTTCTTTGCACACAAACAGACCACTTTAATCTTCGTGAGAAACAAAAGCTAAGCAGGATAATAATTAGAATGCAGTAACATGAGTGGAAATTACAGACCTTAAAAACTAACAAATGGTATTAAGTTCAGCAAAAGCTATCTGCTGCATTTTAAATAGTGGTTTTTCAGATTGCCCTTTCATTTTGTGATTATCATGATGAAAATCTGTCCTAAGGCTCCAGATGCACCATATATCTTACTTTTTTCTCAGATAGCAGTGAGATATGTGACTGAAAGGGGCTGGGTGTCATGGCAATCAAACTATTAAGAGGTCTTTGAGTTCTCTTGGAAGAGATCTTCGCAGGAAAAAATCAGTGAAAATAAAACTTATTTCTTCTCTCTTTTAATTACTCTTTCAATAGAATCTGATGAAATAATACTCGGATACTGTAAAGTGTCCTAGTTTTCCAAGGAAGGATACAGAGATAACCAGAGGAAACTTTTTCTCCTTTTTTCTAAAATAATTTAGAGTTCAGTACATTGTTTTGGATGTTATTATCAATACAGAAGGAGTACAAACAATCTATAACTACATTAAATATGCATCAAGAGCATTACAGTTATCTGTTTAAGAAAATATACATATCACGTGTAATCTTAATCTAAATAGTTTCTGTGGTATATTTCAAGTCTTGCATAAATATAGTCCTGTGTCATCAGCAGTCAGAAAGCAATACTACTTTCTGCATAAATATAGTCCTGTGCAGTCAGAAGTCAGAAAGCAATACTACTTTCACAATTCAGCAGAGAGTACGCCAGCCTGGGAAGATCCGTTTCACAATTCAGCAGAGAGTCCCCCAGCCTGTACCATGGGAAGATCCGATTATGTCAAATAAGCACAGAGATAAGCAAATCCTACAAAGGTAGATGCAATCTGGATAAAATTGAATTTAGCACTACAAATCAGAAATACCATGACTTTACCCAAAACTTATTTTTAAAACATGGCAAGAAATAGACATTACTTGAAAAGCCTGCATTTCAGTGCTGTCATGTAAGCATGGATCTGTGAAACAGTACAAGTTTCAAGTGCACTCAATCACCAGATACAACACTATTTAATTATTTTGATTGACTTTGTTATCAAATACACAATCAAGTTACCGTTAATTAAGATTCTTGGCACAGCAAGGTCCATATGCATGCTCTTAGTCAGTAGAAGTCATGAGGTAATTCAACATGCTTTAGCCTACTATAAATTCAGCAACTTCAGATATTTTTCCTGCCCAAAACTATGACCAAAAAAGCTTAGACCCAATTCCACTCCACTTAGCTGAGACACTTTGGTTAGGTGCCAAACCGATCTCTTTGGATAATGGATAAAAAGAGAAAGGCACTTCCAGAGACTGTTTCAGGTCTTTGGTTGACTATCTCATCCTCTAGATGTATCTAGTTTATTATTTAAAATTAGATTATAGCTAGCCCTGACGATTGTTGAAAAAGGTATTACTGAAATAAAAGAGGTTTTAATGTAACTTATGTTACTTCATAATGTAAATAACTTGTTTTTCACATGCGTATTTAATACAATATGTTTCGCGAAGAACCTAGGCTCTTCAAGGTTGGGAATTCATTTAATACGCCACTCCTGAGTTGGATGGAGCAGATAGCTTGGAAAGGAAAATAAAAAGGCTGTATGTTATCGTAGCTGCCAATTTGCCAAAACTTTGATTTGACAGGCTTTACCTTTACGCTTCAAGTGCTCTGTCTCCACCAAAGCATTGAAGAGGAAATTTCATGAGAGGCTGCAGAAGTAACCAGGTAATTAATTTTTCCTTTTTTTTTTTCTTTCTGTTTACTAAGTTCCTTGAGCATACTGAATTCACTGATTGCCTAAACAGAACTTAAGTTTGTATTAAGATCATGTGAACTGTCTGAAGAGTATTTATATGAATGAATACATTTTAAATACCAAAATCAATGAACTGTGAATCATCCTCAAAATGCGTGGGGAACTTAATAACAGTGAAACAGCTGCATAGATTAGACATTATTGTCCAGAATTTCAGGTCTGCTAAGCTACTCTTATATCATCAAAACAATTGCTAAACACCTTAAACCTGTCCTGCAAGAGCACGGAAAAGTAATGAGCAAGAAAATAAACACTCCAGCTCCAGTGATGCTGTATTTTTCTGCAATCACCAAAGCCACTGAACCAATCCTAGAATTGGGGAGGTGAAAAAGTGCATACCAACTCCTTCATATTTATTTCCTATCACTGGCACCAGTAGCCCAAGATGCAATTCTGCAGCTTGCTAGGTATCTATCTTTAATCATGCAAATAGTTCCATTAGTTTCAATTATTCAAAATATATGCAGAATTAGTCCCAATAAAATGTATTTGCATGTATTTGGTTGCACTTCAGCCTCAAGCAGTTTTCTGCTGTATAGCAGATGGGGGTAGGGAAGGATTTTGTTTCTAATGCAAATTTTTGTTACCGTTGGACATACCAAGGACAGGATTTATTCTAAAGATATACTTATATGGCATCCGGAAGTGTTAGTGCTGCATGGATAGGCAATGCCTACGTTAGTTGTTCGCCAGCTAGCAACTGAAGCATAGACTGGCATTTTTTCATTGCTTTTGCCACGCGTGCTACCTAGGACAGAAAAACTTTATTTCTGCCATGAAATTGCACTCCAAGTTACAAAAGTAATCAAGGATCTTTCATACCAATTTACTTTATGTTTACACTGATGAAAATCAGTATAGATACCTTTCGTTGTGTTTTTAAACTAGACTATTTCCAATTTTGACTTGAGCTCTCATTAAAGGTAATCATGACAATCAAAATGTATTGTCCGCTGGTTCAAACTTAAATTCAAAGATTTAACATGGCCACTCTGAATTTAATGTATGTGAAAAGGTCCAAAAAAGAAATCCATCACTTAGAGCAAAAATGTAAAAAAAGGGAACGGTATGCGCTATAGCAAAGGAGCAATATCAACACAAAGGCTGCAGAATATTGCAGCTAATGTATGTATTCTGTTTTTTAATTTTTTCTTTTATTCTTTTTTCCCACCATAGATTGCTTAGAAGAAACGATACAAAAAAAGCTCTGTTCAGCTTCCCCAACCATTTAACCATTCTAAGGTAGAGAATGCAATCTATTTATATCTTAGTTTTGTGTATTCTTTGTAAATAAGTTGTCTTTTTTTTTTTTACTTTTGTTATACTTTTCTTTCCTATTAATGTCATTTATTTTTTCATTGTAATTAACTGATGGAAACATTAGGAAGAAGAAAATTTACAGTGTTATTCTTTTTTAGGGAAATATAGAATAACTTAAACAAACCCAAGACACTGTCAAACTTATCTGTCTACACCACACATTTGAGAAACTGAAACTTTGAGTTATTCAGCTTGAGTTGAAGGTGGTTTAAGTAAGAGTCTTCTATAACTTTCACAGCGGACTAAAGCCAAGCAAATAATCAGTTACCGTGTTTCAGCTGATGAGTGGTAACTTGCTGAACTGTGGTATCTTGACTATTTGTAATTATTTATCCATCCACTTAGTAATTTATCCAGATATTGTTACAAATTGTTACTCTGAATCCTTCAAAATTTTGACATATATTAATGTTGGTACTACTGTAGACAGCCCAGTGATATTCATGGAGCCACAATTAAGAGACTTTTTCTAAAGGAGAGCACAAAGTTGAAGCTAAGTTACCCAAGATCTTCAACTTATTTTTCCTCACTCTACTCACTCAAGCATTATGTTATGAGCAAAACTCTATTTAACACTAGATGGGATGTTTTTGCACATACACAAACAAGTGCCAAAAATCAAAATGTCACTGAGAGTACATATTGCAGCAGATCCCTCTTCCTCTTCATGCCCTGCCGTGCCAATTTGTACTACCATGAAAATGTTAGGCTGTGGTCTCTTTCTCAGTACCTATTCCATATGGCATGGGGGGAACCTTATACTGAATAACATTGCCAATTGTCCCTCATTTATATTAACCAGTCACGTAGTCTTCTTTAGATAAAGAGGTGTATCTTTAAGTTGTTCACAGGTACAGTCAGTCACATGTATTAAAAAAATCTAATTGCATGCACAGGAGTAAAAAAGGCATTTCTTTTGTAAATTACTAATGATCTAATAGTATACTGAGTTTGGTGTTTGCTCTGAACATTTTTTAATACCAAACCCTGAATATATTTAATATAAACTGCTCAGACATTTACAATACTCTGTGCATATCTAGGCAGGTCAGTAACAGCAGGACGTTAGAAAGCTACAGAGAACTTTAAGCAGTTGAATATTTTATTTCATGCCCTATATGCTGCCCACTGAACTTATGAAAAACTCTTTTCACTTCTCAAAAGGTCAACAGCATATTCTCTCACACTTACTACAGGAATAAGGCTTTTCCACTCACTCAAACTCCCTTGAGACTTTATCCATATGAGATTTAGTTGAAAAAGCCTTAACAGATTTCTGCTTTTGGAAAAGTTAGAAGTAACTCTGATTTGAATAAATTCAGTGGGTCTTGGACTGAGATTTTTTGAAAGAAATTTAAGTGTTAGAAGCCACACGTGTACTGAAAGCTGAATTAAAAATGCAAAAATCCTAGCTTTGGACAATTTCAGTGAAGTGTTGTTAATGCAATCTGAATCTCCTCCATTTCTAGGACCATTCTGGTACATGCCATGATTATTGCCTATAGGATGGAATAGAAGTGAGATCAAAAATGAAACACCTTGAAAAATCCTTCTACTTCACTATTTTCATAACTGAAAAAATTTAATAAAAAAAAAAAAAAATACATGGTTTGATATTAAATTATAGAGCTGGCAGTAAAGAATATAAGAAAAGGGTATCGTATTATATATGATCCTTTACTTTTAATATTAGACAATAATAATGATTTTAGATATGAATAAAAAAGATATTCACCAGGAGTAAATACTGACTCTTCTTTTTTTTCCCCTTTCTCTTTTTATGTGGAATTTGACCATACAACTGTTTCTTCCTGAAACAGCTCAAGTTTCTACACCGCACTGATGAGCCCCAACCATGATAAATATGCCTGATGGCAAGCACAAGAACCCCCCCTACTGTGGTCCAAAGACCTACTAAAACAAGAGGGGTGTGATGCTAATGTGCATCTGCGATTTTAGACCAACTTTCCAGGTCAGCGTGATTTCTTAGCAGGGTCAGCCCAAGCATTGTAAATGGAAAACAGTGGAAAGCAAATTGATTATAGAAAAGGCAGGTGATTGTTTCAGAGCATTTTTCCAATTTACATCTGAGACAAATAATCCTGGAAACCTCTGAAGTGTCATTTGTAAAATTATTCAAGCAATGCTGTTGGGCACTTAGAGTGGAGCACTGCTCAGAACTACCAACCTGCATCCTCAGCTAGAACAAACAGGCTCAGAGCTGTTCCAGTTACCATACATGAAGACCCAATCCCACAATTAAAAGTCTAGGCATACATCTGTTAGGGGTTCTGTGTTCCACCATATCTCTAAGTAACTTGAAATTCAAGGACTTTAGAAAAGTGGGTGCAGATGTTAATTCCCAGAGCTGAAATCAATAGAAATGCTTTCTGCTTTGACAGACAACTCCCTTAGGAATTACAGATCATCCTCCCTCCTTTTCGTAAGAGCGTGTTTCTGAGGCATTCAGCTGGAATACAATTAAATGATAGTCAGTAGTAGTGGGGAACCCATACACCTCCCAGCTGGCCAGCAGGGATGGGGATGAGGACAGCAGAAAAGGGCTTCTCTCCCGAGGTTCACTCCCACAGGAGTTGGGAAGTGCAGTAGGGCACTCAGATTCAGATATATGGGATGTCTTCCTTCAACGATTTTCTCGCTATATTGATGTAATTTCTGAATTTTCTCTGTATACATGTGCATCCATTGCTGAAGAAATAAACAACAAAGAGATGTAGTAAACCAAGAAGAGCAGGATGTAGTCTCAGGAACACAGTTAAGGCCAGATTCCTGCTTTAATTTTAACTGGTCTTGAGCAATATAGCATTGCACTGATGAAATGCAGCAAGTCTTTCTCCTATAAGAAAGCAGGTTATAAAGCTGTAGGGGATCTGTTCTCTATTGTCCGTCTATTCAGGTGGGCCGTGAAGCAGATATCCTGTTCTAAACCATATAGCTAATACAACTGCTGAGTCTAGGTAGGGCAGCTAGAATTGATTAATTTGATTTACTGATTTTCTGAGTTACAGGAATAAATTCATTTTACATTGCAATGGTACACATTTATTTTCTTCCTTTCACAGAAAGCAAATTTAAAATGTCCAACTACAAGAATTCAGAGACCAGTGACCCATCTCAATGCTTTTTTACCACTGTTAGCAGGATCAGGTTACTTTTCTATTTAATTTGACAATAGGTAAAGGCTTTCTTACACCATTCTTCCATACCTGGTCTATTCATACTGAAAAAACAGTGAACAAAGAATATAGAGGAACACCAAAACCTATAGCAACATCTCTGAAACGTCAGACAACAGAACCTTTAACCAACAGTAAATTTTACGCTCCAAAGCATGCAAAAAGGCCAAAAGAATTTCTTGTTTTGGTACACCAACAAACCAGGAAGAAATTCAGGGTGTTTGTATATTAACCCTTTCTGGTCAATCTGCAATCAAGGCCACTGCTATTAAAACTCATAATTAATTATGAACAATGTGTACCGAAATACTCAAGGGGCAAGAGGGCAGTTGGTGTCCTATGGAAACAAGATTTACAAGACTGCAATATGTATGAGTTGATCCCAGAAAGCACATTTGACACCATACCCCTGGCAGTGCTATAATTAATAGATACTAATAGCAAGTAGTTACCAAAGCAATCCATCTATCTAATAACAGTCCACTATTTTGGCAAACTGTTCAGTGACCCTAAAACAGGGATGCATGCCTAACTAGGCGGTGATAATGAAACGTTAGTTATATTATCAGGAAGCTATATTTTGACAGCTGTTGAAGAAAAACAGAGGACTGTGGTAGGAACTCAATAAAGTTCATAATAGTAACAGAAGCTTTGAAGATATTAACACCGTGTGATATCAGACACTCCAGGGTATAGACAAATCACAAATTATAATTACTGATCCCCGAAGAAACATAACTTGTGAGTTAGATGGAACCAATTTTAGGGCTGAGTTGAGCAGATAAAGAAAGAATTGTAAAACAATCTATTATAGCTGCTAGTGATTGATAGCACAGGTGGGGACATCTTTACATTCTATATAAGCATCCAACAACAGCAACTTGTTCACATGAAAACCTGACAATTGGGTATGAAGAACTAGTCACTCTGCTATCCTGCATTGCTATCTGTGTAAATATTACTTTATGATCATTAAGGGCAAACGTACCTCTAGTCCTTGTGCTTCATCCATTGACTTTGAGGCAAGGTTAAGATTTGTTACCAGTGTGCTGGTCAACCCCTAACTTACACATAAGCCCACATCTGTGTCAGGATGAGCGTCCCACTGAGGGAGAATTCAGCTTTTTGCTTTATTTGGCCTACTTGACAGCCTGGAAGCACTGGTCAGCACAAACACTTATTCAGCTACAGCCCATGCTGCATTTGTCCAGCCATCAGAGGAAACATAGATAGGAAACATGGAAGGAGGCTTTGAAGATAAGAGGAGGAAGTTAATGGGGATGAAAGAATATGGGCATAGATGGAAGCTGGCGACATTGCAAAAGTAGAAATGGTGATACACCGTCACAAGGACTGGAGGAAATCTGTAGGTATCGTATGAGAAGGAAGATTGCTAGTGTGAAATAAATCTGAGATTATCATGGCATGTAGAAGTCAGGACTTATTCTCTTGCTCACAGACAAAACCTTGTAAAATACTATGATTGCCTTCGTAGTAGTGGGTGAAGAGATTTTTATTTAGAGTAATAATTTAAAGGCTTACAAAGTCACATTCAGAGAAAGATTGATTTGACGTGTATCCAATTTTTGTGCAATAATAGTCTATAAAATGTTTTTACAATAACTTAGTAATGGTTCAATAGTAATGCAAAATAACGTCATCTGACCAGAACCAGGATGTGTAGACAAGGCAACAGAACTAGATGTTCCCTTTTCTATTCCTCCTGTCAGTATGCTTTAACCCTGGCATGCAGAGAGCTCGTATTGGCTTGAAACATCATTTAGTTTACTCATCTGCTTAGTAGCCCTTTCTCCTGCTAATACATCCCCTTTTCTCTTGGAAAAGTCATATTTATGATAATGACTTTTACAATATGACTGTCTGACACCCAGAAACAAAGCCCCAGAGTATTTAACAGAAAAACAATATGCAGATATAAGAGGTATTTTCCCATTTCTGTATTATAAAAAACTAGTCAGTCAATTACTTCTCCCTTTTTGTCCTATCGCTGTAGATCCATACTTTTTGTATGATCAGAAACAGAGATTACTTACATACAGTTGTTTAACAGCAGCTGTATTTACACAAGTGAGCTAACCACAGCCAAGACACAAACCTGAGCACTTGGCACACACTCATCCACCTTTTTCAACTGCAAACACAATCCTTAGCAGAGTTTTAGCCTAAACTACCTCATCTATATAACACATGGTCTCTCTTATATCTATTAAAAAGATGTGGGCAAAAGAGATGGCATTGAGAAACCTTACATCTCGATCTCTTCTTACAGGTAAGTAAGGACAATGAAGTGAGAAAAACTGCATTTATATTTAGTTCTCTCACCTCTTCTGAAATGGGAATACATTAAAAAAACCACAACAGTATTAATTATTCAACGTGCTGGAATTCATATCCTCAAATTATATTTTCTCTTAATTTAAGACTGCATTCTTAGATTTTTTTCATAGAATTTTGTTGTTGTTATAGTACTAATAAAAACGTGGAAATTTTCATCTTAGTTGTAAACTCAAACATATGGTTTATTTGATTATTTGATTTTATTAGATTAAAAACTGTTATAGTCTTACATTTTATCCCAGTTCTCACACATTTGCAGTTCTATGCATGAAAGCTGATTACCTTTTCAAAGGATCATCATTAGCTCATAAATATCCAAAACCATTTGAACAAAACCAGGATTATTTCTTGTGTATTAGAGTGCTGTTTCTGTTTTTTTCTTTGACTCTTCAAGAAAAAAAAAAAGTCATGTGAATGCAGCTCACATGCAAATAGTTTTTAATACTGAGGTTTTATATCAAGAGCTCTTCATGTGACTTTTAGCATTAAACAAAATGGGAACAAACGTATCTCTAGGAAATCAAAACTGATGTCAAAATTCTAAATAGGACTGCAGACAGAGATCTTTAATTCACTGTGCTCTGATTTATGGTCCTCTTGGCATGCAGAGATCGGTATAAGTCATCCATTGCCTCTGCTATTAGTCTTAATGGCAATATCAGTATGCATTTGGGCTCCTTTTTAAACCGTTAGTTCAAAGTCTGTGGCCAGTGGGTCCATGATAAAGCTACGGAGAGTCTCTCCACCAGTCCATCTTAATAATTTTTTAGCTTTTGATTAATTTAATTCAAAGTAACTTAAGTTTGTGTCTCAGTGAAAATTAAATTCCTAAAATTTCAATGAAAACAGGCAACTGTTTTGAGGACTGTGTTGGTTTTGGCTGGGATACGGTTAATTTTCTTCCCAGTAGCTAGTATGGGGCTGTGGTTTGGATTTGTGCTGGAAACAGTGTTGATAACACAGGGATGTTTTCGTTACTGCTGAGCAGTGCTGACACAGAGTCAAGGCCTTTTCTGCTCCTCACCCCACCCCAC
>NW_008794456.1:4575516-4585519 GCF_000699145.1 Aptenodytes forsteri | reverse complement strand
CGTGATGGAGCCCTGCTTTCCTGGAGATGGCTGAACACCTGCCTGCCCATGGGAAGTAGTGAATGAATTCCTTGTTTTGCTCTGCTTGCGTGCATGGCTTTTGCTTTAGCTATTAAACTGTCTTTATCTCAACCCACATGTTGTCTCATTTTTACTCTTCCAATTCTCTCCC
Source organism: Aptenodytes forsteri (assembly GCF_000699145.1). NCBI lineage: Eukaryota > Metazoa > Chordata > Aves > Sphenisciformes > Spheniscidae > Aptenodytes > Aptenodytes forsteri. The sequence continues at coordinate 4,585,347 of NW_008794456.1, read as the reverse complement.
CCATCCCACCAGGGGGGAGTGAGCGAGCGGCTGGGTTAAGCCATGACAAGGACACAAACCTTATTAGCCTCTTAACGCCTCACTGAGGAATGAGTTTACCTGGTAGCCCACACTGAGGAACGCAAGTAGGTAAGAGATTTCATATCTTCTGTGGGAAAAGCTGGAGCTGGATCTGACACTTGACCACAAAATACAAATCTCTAAGAAACCAGGATTCATAATATCTAGTTTACAGAACTGCTTGTCTAGTAAAAGACATTACTTCTTCCTACAAAACTACAGCAAGAGTTGTACATCTGAAAAAACTTCAGCTAGGAAGCAGGAGAGTTACTGTGTTTCTGTGGGGTTCCATATTGGTTACGAGAAGACAGATTTGTAGTAAGACGTTTTATCATGCTTTTATAGGGACTCCTGACCTTCGTGATATGTTTAAGCCAACACTGTTAATATCACTCTGGACATGTGAACCCCTAGGTTGAGCTGAGGAGTTGCTCTGCACTTTGGTTTCTTGTTTCTATAAGAACTTTTCAGTAAATCACCTTTAAAATTAGCCACAGGTGAATAAATGAATTAGAGTAGATTTTTAAAATTAGCCACAGGTGAATAAATGAATTATTAGAGTAGATTTTTCCCCCCCTGTGTTGACTAGGAAGCTATCCGTCATGAGATTACACGTCATCATTCAGTTTTCCAAGATCTGTCTTTAGATTAAACGATACCTGAGATAACCTGGAACAGGAAAAAACTGAAGAACATACAGTAAAATGGATCATTACTGAGTCTCCTCTCAGGCCCGTTCCATGCTGTTTTGAGAAGCAGTAATTGCACCCATGAATACGTCTAGATAAAGTGATGGATGCTAACAGTATTTTTTTTTTTTTTTACCCCATAGATTTCTTATCAGTGGAGCAGGTGAGGAACAACTCCTCGCTATGTTCTTCTTTAAAAGAAACTTGATTTGCCTACTCCTAATGTCGGGAACATTCTGGCCAAGTTTGATTAGTTTCATCAGGAGACTAGATACCATAGGGACATCCATTTCACTGCACCAACATTAATATAATATTACTACGAGTCATGGAAATTGGAGCCGAAAGGAAACTTGACAGATGATGCTCCTGTCTGAAGGCAGGATCAGCTGTAGCTAAACCATTCCTGGCAGATGTTTGTTTCACTTAGTCTCACGAGTCTGCATTGATACCAGTTGTATGGATTTCTATTCCTGTACATGAAACATTTAATTAAGGAAAACAAATAGCAATAGCGTGTGACGAGGTGAGATTTACTAGACCAACTGCAATGATTGTGTGCTAATCTGCGCTCAGGGCCCATTCAAATACATATTAAGAGACTGAGTAATGACAGCAAGAAGAAAAAAAAACAAAACAACAAAAAAACATTTTTCTTTCCTCTACATATTTCTCCTTTGCAGACTCACTGTTAGCTGGATCTGAGGTATTAGACATTGTGAGTGAAGAGAAAAGGAAAAACACATTTATCTACTGCACAGCAGTAAGGCTATTTGCATCCATTAGGACTATCTTTACATACTTATAATAAATTCACAGAACTTTTGTTTTGTATTTTTTTTTTAAGGTACTAAAAACCCTTAAAATGGGCTCTACCGAGAAGCTTCATACATCACCGGAGGTGACATTTTTAGCTGAAAGAACTTTTGACATCCCTTCATACTGTCTTTTTTGCATGTGAATTTCTGTGCTTGAAACACCATTAGGACTATCTTTACATACTTATAATAAATTCACAGAACTTTTGTTTTGTATTTTTTTTTTAAGGTACTAAAAACCCTTAAAATGGGCTCTACCGAGAAGCTTCATACATCACCGGAGGTGACATTTTTAGCTGAAAGAACTTTTGACATCCCTTCATACTGTCTTTTTTGCATGTGAATTTCTGTGCTTGAAACACCAAAGATTATTGGTTAAGTCTAAACAACTCATCTTGTAAATTAAATTTCCACATATTACCCAGGTTCTTACAATATCTTATACACTTGGAAGACCAAAGGAAAAATTTTAAAACATATCATTGAAGGATTTTTCATTCTCTGACAAGTTATCTTCAGAACAGGTGAAATGCTGCTTCCTCTGATCTGTTTAACACACTGTTACTGCTGTCTCTACTCAGATATCTGTTGTATCTTAGACTCCCCAAACAATGCAAATATAATGATAAAATTTTTGATCACTACTTATGTTATTTAAAATGTACCATGGTCACCTCAATTCTATTTATTTGAAAACCAACCCCTCGTTCTCACAGTGAGAAACACAAACAGAAGCCCTGGACACATTAAAATGTGCTAGCAAATTTTAACTATAAATTATTTAAATTGTGTGTGTGAGAGTAAGAGACAGAGGGGATTCAAGTGCAGCTATAAACAAACACAGTTAAGCACTTGCACAGTAAAGAACTGCAGATCACATTCAGCATTTCACTCAAGGACATAATTCTAAAGTAGAAATACAGAACTCACCAACTCTAACATAAAATGACCAAGCCCTTTTGTTCAACCCATCCAATGAGACAAAGCTGAAGATCCCCAACTGATGTACAGCAGCTTTGTTCCACGTCAGCAAAGCTTCAGTGATTTACACCAGCCTTGGCTCATATAACACACTCTTTGGTCAATAAACTGTAGCTTTGACAAACCAAGGTAGAAATGAATTCCACAATCAATCCACCAATGATACACAAATGGTAGTAAATGTTGCTCTGTTTTCACTCCTCTATATGTACATCAGCGATCCAGAAATGTTTATGGGACTCTATGTAGAAGTGTCTCTGTAGTGCCAGTCCATGTATAGAAAGAGGTAAATAAAATAGGATTTTTTAAATGTGGCAATCGATCACGAAAGCTTTTCTTTCATTGGCATGAAAAAGACACGATTGGTTGACCAAACAACTTGTTGTAGTCTATATAAAAAAAAAGTATGTATCATTGCTACCAGAAATAATGAGTAATGTATTACAAAAATACCTTTGTTCCTATATCCTTTTAGTCTTCTAACCGGCATCTTTTTAATGGTTAATTTATTATGAATTCGCTGAACAACCATCAGCATATATTTGCACTACTACAAACTGGAATTTATTCATCTAGCTGCACACTGGGATTTGTTTAGTTATTGGGGGTCAGTGAACATGTAACACAGTTTTATAAACTGATATTGAACAGAAAGAAACTGCATTAGAATGAAGCCAGAATAACAATAAGCCAAGGAGTCAGGTGAGTATTTCTTGCTTCAGCTGTTATACATGTATTTTTTTCCACTGCCAGGAAACTGATGCTTTTTTTTATATATATATTTTTTTTTTTTTTTTAAATCCTTACTTTCTTTCCATTACAATTTTTTCTTAGCTCTTTAAAGCCCTTGGCAGCTACCATGATGACAGCCTCCTGCCAGCTAAAAGGTTAGGGGAAGGAACGGCACAAGCGGGCTGACAGTGTGTGGCTCAACCAAGCACACAACGGGGTTTCGTCCTGCAGACAGTGATTCCCAAATGACAACACAATGTGTTGCAACTTTTCAGTGCTAAAAGCTATTAATACTACTTTTTACTCTGTCTTTCTTCAAAACTTAGTTTGCTATCAAATCGTTGATTCTCATCTTTCCATATATTTAGCATGATATGGTCATCAAGTTTCAGTAGAATTAATCCTGATTTACATCAGTGTGAGTGACAGGAGAAAGGAGCTCAGTAGTTTGAGGATAACAGCTGTCGAAAGTGCTTATTCGCATAAACACAAGGAAACCAATTCCATTTCTGAGTCAATGGAAACATAACCTACCCCAGGCTGTTCCCATCCGAGAAACTACCTTTTCTGAGAGAATGACAGCCAGTAGTCTGCAAGCTATTACTACCTGTTATACTAACATTACGCTGTAGTCTTAAGAAACACATCAAGAAACAATGTAAAATCATACAGAATTGTGTAGTAACAGAAGAGTGCTGTTCAGATTAGGTAGTGAATATGTTGCTGCAATGCACGTTCACCTGTTTGGTTAAAATTACAAAACACCATCACAGACACAGATACTCATGCAGCTGTTCAGGATTCTTTGATTATGAAAAATTTGAAGAAAAAAAATTTTCACAGACACAGATACTCATGCAGCTGTTCATAATTCTTTGATTAAGAAAAATTTGAAGAAAAAAATATTTTTCAGTTTATCAATCGGGGCCAAAATTCCTAAATTTTCTTTTCCTAGCTGTCAAAACCCAATATAAAAAGTGGTAAATGGACTTGTGCTGAGGATATTTGAACAGAACATATGTTGAGAAAACACTGGTGCACTCAAGATCAGCTTTACTCATTTTAGAAGTTCACAGAACAGCTGATTTTCATGTTGAGTTATTCCCAGTTTAGGCAAGCATTCAATTTGAGAAGGGAGCACAGAGGTGATTTACTTTGAATATCTTGATCTCATTCCAAGAGAATGGCTTAAACGCAAACAGACAAGTTGAAAGTCTTAATGTTCTACTTGAATTCACATGATTTATGGGAGGGAATAAAACCTACACTGTTTCAACAGTCTGAGAAATACTAGTTTCATCTACGTGGACTAAAGGAACCCAAATTCAAACAACACACACTCAAACTAACATTTAACACTCCAGCTGACATTTGACACCGACATTCAAACTAACATTCCAGCTAAGAACAAATCTTCTTTTGAAAAACCCTAAATATAAAATAGGGCAGGTACTGCATTCATCTACACTGGTATAATTAGACATACTGGACTGAATTAGTGTTCTTAGTCTGGATTTACGCAGTGTAATTGAAGCCTACCCTTCAGTCTTCAGACAAATGCCAAATATGCCACTGAGAGTGCTCAAGTGACAGCTCTTTCTCCTCAGAAACATTGTTTAAATTGGAATTAAGAAAAGATGCCCAAATATGCCAGTGCAAGCTCGCAGTATTATCATGAAAGATTCTGAAGTATTTTGAAGCATTTTTATCCATTTTCAGAATCACTCGTTGGCTTTAGTGAGCTGTTCTTCACATTTGAACTGCACTCTTATATTCCCAAATGGCCTACAGGGAAGTACTGCTTTTCCTTTTTCTGTTAATAAATGTCCATTTTACAAAGGATGCCAGTCTCCGCTATCCAGTTCTCTAGATATTCATCTCAATATATGCAAGGTGCCCATATAATGGTAGAAGTTGACAATCCTTACTTGCACTTCTGCGCTCCCACCTCCACAAGACTGTTACGGTTCCTTGGATGTCTAGGTCAGACAGCGAGCAGGAGTAGTTAGTCCCTGCCACGCTGGTATCAAAGTAGAGAAAAGCAAACCTAATTACTTACAAAATCGACCTAATGAGCATACACAGAGTGATGAGCTTGCTTTCCAGACAAAAGCTATTATATCAGACCATAGGCTTCCCAAAAAGCTCCCTAAATGTGGGTGAAGAACAAATACTAACACCACAATTTCAAGCAACTCCCTGAGAGTCTGCCTTTTGTAAGCTGTCTAGTGTTTGCTTGGCAGAATTGAAGCTCTTTATTAAATAACTACACAAACTCTCTTATTTTCTCTACTCTAATTCTGAGGGAAACTCTTTCCTTTATACTGTGGATAAGCCAATTAAAAAAAGAATTCCTACTCAACCCAAATAATAACTATTCTATCAAACTTGAGAACAATTTGTGAGGATTTGTGGGACTAGAGGTTTCTTTTCTAGATTGCTGGCACACAGGCTGTTTTCAAATTAACTAAGATAATAATCTTCCTTAATATTCACTGATAGCACAGCTGCTGCTATCAAGCAGTTTTCTTTAACAAGCCAAAACCTCAAGTCCACCATAAAAAGGTAGATAATATATAATTAACTGGTCTAAATTTGGAGAGCATTTTAACTTATCAGTGATGCCTCAACTCTGCTTTACAGGGAATTTTTCTTTTGTCTGTAATAATAAAAAAAAGTACTGACAAAGATGAACCAGAGACAATAATTATCATAGTTTTTTGCTGCTACATTATTTTTTCCAAGTTAGTTCAACATGTCATGGTGGTTATGAAGGGCTATGGAAGTTCGAAAGGGAGGAGCAGGGAGGGCTCAGCTTCTGTCTATAATATTAGAAATTTGAAACTCAGTTGCTATAGTTAATTAAAAACTTGTGTACCCAAAAGGTATTCATTTTTCTCCAGCTTTATCAATTTATTTAACAAAGTCTAGCAAACTATTCTTACTCAGGCTCTCAGATCTCAGCTAGGCTACTATTGCTTTCTGTAGCCAAAGGAACACTTAGGTTTTTCATTCAGCATTAGCGGTGAAAACTAGCTTCAAGATTTCAGAGCAATTTGTAAGAAACCAGCTTTACAGAATCTCAAGCTGGTTTTGCTCTCATAGTGCAGATGAGTGAACCGAGGCAAAAACCTCTGTACCAAAGACTCACAGCTGATAACATTTTCCAGGAGGTGAGAATGTATATCCTCTCCCATTCTACCTCCCCAGCAGCAGTGGTGTCTCCTTGAGTTTGAAATATATCGGGAAGAAGAATTAATATATTCCTATCTCTGTACAACTTAATTTTTAGACATCTAGGACTATTTCCATTCTTTGCCTGAAGGTGCTCAAACCCACAGCTTTAACTTGTGTAGACAATGCCCAAACCACCAGGCTACAAAGCACTTACACTTACCGCCTTCGTACCAAAATTTCAACACTATGCAGAAAAACCTTTAAGATTCAGTGAAAATCAGGAGAAGGTTCTGTTCTGAACCCAAATACAGTCACTTACACATAATTCAGAACCTCCTTCAAAAGGAGTTTTAAATAAAACACAGTCATCCTTTGGTAAAACTCAGTCTAAAGCAGTTAAAAGTGCTAATGCAAGGAAATTCTAGTTCTTGAAAATTGAAGCAATCCTACCATTCATTTATGCCTCAAAAAGGAAAAATATCAGCATTTGTTTATTTGTGTATTTCTCCAACAGTAAGCAAAACTGAGTTTAATTAAAGACAGTAATTACACATAGTACTTTATGTGTAGGGTATATGATCCCACATTAAACTGCTACAGAGTTTAGAAATACTAACATATATACTTTTTCTAATCACTATAATATTAGCTTACTTTTTTTTTAAATAAAAATAATCCATTCCTTCAACATAAGTAAAATACTTCTTTACAGCATTTCCTATCTCAAATTATAGATCATGTATCTCAGTCCGTTGATTTCAAAGTAAAGAGACAGACAAATATAGGAAACGAAACATTATAAATTGTTTCCATGTAATGTTTTCTTTTCTCCTGTCCAACTGTGGCTCACTGAACACCTTAAAAAAAATAAGGTTACATCAAGAAATAACCAAGATCACATCATCTGGCTATAGTAATTTTTTCCCCCCCTAATGTGTGCATTAAATACAGTGTCGAGTTCAATTTTATTTTCTTTAATATCTATACACTTTTTTCATCACACTTACAGCTAATCATTTTTTGTCTTTTCAGAAAAGCCTGGTGGCTTTTATAATGGAGTATATCAGCTGTTTACAAAAAAAACTCTGGCAATTTCACATTTCAGCTTAAGGAAGGAAATGAAGAATAGATTAACTGAACAAAAATGAGGGGGATTGAGCAAAGGAGTTCCAAGAGTAATTAGTCAGGGCATGATGTTTGATATTACACACTGCCGCAGGAAACATGACCAAGTTTCTAAAATATGCGAGAATTCCCACACAATTTCAAAAGATATTATTAATACGTTAATTTATCCTTGTATCTTTCCTCCAGACCATTATTGTTAGTTAAGCAGAATATATACATGGGTGAGGGTTGAGCTTTATTATAAACATATATGACAGATTCCAGAAAATTCTTTCATAATAAGAGAATAAAAATACAGCAACTGTGCCAGACAGACTATCTGTATGTGAAATGCATGCCAAAAAATAGAGCTGTTTAAATAATATTTTTTTTTCCTGTTCCGTGGCTGCAATGAAAAATAATCACAAAAAATTGCCTCAGGTTGACACCAAGTATATTTCTATTGGCCAAATTCAGTAAACTTTCACAAATAGTTTATATTGACCTAAACCTGCACTTCTTACCAGGAAAGCATTCATATGAGAAATTTCACACAGCTTCTCTCTAGTTCCAGGTTTTCCCAGAATAACTCAAACACGTAATTATACAGTATGCATTTCTGTATTTAACATCCCCAAGGTATATTTGTTTAGAGGGCTCAGAAGACTTTGTGTTCAGCTGTATGGATTCATTGCATCAGCTTCAGAATGGCTCCACCTGTTACCATGCAAATAAAACTGCTACTTTTACCTGCCACCTACAAGCTTTGTCAAGGCTATTCTCTTAGTGTTTAGATTAGCGTCTGACATCACCAACAAAATTTAATAAGCCATCTTATTTTCAACGGAGAGCCCTTTTCATTGAAGAAGTCTACCGATTTTTCACAGAACTGACATTTTGCTGCACCATCCTGCCATTTTTCAGCCTTATATAGTCACACACCGCAGATGCAAGTATATTTATCAAACAATTATCATCAATTACCTGAGGGTTCAACCTTCATAGACATTTTATGAACTCCTGAGATTTTTTCAGGGTATTGACATGACAAAATACACGTCAGCATGTTGTAAACTAGTTGAAACCTCATAGCCAAAAGAGGAGGTGGGGAAAAAAAAGAAGTTCAGATTAAGTACCACTTGCTGCTGCACAATCGTTATCATTCTGCCTGTGTGGACTTCAACAAATAGTATTCTGGGAAGGAGCCTTTCTTTTCAAGAAGGACGGTCTCACAAGAGTCTCCAGGCACAAAGTAATGTCCACAAATGATTAAACATTGTCTCTCTGTCCCTTTAGATTGTACATGTGTTCCCAATAGATCCTTCTTGCCTTAAAATGTAGCTCACTCATGTAACAAAGGATGTAAACTCTTGCTTTAAGAAAGACATGTTATGCTATGTCTATATTGTTAAATAAGAATTCCACTGAATGATCTCAGCTCTTGCATTAGCTCTTTGATCCTCTTTTTTTCAGAATTATAGATGTATGTACGAGGCTAAAAGGCCTGGACTTAACTCTCCCAGGAACTGCCAAAGGAACACGGATTACTTTAATGTCCATCAGACCAAGAAACTGCGGAGCACGGAAAAGATTAAGCAGAAATAGAAATTATATTGCCTGATCAGTCATAAGGAATTATAACAACTCTGACAGGTTACAAGCACAGATGATAATCTATCATAAAAGCCATACCTGTGTAATCAATTTGAAAAACTAAACAGACCAGATCAGAGATAAAGCACAGGACATAGGAGCGGAGAAAGATGTTGAAGAAAAAAAAAAAATCAACAGTGACGATTTAAAAAAATATATTAAACTGTTAGTACAAACCATTGCAAAACTTCACTTAGAACAGTCACATGCATAAAGAGAGCAGCGTGAACCACACAAGTACAAAGGGTTTCTAGGAAGGTTGAGGAAATAGGACACTAGAGGAAGCTACAACAGCATTTTACAAATGCATTTGACGTAAGTGCTTGGGAGGAAAAACAACTAGAGCTTCACATTCTGGTAAGATTTTCAAAATTAAATGGAGATTTGTGATATTTATGGGAATGAAATTCTGGAATCACCTTCCAAATAGCTCTTTGACATAGAGCTTGAAAGTTTCTGGAATTTACAGATTAGAATCATAGAATCATTAAGGTTGGAAAAGACCTCTAAGATCATCGAGTCCAACCGTCAACCCAACACCACCATGCCCACTAAACCATGTCCCTAAGCGCCTCATCTATGCGTCTTTTAAATACCTCCAGGGATGGGGACTC
>NW_008794456.1:4574302-4574606 GCF_000699145.1 Aptenodytes forsteri | reverse complement strand
CCAGGTAGCCCACATCCACAGCCTTTCCCTCGTCCACTAGGCGGGTCACCTGGTCATAGAAAAAGAGATCAGGTTGGTCAAGCAGAACCTGCCTTTCATGAACCCAGTTAGAAATTGGACTGGAATTAGAAATTTGATTATGGAATATTTAGAGAAATTGAGTTCATGATTTACCATTCTTCATGGTATTTCCTGCACTTCATTTCTACAGCATTCAGCATGTAGGCAGGGTTTTCAACACCACCCGTTAAGGCTTTTTTTTTTTTTAAAAAAAAAATTGAAAGAAACATTTTCCAAGTTTGAA
>NW_008794456.1:4557507-4574209 GCF_000699145.1 Aptenodytes forsteri | reverse complement strand
TGCCCTAAATGTCTTCTAACACAATGTGAGGCTCTCTTAAACAGACATCAAGATGAAAAATTAATAATGATAATTATCATGTAAGTATGACAGAGTTTCAGAATGAGGTACAAACAAGAAAGTTAATTTGATCACAAGAACTTCTTAAAGGTTATTATTTATATAATATACATCTATATTCTTAACTTTGTAATAAAGTTTCTTATTAAGTGAAAGTAGTTTCAAATCATAATACTCTTCCTTTACTTCTCTCCCCTGGAAGCCTTCTACAAATCATCTCAATAAAGATTAAGTAACTCTCTCTTGTAGGATTCAGATTTCCACTACTTTATGCACAGAAATACAGATTTTTTTTTTAAATGGTTTTAAAGTGCCGATCATATTTGACATGTTTTGTGCTTCAGAAATCCTCTTTTCATTTATTCTGTTCACAGAGAAAATTAGTACTAAGTGGATGAATTCTCTGCCATATCACCTTGTGCCTTACATGCTGTAAGGTGCTACACCACCACTGTCAAGCTCACAGAGCAGAGTTGAAAATACAGCTCTGTGTTTTATTGACATCCAGAGTCTCTGTGCTATGTACTGTGAAGTGTCAGCTTTTGAAATAGTATTTCAGTCAAAGCATTTGTATTCTTTCAAAAGAGAATGTAGCTGCCCATTCTAGGAAAGCATTAACCAGGATGTCATTCTAAGACGTCATCCTGTCTGCAATGTTTTGTAATCTACAGAAATGACTACAGTTTAATTGAGAAAACGAAAGAGGAAAAAGCAGCCTGTAACTATCCAGAGGCAGATCCTCTGTTCTGTAAGCAGAGGATCAAGAATTTAACTGACATTTATGCTGAAATACTAAAAAAAAAAAAAAAAAAAAAAAAAAAAAAAAAAAAAAAAAAAAAAAAATAATATATGCCCATTGATTTGATTACAATTTTTTTTTGTAATATTGGAAACTCAAATCAGTGTTTGCCAAAGTGTGAGTTGATTCAAAGGCATCCACACTTCAGCCTGACAAATGGGATAGCAGCTGGAAGGATAGAGCCTAAATTCATGTATGAAAAACGAATCCCAGACATGAGAAGGTGTAATAATAATCAGCTCTAAAGATAAAAGTGTTGACAAAGGGTAAAAATTGCTAATGAAACCATTATCCCTCTGTCAGAGGCCAAGGTGTATGGGGCAAATGTCCTTTTTAACCGCTTTTTAATAACTACTGTCTTCTGATCTTCACATTGTAATAGATATATAAACTTAGTGTTTATTTTTCTTGAGGGGATGGTATTCTTGAGTTCCTCCAGGAAGTCTCTCACAGAAAATGAAACCTGGCCTGCTAAAGATTTAAAGCTGGTAGCCAATGGTGTTATAATCCAGCCTAAAAGGAGGGTAAATAACAGGAGAAGGGGGGACATCAGGAACTGAAAACAACAGAACAATGATACTAAAAAGAAAACCTTCTCAAGAAAGTGATAGTCTTGAGATGAAGTGTGTTGAGCACTTTCAGGACAATCTTTCAGTTCCCAATGTTGCAAGCCCTATTTGTCCTCAATCTCTTTTCAATGATACTGAAAAATAAGAGTATGACTTTGGAAACACACACACTAATGAAGTCCGTGGGCACTACTACCAACATTAGTTTGGCTTCCTTGTCTTAGAGGAAAACGTAAGTTTTCTAGGCATTTCATCCCTATGGTTCTCATTAAAGTCAATGGAAGTATCTTTCAATCCCATGAAACAGTTATGAAAACTGACCTCTTCATCTACTGCAATTACAGGATCGCAACTGGCACTTGTTAGCTATTCAGCTTGGTCTACAGTATAAGAAGTTCTTGGAAGTTTATTTTATGGTAACGAAATCAGTTTAGCTAGTTTAGCTATTTAAACGCTGAAAGTAGAGGTCAGCCAAGTTGCACTGTGTCCCATCTGTTGTGTTAAAGTTACATGCCAAGATAGCTTTCAACGCACATAAGATGGAAACAGGAGCATCTTTGACAGACACTGCAGACTAAAATAAGCTCCGAGAGCTCAAACAGGTTAAGATTCAACCGACCACAGGCAGTGGCTGCAGGATATTATTCTTTTGCTGCAGCTTAAAAGAAAATATTAGAGAAGCGTATCTTCAGCCTGCATGGTGTTGATGCTCCCCTTAGACACATGTGCCACTAGTTGTCTTACTTTCAAGGAGACTTGATCTTATAGTGTTTTTACAAGGGAAGAATTTAATGGAAATGAAGCATTCTGGGCTTTCATGAGAAGATAATTACAAGAACATAATGTCCTCACTGCAAGTAACTGAGGACAGAATTAGAAGTACACCACCGGCAATAGCAGTGACTTCTGCAGTAAAAATCTTTTACCACAGACATGACCTTTGTCATTACAGATAGAGGTTCACCACACGTAACTCAACATTAGCTGTCTAAAAGGCATTTATCGCCACCTAATTGTCTAGGGTCCCTACAAAGTTGCACAAGAGAAAGGTGTCTCCAGAGTCAATGCATCCCATGTATTTTGACTGATAGCCCTACTTTGGGATGGTGAGAAACACCTTTTAGAAGTACATCTCTCTACAGCGATGACCCAGAGGGTGTAGACAATAGCCATCTAAAAGGCTAAAAGATTAGTCTAAGGCAAAAATTAGGCAAAATGAATTTCACCTTGTATGTTAGAAAGGTTCTAGTTATTTAAAATTAATGATTCTATGATTCTATGAAAATTAATCTTGGAAGTATACTATGTTTACTTTTACTGGCTTATATATAGTAAAGTGTAGGCTGTATCTAATGGCTTCTAAATGCTCGAAGCTTTTTGCTCACTTGTATCTAGTTTACTATTTTAAGTGACATGTAAATAACAAGTCAACCCAAATTCAAAAGATAGTATGGTTAAAATGTAGAAATTGGAACAAGGAGTGCGAAAGCCTCAGTGATAAACCACTGATGGAAGTCACAGTCATCAGATTCTTTTTCTGGATCTGCCACAGGTCCACTAATACATTCTGGGCAAATCATTTCACCTTCTAGGATGCCACCTACAAAATGGAGATAATATTAATGATTAAATTTAAAAAGCATTTTGAGGTCAACAAAAAAAAAAATCTGATGTAAGACAGACTTTTGGTGCCATTGAGCACTAAAAGGTGTTTGAGGCAAGAAACATCACCCAAATCCTAAGATAACCTGAGCTGTTGTAGTTTTAATTTCAGTTAAGTCAGAAGCCTTGGATTTACACCTGGTTGACGGAGACTGACACTGCACCTGTGAAGATGGAGGAATACTTATCATTTTACACCAGCTGAGCATCTGGTTTTACATGTTTACTAACGGCTTGCAGAATGCCAAACATTTGTGTTAAACATTACAATATGAGAAGGAATAAAAGTTGCTATTCTCCCGCTTTGAAGATGTGGGAAGTAAGTCTGCTCTAAAAGTGAAAAGTCTTTATGAAGGTAAAAAAGGCAGCTAGAGACAAGGAATGGGACAGTATTCCGCAAAAATATTGGGGAGGAAGTTTTTGTATTTGTAACTCTAATGCATAAAAACGATGAATCATTCTAATGATTGCTACAAATTTGGGTATATTTAGATAACACCTCATTCATTTGCAAATCAGCAAATTTAAAAATGGGGAAAGAGATGCAAGTTTCTCAGCAGAATTCTGAGTTTTACTAAAAATAAGCCTAGAGTAAAAGATGATTTTTGGCCATGGTATGGACGAGAAAGTAGTAACTTCTGCAGAAAATGGCAAAGACAGAAAGATGTAAGGTAAGAAGGTAAAACTATACTTGCACATTGCACTCCAGAGCTCCTACTGCTTTATGGCTTTTTGCCATCTAATTCTCTGTACATCATTTCAGATAGGAAAACTGCTATCAGCGACTTTCAGAAATGAAAATATATGGTATGACTCAGAAGTTCCTCTCTAATCCAAAAAGGGATGGAGAGAAGAAAAAAGATAGACTTTTACCTCGGCCGGGGTGTGTGGAAATAATGAATTATAGAGTATTATAGTACATTTGAAAGATTCATTAACCTCAGTTTTTAATTGAGCAGACAGTAAATAAATGACTGACTGAAAACAATCGGATTAAATTAATGATTTATGGCCTTGATGCTTTTATCTGTTAGGTTTTTGAAAATCATGTGTCACAAATTAGTATAATTAATATTTTGCCCTGATGTAGAACCTTAGGTGTAAGTTTGCCAGTGATCTATTCATGCTATCTAGATTTACCATTATTCACTGAAACAGGCAAAGATTACAGTAATACTGAGATACTGGCATGCAACGCGAGGTACAGAATTTGATCTCCTCTTGCTTTCTCTTATACAGACTGTGAATGTGAAGTGTTACAGCTTCCTACTTGTGTTATTTAAGTGTTTGACTTTCCTTAAACCAGTGGATGTCAAGGTAACTCAGTGATTAGTTCCATACTATGTATGGTTGGAGGTTTAATATTATACAATATTGTAAGTATGGTGGTCAGTAGCAGCAACTGCTACCATTTCTGGTGTACACTTCAATTTTTATAACTTAAACCAACAAAATTACTAAACATTCTTTTGTTAAAAGGGATGTCCCTTGATACTGTTATTATCTGAGAGGGGCAACACAAAGCCTCAGCTCTTTTCCTCTCCTACATAAACTCCACTCAGCTATATTGGCAACCCAGCAAGAATAATTATCCCGCTGAGGAAGTTACACTCCGAGTCAAATAAGGTATCATTACTGCTTCTTTCTCATTTTCCCCTCACCTATGTAAAAAATTCTGTATGTTAATTTTCTTGTTCTTTTGTTAATATACATTGCTAAGTGCCTTCATTTTCCTTCTGACATTATGGCAGGAGTTTTTTTTGCAACAAAAACACACCCATGGGACTTTTCAGTTGTGTCACAAACAGCGGCTCTTAACTGCTTCCTTGGGCATGGTAAAATTTACAAATCCCTTTAACTATAGAACAGTACGCATTGTGTGTTGGAAAGGTAACAGCTGATCTGCTACACACTTTGCATATCTATGGGTAAGAACTGTACTTATTTTCATTACAAGTAAAAGAAAAAGTTGAGTCATTTAATTGGTACCTCAAAGGGTACGGTTATGGAACAACGCACTACAAGGACACGTAACACCAATATTTTTGACTCTATGATAAAAGGTTCTCATTATAAAGCAATGACTTGACTTTCTCATCTAGGTATAAAGACCCAGACATTAGGGTGATAGCACTAGTCTAAGTCACTAATTTTTTAGAAGCAGGACCTCTATTCCACAATCCTTTTGACTGCAAGAAGTATGGGCATTGATAAAATCTTGACTTTTCCTCCCTTCTGCTTTCAAGCATGATGTATTGTAAAGAGATTAAGGCTTACAGAACCTCTTTTCCTGAACTTTTGAAGTCTTGGAACCAATTCAGGATCATCAAAACACAATTTTACCTGGAGTTTTATAACCTGCGTACTGTGAAACTAAACTTACTGTTGAGATTACACTTTCATGCTAAAATCCTTTTCTTGGCTACTTAGAAGTTTCTTAAGAAGTTGTCCTCAGGCTGAAGATCCTCATGCTTGCTCTGAAGCCATAGGAAAACCTTTCCGGAACTTTGAAGAAAATCCACTTAATTATATTAAATATTTTATTTGATTTTTCAGAACTCCGAACTTGGAAATAAACCAACAAAACGAATGACTTTTTCATGCTAAGCCATGAAGTCAGTCTTCATTTATTATCAATATCTCAAAGGATTTTCTACTGAAACGTGATCCACATGTTTGTTATGTTATTCTAAGAGTAGTGAGGTGGTTGGTTTTTGTTTGGAAACTTATCTCCAAATTAAGGTATAAAAAATATTTTTCAAACACTAACGCAACTTGTTATTAAGATTATAGTATTTTACTCAGCAATATCTAGTTATTTTCTGAATGAGTTTAGTATTATATTTAACTAATGAGGTATAGCAGGGTTGCAGCACTATAGGTTTTCCAATGTCTCTTTTCTTTCATCACCGAGCTTAACTTTTTACCTAGGATGATTATGACCGAGAATACTTACTTTCTGGATCCATACCTACAGGAAATGTTGAATTTTCTTGTTGAATCCATGGGTTGTCAATAAGTAAAAAAAAATCATGAGGAAACTCTTAAAAAAAATCTAGTCCCATACGTACTTGACATTCAGCAGGAGCATTACAAGCACATATAAATAACTTCACTGAAAATTCACCCTAAAACCTTCTCTTCCCGAAATAGCCCTCCTGGACTCTTACTTCTCACAACCTGCTCTGGGTCCATTCAGAGCATCACCCTGATTTCCGTTACTATTTCCCTCATGCAATTCTTTATCAAAAGCTGCTGGCAAGAGATGTAAATTTTGTCCAAATAACAACTATCCTAGGGGAAACAAAGACATGGTTTATCTGACTCTGCTGTTAATTGTGAGGATCTATTTTGACAGAAAAATATTTTAAAGCTGCACAGGCCATCCAAGGCTCAGAATGTAAGTGTGAAAACACAAAAACAATAGTTATTGAACTTATTTAAAGTAGCAAAAGGTGCATTTCATCACAGAAAACACCTGGAATTTTAGGAAAAGACACAAACTATACTGATGTGACAAGATTTTTTTCATTCAAGTAAAGCCACAAAACACTATGCCTACAGGTATTACTTCCATCTAGTAAATGCTAAGAAAAAGTAGGATATTTTATGTTTGTAAATAGACACACAAGTGAAATTGCTGAAAAAACAGGTGGTAGAGATGAGTCTCAGGTAATTAAACTTCTGGACAAAAAAATGGCTTATAGGAAGAGACCAAAGAACCTCATTTAACAGCCTAAAGTTTGGGAGTTTTTGGATCAAAATTTGCAAGTATCTATGCGGAGAACAGATTTATTATAAGAAAGGTCCTTCTTAACAAAGGTGCAGATAAGATGTGGAACAAATTATAAGGGCTAAAAAGCATGAAATACCCATCTTTAGATTACAGATAAACAAATGAACTTTACTTCTGAGGGGAATTCACTGTTGAAGTTACTCGGTGTAATTGATTATGGATTCTATATCAGTGAAAGGTTTTAATCAAAACTTGGGATGGAGAAGTTTTGATCTTCCTAAATAATAAACACACTAGGGTATTGTAAATATATGTACCAAGGGAAATGGATGTGGGTGCCACTATGAAGACTCAAACACAGTCTGTTGCAAAGTTCCCAGCATACACCTCTGCCACAAGAACTTTGAAAAGCCAACACAACCAGCATCACTGACCAGGAACTTTTAGGCAATAAGGATTGTTTTGACATTCTTGCACTACCAACTAAACAGCTGCAGCCTTAGCACTGTAGTAGAAGCAGTAGATATACCTATGATGGGTGCATCGTCATAACCTCTACGCTTGTTAGAATCTAGCTAATAGGATACAGGGGGGAAAAACAAACAGGATAGAGTAACACTATGACCCACACGTTGCCTAAGCTAAAGCAACACAGACATTCCTGTGCAACTCCAGCATAACTATGATACTAGTATTTGGAGATGATTTTTGCATTTGCATACTTTTTTCTGGATTAGTAAACTTCGTTACTCAAGGGTCTATATTTGAAATTTTGCCTTATATATCTCGATTGCAATCTCCTTTAAAATCAAAGCTGCTATGACTTTTGTTCAAAATCATGGGATTTCTTGATTGCAATTTCTTCTTTTACATCAGTTCAAAACTCCATCATTAACCATGCCATTCTGTCCTCAAGCCTCTGACATGACTTTTCCTTGTGCATCTTCTGCTTATTTTTTGAGCATGTCTGAATGCTCTCTTTTATTTCTGACTCATTATTTTCTTGTACATGCTTTTTTCAGTCTCCTCAGAAGTACTTACTGCCTGTACTGAACTTTTTGGCTTAAATAGTTCTAGCCCCTCTCTGTCCTGAATGCTGGAAATGGCTCAGTCATGGGCGACAAATTCCCTTTCTCTATAGTAATATAAGCTGTTTGTTTTATTTCCTACTTTGTCATGAGTTTGGAATACCAGCATAGCTTCTTGTATTTCATCCTTTCTTTTATTCCCCACTGTTCCCCTTATTGCTCTTAAATTTCATGCTCTAAGACAGGTTAATTGATTAAACTCTTCCTTCTTACAGTGAAACCTAAGATGCATATGTAAAAGTAGTTCTTAATATTCACTGATTGAAATATAACCATGCTAATACATCACAGAACAAAGGCCAAGCTGCTAAACTTTTTACATAGTAGTAAAATGTTAACCAATCTTGAGTAGTAAAAATTAATCCAAACATACAGCTTCTAGAGTACAGATTGAAGTCCCCTTTTTAAAGAAACACTGGGAAAAGCATCAGTTATGGTTAGGGCTTGTTGCCAGAGACAAATAAAACACTTTATAAAATAGGATATGAGAGTAAAAATAAAGAATGGGGTAGCTAGGTGGGGTTGTCTAGAAAATATCACCTTTGAATAACTAACATGCCAAGTATCTCATTCTCCCTGTTTTCAAAAGCACGTATTCCCTTCAGATCCCCACAGCTGGCAACTGGAATTAGGAAAGATATCCGCATTACACAACACATTGAGGACCATCACATGAAATGAAGAAATGAAGAAATTAACGGATGGAAGCCATTCTGAATGTTAAAAACACAAGTCTTGAAGTCAATACAGTAATAAAAGAGCCTTGCTCTGGATTCATCTTGAAAACTTATCCGGTGCCCTTACTACATCTGAAATGGGTTGAAAGATGAGGAAGCTAGTAGAAGTCAGCTGTAGCATTAGTTGTATTTCTACCTGATATATCCTAACCAAAGGATATCCTGTTGGTCCAAAGAGATAGGTTTGCTCAAATTAATCTTTGGCCCTTTTAGCTCCAACTGTGTATCTTACTACAGACCGCCCTACCTGCTCTAACAAATCCTTCTTCCAGTTGCTAGAAAGAACAGTCGATAGGAGGAGAAAGGGTAGTCTCATAAGTGATGCCCTGCTGACACATGAATAAAGTCAAGTCATATGAGTATCAGAAGGACAGACAGTTACCATCTTCTTTTATCAACCTCTCTCAAAGGTTAATACCACTTGAGGAACTTCCCACTTCCAATCACAATCCATTTTTTGGGGTAAGAGATCACTTTCTTCCACATTGCCAAAAAACTAATAGGTTGGTCGGTGCAAAATGCTAGTAATAAATTTCATCTGAAAAGTGAAGAGGCTTTCATATTTGCTGCCTCGTGAAAAGAAATATAAAAAAAACCCCAAACTTAAAAGAAACTGAAGGTAGGTAAACTACACACCTGCCAGTATTGATTTCTAGCTGCTAAACAGAGTGGGCTGAGTAGTCATTCAGCTGGGAATTTTACACTGTGTCATCACACAGATGCTATGGATTCATCCTGACAATTTGAGAGCAATGCCTCTGATAACAACTAGTTTTACTTCTCTCATTGTTGAGGGAATAATTAAGGAAGGCTTGTATCTGTCTCAGGAGCTTCCACTTTTATCTCTTCCCTGATGAAAGAGATGACACGTCTGTAAATAAAAATCATGTCTATCAGAAGTGTTTAAGTTCAAAGTAAAAGGACATTCAGGTTCCAGAGGGCCCCTTCCACTAACAGGTTTACACATTCACTCCCTCCAAAGCAGTCCTTTCTATGGAAGAGTTAGGGGATGATTTCCAGACCAGATGTTGTATGGCATCTTAGTATACTAAGGTTACAAACTCAAACTGGTTAGGAGGAGCTAAACCCGTAATTTATGTAATCAGTTAATTAAAGTGGTACCCAGAGCTCTTGATTGTATTATTAACAAGTTTTAAACCACAGACTGCTATGTGATCGGATTGTATGTGATAGTAGACATAAATGGATACTAGAGTTTGTAGGAGTCATTTTATTTTGGGAAAATGTACCACATGAATCACATAGCACAGTAGCGTGATCAGTCTGGGGAAGTGAGTCCTGAGCTAAGCAGGTGTTATTCACTAGAAAAATATTTTTAAAAAATTACTCAGTGATTAAAAAGGGAGTAATTGGACTTCGTCTCTTTTACAGAGGCCATAAATAAGCATTGTAAAAAGTTAAATCATCTTTAAAAAAGAATCAGCTAACTGGAAAATATTGGGAAATTACTAGGAATATATTTTTCTGCAAGAAGAAAACCAGATATTTCTCATGAAGATAATTAATAGAGTATACAAAGAAAAGATGTGTTAAAGAATTACCACAAAAAAAGCAAAGTGGCCAAAATACATTTTCATTTTTAGAAAAACCTACAACATTTTTTTTTTCCTCAATAAGTAAAAACACAAAATACAGTCATTTGTTAATGAATGATGACCTATAGGAGATCAGGTAACAGAACTGGCTTTATGTCTACAGTCCCAAAGCTAGAGATGCGTTTAAGTTGACATGGAGATTCTGCAGCAATTTACCACTCACTTTTTTTTTAAATTTATTTTTTAATCTTATACTCTCCTGAGAAGGAAAAAAAAGAACCATCATTACCCACAAGTTGCTAACTTTATGTAGCATTTGCTTATTATGTACATTACAGAGAGATGCATGAACAAAGAAAATTATCCTTCAACCCTTTCGGTGTTGCTATGAGATGTAGAAGCTTAGCAATGTAAGAATAAAGGAAAGGGACAAATGAATAGAAAATTATTACTCAAGATAATGCTACTAGTCTCACAGATTCTGGCATGCTTGTTTACCAGGGTATTTATTAGTGGGAAGAAATTTTTCAAACCAGACTATATTGCCAAAGAAGCCATCAGATAAGGAAGTTCCTCCCCTTTAAGCCACCCCGGATTCCTGGGTTTCATCAGAAACCTGCTAAGGGCAGGTGTTGAGGGCCCAGCATTCAGGGCCTTCAGCATCTGCTGTAGGCAAGTTCTCTATTGCCAAATTGTTTAATTTCACCCATGTTTCCATGTTAACGATGCAGCCTGCAGATCACAGGCAGGTTCTGCAACTGCTTCCTCCTACAGCTGACTTTGTAAGCATCAGAGCTGGATCCATATTGCCTGAAGGCAGAGATGGCTTTGGGATGAAAGCAATCTTGAAAATGTAGACATTGATTATTTAACTCCTTTTATAACCTGTCTTCTTCAGGGACAGGTACACAAGAGGCTCAAAAAGTTACAAAGCAGCAGTTATTTCTGTGCCTCACCTGTTCTATAAGGCAATTTTATTTCATTTCAGTGTTAATCTAGAAACCAGAAGATGAAACTGGCATAGATCCCAGTGGACTACCAATAACCATTGGCTAATGTAAGTAAAAGAGCCAAAGTAAAGAGTTCACCAATGACATAGCATTACCAGAAAGTTTTATCCCGAAAGACTGAGTTCGCTTTGCCTCAAAGACACATACACCTCCAAGGTGAAGAGATGGACTAACTAGATCAGGCTGCAGCAGCGACTCAGAAGAAATAAATGCAAAGAGTTCAAGCTTTTTTTTCCCATGCTTTCATTGCAGATAATTGGACTTGTGGTTTTAGCTATCGTCAATATACTCATGATGTTTACTAGGAATTAAGAACATCTGTAGCCCACGCAGGGAAGAAAGGCCTGAGATGGAAATTAAAACTAAAATGAGCAGATGAAACACTAGGACACAGAGGTAGCCCACAGCTTCAATTTCAAATAAAAATCTCTCAACTTGAAGGGCTTGAATTAAACTAATCTATGACTTTCTTAACACTCCTTGATTAGAACCAAGGATTACTGTCTTCTAAGTGTTATTTCTTAACTAGCTTAATGTCAGTTAAAAGAAAAATACAAGAATAAAAGCTGATCAGTCTGTAAGAAGAAACCCAGACACGTATACATTTTTCATGACGGAAGTTGGATACAGAAACTATGAAAGAATATTGACACTTTTTCTTCATTACCAGAAGCAAACAGCTAGTTGTATACTCTGACAGTGCAGTGATGTGCACTTTAAAAAAAAAAAAGAATAGAGCATTTCAAGTATGGAGATTAATTGTGAAATATATCAGTAGGAACACTCTTTGTTCCTTGAACTAAAGTTGAAGAAATAAATGAGCCAATTTTTTTCTTCTTAGGCTTGTTACTCTGGGTTTTGTCTACCTTAAATATGTTCATTAACTCAGTTCATGAACTTGTACAATATTTACAAAAGCACAAACAAAACATTGTTATATATTCCTTATGAAGATCACTAGTACCTCCTGAAAGTGAGCTACAGTGCCACACTGTAAACTGTCAGAGCTCCCTCGATCTCAGGTGCATTGCAGATTTACACAGAAGACCTTCACTCCCTAAAAGAAAGTCTAGCTTCATGTTTCTTAGGGACCAAACACTCTGTATGCTTTTCTGAGACATACTTCTGGAATGAAAAAATACTGGGTTGGATATTAGTTCTCTTACTGCTGATGTAAATCTAGATTAAATTCACTGTTCACCACCATAGTAAAATTTTTCTTTCACATTTTTTTCCTCTCTCCCCTCATTACCAAATCAAGCAAGCAGGGGTCATTGAGCAGGTCCAATTGCTTGTTTTGAGTGCTGTGCATGCTAGCAATCTTTTTTCCTCTCCTGTCTTCAGTGTGCAAGCCTGTTTCCACATTTATGATGGGAAAATATACAATCAGTCTGAATTAGGGAGCTACAAATAACGCAGTTCTTGGAAAATGAAGGGTAGCCTGCATAGTGTCTTATAAAGACGTTCAAACACTAACTTTTTTTTTTTCCCTTGATATCATAAAAGAAAAAAACACACCCCCAAATTTCCAACAGTAACCCCAGTATCCTTTTCAAAGTGGCAATTGCATGGTCAGGAGAAAGTTAATAAAGACTCCTGAAAGCCTAATGGACAAAGAGACTATAAGACAGAAACAGAAATGCTGCTGATAGGTTTCATCTGCTAGAAATTACTATCCAACCTTGTGATACTATTGATTTGCTTGCACTACATCAAATTTTAATCACCATAAACCATTGCCTAACAGTTCTTCCACTAGCCAAGTGTTCTTAGAAGATAACTTTGATTGTTTTGGGTGTCTCCAGAAATCTTTAAGTCTGTATGAGATGAAACTGATAGATGCAGGTAGGCTCCACAAAATTCTTCATAGAAATTAATTCATGCAAAATTGGTAAGGCACTGCCTTTTCAAAAGATTATTTTTAGCTCTTTCAAATTTGGTGCTGCATCAGTACATGCTAAAGAACGAAAATTCCCTTCATTCCAATTTTGTTAGAAATCAGTTTCAAGGAGGAATAATGCAACTGGATTTAACTCTTGTAAATGTTCACTGATCACGAAATGGTGAAGTCCTTCCACAAAAATATTACAAAAAATCCCAAAACAAATTATTTGGATAATAGTCCAAATTATCTTGGACTTTTCTTCATCCTTGTGAGGATGGAAAGCCTGATCCAATCCACTAATTTAACTAGAAGGCCCTATAATCTGAATTTTCACAGTTCTTAATTATACTTCAAACATGTTGATGTTTCCTATTGAAAGCAACTCAACAGCTTGCTAGCATGGCTCTTAAGAGTTTCCTGGATGCTGAATTTCATCTCCCAGGAAAACTGGTTGGCCTTAATTTAATTTCGCAAGAAACAGTCCAGAAGACTAACAGTTAAACCAAGGAAGCTTTACTAAGCAGAATAATAAAAATTAATTAATTAGCTGCCATATAGTGCTTTGATAGATGCATTGAATAAATCTGAGCTGATTTAACAGTCAAGTGCCTTTGTGTGGTAGGTGTTAGAATTATCTGTCATTAACCTTATGCTACAAATGAAGGTGCCTGGATACAGAAGTTAAATGACTTCCCAAGGTCACATTTGAAGCCAGCAATACAACTCAGGCATTTACTGACTTTCAGTCATTAGAGATAAATTTAAAAAAAAAAAAAACTTTCAAGGGATTCATAAGGTAAAGATCATGACCTGGAAAGGCACCGTCACTTCTCTAACTTCAGTTTCAGAAGGCAGAAAAGTTGGGAGATGACTGCTGAAATATGATTTTAAGAAAAGGAGTTAGCCATCCAAGCCTGGAATGGTACCATCTAAATTATGTTTTATTTTATTATTATTTTTTACCCAAAGTATCTGTATGATAATTTGAGTCATTTTGGATGATTCACATCATAGTTAAGCTGGGTCTCATTCTTGTGGTGCTCTGCCTTCTTGGACTCTGGAGGGAGCCCGAGACAAGAAGGCTTCTAAACATAGGTATCACAGATAAAGTGCTTCAAGTTTCATGGGATGACACCTTACTCTGCGTTTCCAACATAACCCATAGACAAAACTGGTTGTCAGTGAATGTCTAGAAAAAACGAGATTCATCTTGATGGTTATTCTCAAACGAGGCATATCATAGCAAGTCAAGTGAAAAGCAAAAGACAAAATGTTATGATAAGAGGCAGGGAAGGGAAAACACAAATAATGAAAGCAGCTTTTAAGAGAAGATTTAAGTATTTTGCAATGTGGGCTATAAAAGAAAGTTAACTTCCATAAGCCTCATTCTTACAGCATGTATTTTTGAAAATGTATTGACTATGTAAAGAAAGTTTTGCCATTGGTATTCATCAAATATCAAGAAATGCATTTTCTTTTCTCAGAATGGCAACATGTAGCTTTTACATAAAGAAGTATTAAAACATGGGTTATTTTTCCTGACCTTTTGATAGACTTTCTATTGAGCTCGGCAAGACATCCAAGAAATTCAGATTCTGATTTTAAAATTAATGATTAATGTTGTAGAGTTTTCACAGTATTGGATTTGCAGTGCCAAATTCTTTAACATAAGCAAGTGCAACTCCACACACTTCAGTGGAACTGTGTTTGCATATATTACCAAGAAATTCTGGCCCTGTGCCTGGGAAAGGATCTTACATTCCATAGTCACTTGATTATGTCTCATCTTTAAACCACATTTTACTATTTGAAAAATACTTGACCCACAAAACCATAGAAGCCCATCTGCTAAGATACCATTGTGCATCGTTAAGTGATGAAACTATTTTAAGTGCAAAATCTAGTGTACAAAGGATGTAAATCTATTTCAAATTTTTTTTTTTGTGCAGTCTGATGATCCTGAAACTTGGGTTTCAAAATTCCACTTGCACTAGAAATTAATTTCTTCAAGATATTTTATTACCCAAAACAGAAATAATCTTTACAAATAAAACACTAAGATCTATCTAAAAGAACCCATCCTTGGAAAAGAGTAAGGATGGACCCACAGGCTAGTACCAGATGTCAGAGATATACAAAAATCAGTTAAGGATCTGCTTGTAATAGTCTGGAACAACCTAAATGGAATAAAATATTACGGCCAAGACGTCTATTGTTACTATCATCATTGTTTTATTGGTGGGGTACCTAAAGCTGACAACATAATGTTCAAAATCAGTAACCAAACTCTAGTTTAGTCTAAAGTACAAGTCCAACATAACGTTAGGCTTGTAAAACCAAAGCTAGATAACTATAATCACTCTCTTGTCGGGTTTCTTCCAGTTGAAGGTTGCTTTGTTTTTTTGTTTGTTGGTCTGCTTGTGGTTTGTTTTTTTTTTTGGGGGGGGAGGAGGTTTAACTGTAACATTTTAAAAATATTTTTCCTCCTTTTATGTCACTACCTCTTATTATCTTTTTAAAAAGATCTACTTAGTTATTTTTAACTTTTTAATAATGCTATTAGACCCGTAGTTGCAACACTTTGTTGCAAATCTGTGGAGGAAGGGACTGCATTAATAATATCAATGAACATATGTGGTTAGTATGTATAAGGCTACAGCTCTGACTCCCCCTGCCACTACAATATAACTATGACTATTGTGGAGGGGTTTTCCGTTTGTTTGTTTTTTCCTCTCTTTATATACCTACTGGCTATTTCCTTTTTCATTGCCACAGCTCCAGTCACCAGGCAGCAGTAACAAATCTTTGCGTAATTCAGAGGAGGCAGGACTGAAGGCTGGCGACAGTCGTGTGCTCCTCTTGCAGATAACAGTAATAAACCTTACTGTATTCAGCATTGTACAGAATCCAGCCAGAGCTTTTAAACCCTGGGACCTATCTTTAGGTCCCTACAAGTTAAGTACTATAGCAAACACCTGACTCCCAGACGCTGAATGAGGTACCTTGACTCCCTGTTTTGTACATGGGAAGAGCAAGATGCTCCAGAACAGCACCTTACTCCCACTAAGAGTACCCACACACACACACATTTTGTCAGGGAACTGTCTAGCTTTAGTCAATAGTAACCAAGGAACCCTTACTCCTTGCTTCAGCTCAGGTACTAGAGAATTAGGATTATGCCCGTTTTAAGAACAGAAGTCATTCAAAGGTATAATTCAATACCCATCAAATCCATAGTTCACTAATAGCATTTTCCTCTGCTGAAGAACACATGGCATGGCTAGAGAGAAAAGGACTCAGTCACCAAGGTGAGCAGCTCCGGTGCCGGCAGGATCGGCAGCGGAGTGCTCTAGCACAGCGCACAGGGGGGGTTCCTGAACCAGCGGGACCTCAGGGGGAGCTGAGAGCACCACCAGGAGCCCACAGCTCACGTGACAGTGGCTGATGAGACCTGGGCAGCATCAGGAGCAACGGCGCCCAAGCACCCTGCATGTATAAAAGAAGCCCTTAGGGAGCACTAGCGACCAGGAGTGCCGCCAACAGGGCGGGCAAACAGGGCGCGACGCTACAGGCTTGGGGAAGAGTGGCTGGAAAGCTGCC
>NW_008794456.1:4543771-4557077 GCF_000699145.1 Aptenodytes forsteri | reverse complement strand
CTGCCCAGGGAAGTGGTTGAGTCCCCATCCCTGGAGGTATTTAAAAGACGTGTAGATGAGGCGCTTTGGGACATGGTTTAGCGATGGACTTGGCAGTGCTAGGTTAACGGTTGGACTTGATGATCTTAAGGGTCTTTTCCAACCTAAACAACTCTATGATTCTATGTTGCAAAGGGGCTACATATTCTTGAAAATAATGCTAGTACCGAGAAGTCAATAATGCCACATAATAATATCAAGCAAATCACTGAGTTATATTTGTCTTCAAGAAATACAAGAATTTTTCATAGTACTTGATCTGTTAATGGGCAAAGTGAGATGAACATTACCGTTATTTTAATAAAAGCCCATTCAATGAACATCCAGGTTTCAATCATTAAGTTTTATACTCCTCATGGTAGAATAGAGCTATTTCAATACCATCCCTGAAGACTTGAAATTATCATTTGACTTTACACAATAGGTCTCTTCAGAAAGATAAGATACATAGTACTTGATCTGTTAATGGGCAAAGTGAGATGAACATTACCGTTATTTTAATAAAAGCCCATTCAATGAACATCCAGGTTTCAATCATTAAGTTTTATACTCCTCATGGTAGAATAGAGCTATTTCAATACCATCCCTGAAGACTTGAAATTATCATTTGACTTTACACAATAGGTCTCTTCAGAAAGATAATATACTATGTATATACATTTGTAATACAGACCTTTCAAGAGTAAATATGGTCTCAAGGCTACGCCTTCTCTATATGTCCTTTTCCCTATTTTAGTTCAGCATGACAAGCTCTTAAGTCTAGAGCAGCCTCTGACCAATACCAGACACAGTATTGTGAAGCACCTATTTGGCTTTTTACTTAATGGAAATTAAGATCTACCGTACTGTTAGTAAACCTGAAATGAAATTTACTTCTTGTTTCTCATGACTTGTGACAAGTAAACCTGAAATGAAATTTACTTCTTGTTGCTCATGACTTGTGACATAATACTGGAAACACCATTTTTAACATGCTCAATTTCTTTAATGAACTACTACAGTACAGTACATGCTCCTCTCTGCCAGTCATCCAGACATTTGCTGTGCAATCACCGGGATAAAGTTGACCAAAACTCCTGAAACTTCTATTACAGAAATGCTACCTCTAACATTTCAGCTACTACATAATTTCTCTTGCCTCTCCTAGAGAGGCAAGGTGGAAATCTAGCTGTGTCAATAAGGTCACTTACCTCGACTAACTTGTTGGCATGTTCACGGAAGACCTGAGCATACTCCTTCACTTCTTTCTCATTACCACTTTTTGCAGCCTCAATGAGAACCAGTAATGGGACATTGGTCTCCAGGAATGAATCCGATATATGATCCATTACTGCCTTCCGTAGCTGTGACAAAAGAAAGCAGACCAGTAAATAAAAGGAGAATTATCAATTACATTCCCACTGTATTCATTGGCTACTTATATTTAAACATTGATGTGTCACATCTCACAGCATTGTGTGGGAGTTTGGGCTTTATTCTTTCTTTCTTTATTCCACGTTATATATTTGCAGCAAGCATACACCTATCAAACACTTAAGGGCCTAGCTCTGCAAAACCCTCCTGAGATTCATCATTCATCACACATCTAATCCTACTGGACTGAATGGATCTATATAGGACAATGGTGATTACCCACATAATACATTGCAAATTGATGAGAATTGAAAGCTGCACACTACTTTAAAAAACAGTTCAGCTCACTTAAAAGCCAAATATGGATTAAGGAGCTTAACTTCAAGCAACCATTAAAAATATTACCCTGAATATTTCTAAGCCATCTCTAATTCCTGCACTGAATAGTATTCTACGCAGTGAGTATTTCATTTAGCACACGCCTTGTGGTTCGTATTCTCTTTCAAATACCTCCAACAGGTATAATCAGAAAACCTTTCTAAGCATTTTCCAGGACGATTAGAAAACATACTACAATTTATTCCAAAGGAAAAAAAAACAACACCCTGCAAGTTACCAAAGATTAAACACCTGTTATTTCATAAAAACATCTGTTTGAAACAATATTACTGTAAGAATGATGACACTAACTTCTTCTCTACCTTGCTAATAACCACTAATTAATGTCAAACTTCACTAAACTTTGAAAGACAGCCAGAAAGATGACTGAAATCTTAAGTAATTCTTCCTGGAAGCTTAATTGCTCTATAGGACTATGGATCAGAAACATTTTTAGCATGTTTTCTCCAGCTTTTTGGGTTTTAAGAATGAAAAACTGTGGACTCAAAAACAAGCTGGGAGCTATTCAGCCTGGAGTTCTGGCTAGCCATTAGTCTCCTTCAGTCATGCATTTTTAGTTAGATGAAACATCAGGAAAAGTAATTTTCTCTATTTTGCAGTCCAGACAAGATAGCTCTAGCTAGACAAGGTGTCATCAAAACACCCAATCATGCTGAGAGCTGGTATATTGTTAGACACTAAGTACATGATCCAAGATGCATTTCCTGTTTGACAGCAGCAATTGTCAGCTCTATTTGAATAAGGAGCAAGCAAACTTTGAATATTTCCATTCAATCCCTGAGCGGTGCAGTAAAAACAAGCAAAGCAAAATAGCATATATGGGTTTGCATATGGCATTCCTTTTATTTCTATTACAACTGAAGAAGCCAATATGTTAAGAACAGCAATTCTTAATTCCCCTTAAAAATTAATTCTACTCAGGTTCTACCTGGAAAGTATTTTTTCCAATCCCAAAATGATTAAAGGCACTCAGAATAGCTAACACAGTAATACATACAAACAGAGGGGGGAAAAAAAGACCAAAAAAAAAAAAAGAGAGAAGAAGAATATATCAGAAACCTGCCAACAGTTAGGAACCTGTGTGTGGTTGCTACTACCTATCACCTTGTCCTCCTTCTTCTTTTCTCTCATCAATCTGCTGATATCCACTTGCTGACTCTTATTTTATTCTTATATTGAAAGCTCTTTCAGACTGTCCTTTGGGCCTGTTTGCACAGCATCTTATACAATGAGATCCTTATCCATGAACAGTTTTCATAGGTAGCATCTCAATACAAAGATAAACACTAATATTGCTCCAAATATATCAAAGCATTGCAAACAAAGAAAAAATACACTGAGATGTTAAGTGTCAGAGACTAGTGTACCAGCATAGCACTCTGCATTATATGCCTGATAGATTTCCAATCACTATGTACATCAATCCTTCCCTAATAAATGAAGGGTTTCATCTATAGCCAGCATTAAGGGAGAAACACTGCCAGAGAGGGTTCATCTCATGTTTGCTTAATCACCCTCTGCAGATGTCCATCTCCCAACACTTGCTGAGAAGCTCTGCTCCCAAGTTAGATGTCTCACTTCAGGACCTACAGTTAGACTTTTTGAAGTCCATTGGACCGAAATATGCCAAACTGTGGCGTTTCCAAAGGAACACACAACAGCTTTCAAAATCCCATGTGGTTTCCATCTGTTCTCAGGGAAAATCCTTTAAAAAAAAAATCCACTTGCTCAAGTTCAATGCCTACCGTCCACTGCACTGGAAAAACTACTTTAAATGTTAAATGAACACTGACAGTTTTCTGTTTATATCGTTCCATAAGGAGGTATCTGTTTCAAAGTGTTGTGTTAAATGAACAAGCTATTCAATTTTTAATCAAGGTTAATGCAGTATTATAGATCCAATTATAACAACATGCCCCATGGAACTAAGAAAAGTCTCAGGACGTTTAAGTACGCAGCTTATTTTCATCAGTATTAAATACCTTCAGTCTACAACCACATACTAGAAATCCATAAAAAAGGACAGTAAGAGCATCAGCTGACCAGCAATTTGGGGTTTACCATTGTAAATATACAGTAGAGTTATATCTGAAGAAAAATGAATGAATAAAATGGATATCTTGTTTCTAATGGTAACTGTATGTTGCCTTCTGCAGTTCAGAGTTGCAGTAGCTGAAAAAAATCTGAGTTCTGACTGTCACAGGTTTGATAACTAAAAAATTAACAAATTCTATTTTCCCGTGCTGTGTTAATCATGGATGTCAGTAGCATATTTCTGACCCCTCATGTAAACACGCATTATAATTCTTTAGAAATTGGTTATCTGAGTTTTAGGATGCCCTTGCATTGAAGTTGAAAGGTATAGTTAACGGTTTTTATATACGCAGGAGACCACAAATTTTGCTATCCATCACCACAGGCTATAAAGAGTGACTTGACAAAATCATTTGTTAAATGTGACAGGAGTATGAACATAAGACATTCATCCAACAGCCGAAATGTGTATGTGACAAGGTAATATTAATTGCACAAGACAAGACATTTAAAAGTCTTAGCTCAGCATTACCAGTCTATTTGATCCAATTAGGGCTTTTCATCAAGGTAAATAACTACTGGAAAACTAATCTTGTATGTTCCTCTGCATACTGCAACAAAGTCCAGCCAAAGTGATGGCTTATGCATCCAGACATTTTACTGTTTCATACAACCAACATCAGGAATGGGAGAAGTCTGTGACTTGAATTTAAATGGTCATAAAACATGCGGTGAAAACACATCAAGTTTTATTCTAAAAACAGTATGAGATCTTGCGCTCGTACATACATTAACAAATGTCATTGCAATGCCTTAATTTACCCTGCATTCTGATGTAAATATTATGACACAAACTATTACTCATAAGACAATGCTTTAGGTTTTTTTTCCCCACTGAATTTTTAAGTTAAAGGTGACTTCAAAGTGTGGGTAGTTTCCACTACATGAAACGCCATTTGTTACAGGAGAAAGCACATTAAAAAAAAGGTCTTGCTTAATTCATTTTGTCATGGAGAAAACTTTATTAATTAACATATAGCTAAAAGAATAAGAAGTTTGCCAGAGCAGCAGAAGGGTATGAAAGGAAAACATCAAGGCCTGCAAATATTTTTAAAGTATTGAATAGCGTACCACAAGGCAGATTTAATGTCTTTCCAGTTCAGTCAATTTAGTCAGTTTATGGTGCAGAGTCAGTTGCTGTTTTTGATAGCATCGTGTTCTACTGTTCTAAGCACTATTTAGGGCTGTTTTATCATTGTCGGTTCACAGCTATAATTGAGCTCAAAGAGGTTAAACTGCCCACTGAAATGATGTTTTCTGTGGCTATATAACAATTTTAGAACCAAAATGTCTTACTGTTACTTACAGTCTAGTAAAGAATTAAATGTCTAATCCTGACACTGGAAGGTAAAGTCTCAGCAGGAGATTAATGACTCCAACAGATTGTTAAACTTTATAAAGACTGGCAGTATAAAGCTATCTGGAACAAAAGTTTACCGAGGAGCACCTTATTCACCATTTTCTATTTAACATGCATTACAAGCTGAGCCCAACTCCAGTTTGCAGCTGCAGAGCGCTCCCAAACAGGCATTAATTTAATTGAAAGAGATGAAAATAAAGTCTTCTCCACTGCAGTTAAAGTGTCTCCTCCAGTATATTGTGAAATTGAGTTCTGGAGAATAAGACAGTGACCATTAGAAGCTACTGCAGTAGAGTGCTGAAGAGAAAGCCTCAGTCGATTCTGCACACTACAACCCATGAAGATGGGACCAAAAAATGGTAGATTGGGGGATGTGGACGCTAATGCCATCAATTATGTCTTGACAGATTAAACAGCAAAAAAGATTAACATTTGAAGCATGTGTCACACTTGGACACTCAAACTACAGATTTCTGGAATATACTACATAAAAATATTTAAGATTTGAGGCTAAGATAAAAACTCAGGAGGAAATGCTCTTACAAAGACTGATCATACTTCTTCATATATTTTTCAGTGTGTGAGTCTTCTCTCTAAAGAGCAACTTCCCCAGTCAGGGAGAGCCTGGGGATGAATTTACTAATGGAAAGCAACTTGAAGTGACAAGTTTTAACCAGAAATTTGAAAGACAATAAGACATGCAAAACAAGTTCCTCCTAGGTGTAGGTCACTACAAAGGATTCCTCAAAATGGCATATGGCCAGAAGCACAGAAGAACTTAGTTACCAAGTACTTAGGTACCTAATCCTCACTGGTTTTGTTTTTGGTTTTTTTTTGGGGGGGGGGAGTGTTATCATTTTTTGTGACTTAGAAATTTTACACTGCCTTTTCAACAAATATTTTTTGGCAAGAGCGAGCCTTGGGCTTGCTAACAACATTAGGGCAGTTACATAAAAGCAGAGAAAAATGTATAAGCTTGGGGGACAGATGTCCACATACCCCCCAAATATATGAGTATTATCAGGGCAAGAACTCTGTCTTGTTTCATGTCTGGATAGAATAATAAAATCCTAATGCCAATTGGACTGCTTGCATAGTACCAAATATTTATTATTTCTACTAATAAATAATGATACAGGGCTTTAAAAAGGTAGAGGACAGTACAGAGATTACCATTGAAAAACGTTGGAAAAACAGGAGGACAGAAATACAGGCAGGGACTGAACAGTCAGTGAAGTCAAAATAATCCAGAAGTCAAAGACAGTGATTAACTGCCGCATTCTGTATGACCTGGGAGGGTAGAGCTGTGACAAGAAGAATATGGAAGGATGTTGCAGAACAGGACATAACACATAGGAACAAAGAAGAAGGGAAAGATTGTAGGGGGTTACCCCAGCAGAGAAGAAAAGGGATAAGACTTTGAAAAATATCCTTGTAAAAACTGAGGAGGACTGTAAATTATCAAAAATGTCACCCAGACTGCAAGCCTAGAGGGTCTGATGCAAGAGAGGAGAGAGGTGTGACAAAGAGGAGGGTAATGAAGAATAAAAATCATGGATTAAACATCCACGGATTAAACAGAGAGCCACAACACTTTGTGTATCTTCATGTACTATCCCAGGCTCTGTTGAAATATTTAAATCAAGTAGGGTCGCTTTGGAGCTTTATGGTTTTTATAAAAACAGTAAATAAAAAAAATAATTGGGGACAAAACTGTTCTGAGGAGGTTAAATAGCTATTTGGTCACAAATGGAAAGGAAGTTGTCTAAGAACCCCCTTCATGAAGTTATCCTCACTATGGTAAGCGTGCATAGTAATTTCACTTAAAAGCAGTTAGATCCAATAAGCTTTAAAGGGTTAATAGAGTAAGTGCTACATGTATCACACTCGTATTCCCACCTACCCTAGCTGTGTGAACAGGCTGGCATACTAAATATTATCATCAGCTTCTCTAAGACCTAGAGATTTAGCTCCAGTGAAAGCTGATGACAGCTGTCTTTGGTAGACCTATCTATTGGAGTTCCAGACAATGGCTGAAACAAGATTAAAAATTGATTGGGTTCTGCAAAAATGGATTTCTCATCATCCTTTCCAAGAGTCACTCAAAGTCACAAACTGATCCTGTCCCATGGACAGAGGTGATTGATATCTGATACTATCAATTAACATCCATACCTTCCAAAAAAGCCCTTACTGCAGTGAGATCAGAGCCTGTTTTTTTTTCTTGGGTTTGGTTTGTTTTGTTGGGGGTTTTGTTGTTTTTATTCTTGTTTTGTTTTTGTTTTGTATTCTTCCCCTTTGCAGTAATTTCTATAAAGCAAAAACTGAAAACAAAACTTTTTGTATTTCTGGTCGCTTAATAACAGGTAACATTAAAGACATTTTATAATACTTTAGAAATAGCGTTACTGAACAAAATTAATGTCAATTAAGAAGCAAATGTAATGTTGAAATCTCATTTGGAAATTAAATTCTACGTACTTTGTCATTGCTCATAAATCCATTAGGAGGACAGAACGACAGAAGTCTTTGGAAAAGGACCATGTTTTCTCTACATTTATAGTGCTCCTTACCTCATGCTACTGCATTATTGATAATGAACATCAAAATTTGAAGCTGTCTTTATGAATCCAAGCTTCTATAAGTTTCTTTAGCTGATGTGACTACTGGCCATTCTCTGGTTGACACTGGAGAACAGTGAGAGCTTCTTTATGTAAAACTATCATCAATAGAAATTTCTTGGAGTAGGTTTTTGTTTGGGTTTTTTTGTTTGTTTGTTTTATTTTGGTTTTCTTTGAGTAGCAAAATTATACGCTTCTGTTGAACTTCTCCTACATTTACAGTGTCTCTCATTAAAGAGTTTTAAAAACTCCATACTTCTTTCCCTGCAGTGATTACAGAACTAGGCATCTTCTAGCCTAAGACTCATTATTTGAGGAATAATGACAAACTACGTTCAGTAATCTACTTTAACGCAATATAGCTGTCACTGAGTTTTGCCTCATAATTCCTCACAAGCCACTTTGAAAGGCCAGCCCTCTGTGCTCACAACTTCAGTCAGTTAAAAAAAAAAAATCAAGTCTCTATTTCAAAAAGCAAAAGCAGCTATAGCTACTACACTCTCTGGATTTTGCCAGACAAAAATAATCCATCATTACTTTTATGTTGCAGATCAAACTTTCCTTCATTTGATGAAAATGTTACACACTGTAGCCTTACACAAAATTACCTGATATGGGTATAGTTTCCTGAAATATGGCACCATATGTGCATCAGTAAACATTATGTGTAGAGTAAATTAAACCAAGCCTTATAATTAGGCAGTAAGGAAATTACTGCAGAGCTGAAGAGTAAACCAGCAGTATTAAAACACTCTCCATTTCCTCTGAAGCACTTCAGAGCACCATAAAAACCTCAATGTCACAGTGATAAACATCTAGAAGAAATGCATTTTGAGGGAGACAAAGACACGTGCATCCAAATAAGTTCAAGTCAAAATCACGATCAAGTGCAATTTAAATAACAGTTCATTGCCTCTAACTTTTTAGATGAGATTTTTAGACATTTTTCTAACACTCCTTTCCAAAAGTAAATACACCAGTTAGTCTATCAAATGGGAGCAGAAAAAAAGTGGATGCAGTATTGAAGAGCATGCCAGGGACTTACAGTTCTTTCAGTCCAAGCTGGTGAAATTCAGAGTTTGCCTACTTCTGTTGCTTTAAGGAGTGCCTATAAATTCAGTGGAAGCTGAAAGAGCAGAGGACTTTACCAAGTGGAGCACTACTATCTCTGCTTTGTAACCCAGTACTACACAAGACTCCTGTGTAATACCTTTGTACAAGCTGCCAGAGAGACCCAGTAAAGAAGTACTGATGTACACACAATGCGGTGCACCCGCACTGAATGAATACAAGAAATAAACAGGTAGTGCTGGCACAGAAATAAATCTGTATTAGCATTTGATAGACCACTTTCAGAGAGCCAGCTTCCAGATTTCCATAATCAAGAGCACTAGAGTCACTGCAGGTGAAAACATAACCTGTTAACAACAAGGAAAAGGTGATGAGCTTCTAATGAG
This sequence comes from Aptenodytes forsteri, assembly GCF_000699145.1. Lineage (NCBI taxonomy): Eukaryota > Metazoa > Chordata > Aves > Sphenisciformes > Spheniscidae > Aptenodytes > Aptenodytes forsteri. The sequence goes on along the minus strand of NW_008794456.1, from coordinate 4,547,754 downwards.
CAAGGGCTGATGCCACAGGTGGCCTTAGGTTCAAAGACATTTAGATTGACTTACAGCTGGCTCCCTTTAAAAAATGACAACATTTTGTCAAGAAGCATTTTCATGCAACAGAATGAAGCAATATCACCAATCACACTGCCCTTTCCCTTGGCAACAACCAATTCCTCATCCCTGGTAATATAGCATAACCGTAGCAAGACTCCTGCGGACCATCTATTTAAGTACAACCTTGCTTCAACTTTGCCTTTGCAATATAAATCTTTAGTAAACATTCACACAAGACTAAATTTTGACCTTACAACCTTCTTGGATATTCTGTTACTACTTAATGCTTGCATGAAGTTTTGCATCTTCAGAGCACTGTATCAACTCTGTTACAAATTCTCACAGTGTATGTGAGCTAGGTAAGGTCCATGACCCCCTCTCTCTGTGTTTTTAGTTCTCCTTAAATTATACAGATCTTGAATTAAAAAAAGCCACCTTCAGGATTTATAACCTTAACCAGCGCCCTCTTGTCTGCAACAAAGGGCACATCAGAACCTACTGTTATGGTAACGAGAAGCAGAGCTTGCTTCCCTAGCCCTCCTAGAAATGCACCTATTGCTGCAGCGTTGACTGGCTCTACAGCTTGAAAGTAAAAGGACTGTTCACAGAAACATACCTTTAGCCTCCTGTCTTTTGGCTGCCTAAATTAGGAAGCAGGTCACTCATGACTCCCTATAGACAAAGAAAGTTGAGCTTTTCCAAAATATATCCTTAAAACCCCAAACCACCCTCTGAAAGTGAACTCTCTACTGACTGTATAAAAGATTAAAGGAAAACCAGCTTCCTTATATTAACACCCAATTTCCATACTTGACATCAGCTGGTGTGAATTCTCAGGGCTCTCTTTTTTCTCTTCCCCCTGCCCCCTCAATACGAGTATTTCTTTGGGTATGCTGTTCAGCTTCTCAAAGGAGCAGAAAGGAATTGGTTGTCTAATATCTATTAAGTTTCATTAGAATGGGGTTCACTGTTTTCATCTGAAGATTTTAGTTTTGTTTTGCTTTCTGAGCACTCATACTTCCCTTGGGCTTATATCTTAATGTACAGGTGCTGTGTACCTCTTAAAGCTGGTGCAACACAGAATATCTAAGTTGAGGCAGCTTCACCTTCAGAAGCAACTTTACTTTTCTGTGTTTCAGATTATTCTTCTGAAACTGGACAGTAACTCTTGCTTGTCTTCATAGAGCATTTTAGGAGGGAAAGAGGGTAAACAAAAAAATTAAGTCAGTAAATCATGATTCAGGGCAGCAAGATTTAATTTCTAGGTGCCGCTGGCCCTCCCTACAGCATTTGACAAGTCATCTGGTCTGTATATGACACAGTAGCTTGGCTGCAAAATGATTATGATAAAATTTCCTCGTTTGGAGGGGGCTCTGTGTTTTCTTCAAAGCATCTACATACTGTAAAGAAGCAAGCTATGCACATACTTGAAGAGAGAGAAATTTAAGTCTACAGACTGAAAACATTATATAAGTGTCTATCCATAATATAATTTGCATTGTATGGGTTAGATGTGAAAAATCTGTTCCAACGGAACACATGTTTTTCAGTTTTAGGTGTCCCTTTAGTCTAATTGCATGAGCTAATATTCATGGTTTTTTATTCTGAGAGTCTCTCTAGAGTCTACGTCAATATTTGGCAGGTTTCAAAGTGCTAAACAATTTTTTTTTTACCGCCAATAGCATTCATAAACAGTAGCGATACAACTTAATCTAAAGTGGAAGCGACTGACATAAAGAGCAAATGGAGATACGCAGCCTCTCAAGAGCTAGAAAAGGAAGATATGACAAATAAACCTAAGAACATTATGAAGCCCGTTATCTAATTCAAACTGTTGTAACCCGTATTAAAGAAAGTACACCGAATTGTGAGTACTTTCAGAGCCCTACAAAGTAGGTAAAAACTGAGTATCATCAAGAAGTTCTCCCCAAGATCTTTGTTTTACCAAATTTGCATGAATAAATTACAGGAGGCATTTGTCTCATCAACCTTTAACCTTTTAAAAGTTGGACTTGTAGCCTAATATAGCTACTGAAACAGTACTATCAAGGACTAAAAGATGAAGAGTATAATAATTGTAGCTGTGCAAATGAAGGGAGGTATGTTAGAGAATGTGGCTGATAACAGACTAATAAATACTAACAGACTTTGTAAGTCCACCAAGTGTCTTACAAAGGTATTTGTGAGAACACAACTTAGCACAAGGATAATGTAAAAGAGCAATCAAAAATACATGAGGGTCATGTGAAAGGGTGTATTAACTACATGATACATAAAGAATTGTTTAGAGGTGTAGAAAGGGCAAAAATTCCTTGGATATATACATTTTTTTTTAATTTAGGCTGCTGCAAAGTATGTGACTGAACAACTGTGAGTGTGTGGCTGATAGACACCACAGGACAGTTGTTATTAATATTAGTTTATGGCTAAATGGCTAAACCTGATCCTGAGTACCTAAAAGTGTGTCACCATTCCTAGGGTGCTAGTAGCGGCTACTGGGCAAAAGCAGACTCAGAAGAAGCAATCAATATCCTAACCTCCATCAATGTTCGTAAGAAAGAGGGATGCAAGTCATCCAACCCAATACAGAAATCGTGGAAGTGCCTATCTTTCACCTTTGAGCCTACAAAGTCGCTGAGATTAAATAATCAACTTTTAAATGACAAATCACAGCCACACATGAAGCCCATTCTTGGAAAATCATATGGGAAAACAAGCTACATGTTGCTGTAGAAATCATATTGAAGGGTTTATTTACGGATAATAGCACGCTATAATTATACAATACCAATATTACTAGCAAAGTAGCACAGTAGGGGGGCCTAAAATTAAATACACCTTTGAAAATTTGGAGTGTTGTTGCAGATAACAGAGTAAAACAGAACAGGACCATAGTCTTGACCATAAAGGCTTTTGTTGCTAGACTGGTTTTCTAAGGAAATGAGGCTCATTACAGTAATTCTGTCGATTTTTTCAAATACATTTTAATCTGTTGGCCAATTTTAAAACCATCTGACAAATAGAAAAGGTCTTGAGGATGCTAAATAGCTGAAGTTTGATGAAAAATTGTCTGGGTATGAGAACAGCGAGCTGAATTAGAGTCCTATAGAGGGAAATTTGTAATACGAAGTCAGTAGCTGGCTGGCCAGTGTACCAACACAGGCTGGCCGACCACCGTGCAGGTACCAGCTGGCCAGTTGGCAGAGCAGATGACAAAACCAGCCTCACATCTTCATGCATTTCAGTGACCAGCCTGGAGTAACAAGTGAGCTACAGAAGAAGAGGTAGCAGCAGAGAGGAGGGTGGATGTGAGAAAATAAGAAAAAATACGAAAATCAGAGACCATGAGAACAAGCACAGGTATTTCGAGTCCAGAAATGATGACAGCTTTCCATATTCAAAATCACCATCCTAGCTACTAACCGTGTGTAGCTACTAACAGCATGTTGATGTTATTTTGCTTTTTGTGGTACCTGCCCAACAGGCTGAACTGGATTACACCCAACAACACATAGTCTGTGGTCACTAAACAATAATCAGATGATAAAAAAATACCTTTTGATACTGCACAAATAGACTTAGATATCTAACAATAGCATTAATTTCTACCAGACATCCACTCCATTAAAACAAAAGCTCAGGACGCCAGTCTAAACATTCAAAGTATTTATCGAAATGGAAGTGGTAACGTAGTTATTTCTGGACTTTCCACTTCACATTTCCTATTAATATATTTTATAATAAAGTTTTGTTGCCTAAAACTGCAAGGAGAGCCAGAAATCCTACTTTAAGAAAAATACAGTACTTTTTAATTTTTGCTTTATTCTACTTCGGAATGAAACCTGGAAATTTCAAAATTATCAGAACACCTTAAAATAATGGAAAACATTCTTGACAATTCTAAAAACATATTTTTAATTTTCCATATTTATTTATAT
>NW_008794456.1:4533963-4542649 GCF_000699145.1 Aptenodytes forsteri | reverse complement strand
GGAATGAAACCTTGAAATTTCAAAATTATCAGAACACCTTAAAATAATGGAAAACATTCCTGACAATTCTAAAAACATATTTTTAATTTTCCATATTTATTTATATGTTTATATTTATATTTGCAATGCAAAGCTAAAATAAACTACTAACTTTCAAGATGAAAATTTGAAACAACTGAAAAATTCCAAACGTGACTTTTCAACACTGTCAGGCTTTTTTATTATTATTAGTTTCAAAATTAAATTTCTGGATAATTTCTGATGTTTTTCAGTTTTAAAGAAAGTGAAAATTTTCTCTTGAGTGTTTGTTTTATGAAGTATTTCTAACTAGCCTTAGTAATGACATAAACCTAAATCTGCAGGAGGTGGATGAATTGTCCTTAAAAGCTACATGAGAGCATCATTTCCAGTATAAACAGAATCGCTGGTAAAAAAGCTTCGTAATTCTTTATAATCCCTTCCACTTGGAGGCACAGGAAGTATTAGTCTGGCTTGAATGGACAAAAATGAAGAATTATTTGATTTCAATCTACTGCATAGAATACTGCAGACGGGCTGCTCCGTTAAAATTAATAGCAGTGCAGATATCTGCTCTTTAAGAGAAAACTGATGGTTTTGGTTATTATACCTTGCAGGGAAACCGACTGGCTAATACAGGTTGAACAAGCTCAGCTGATCAACTGGAACAGGACACAAGGCAAAGAGACGATGGCAGCCGGGCAGGAGGCAGCGGCGCTAACAGGTGGGACACCAGTGGTGGTGACGGCAGAACAGCTGGTGCCCTGCTCGTACAACTCCAAATGATCTATAGACCGTGTTGGTCCTCGCTAGGCATCCAGTTTGTGCGTTAGCCAAATTCTTTGGTGCGTCCTTCCTGCTTATCTTTGTTTCAATGTCACCGCAGAGTTGCAATGCTTGAAATACTGTGTGTGCGTGCTGCTTTATGATTAGCTGTAGTGTTTAAACTATATGGTTAGTATTTTTTTTTTTCCCTTCCCTCTGGAGGTAAAAGAAACAAACAAACAAACAAACGAAATAACTGGCATCAACAAGCACCCGCTGCTGGTCTAGCTTGCGGTACCGCACAGTGAAAGATGCTTTTCTTTAACTTTTAGGTTTTGGGGGGGTTTTTTTGGTTGGGTTTTCTTTTTTTTTTTTTTTTACAACAGATTTGCGTACCAGGGGTGGAAAAGACCCCAAATCCCGCCAATTGGCACAACTTGTTATCAGACACAGAACTCTCTGCTTTTTACAAATTGTTCAAAATAAAGTAAGAAATGGCAGCAGTAAGCTATGGGCTGGTGAGACTTGTCTGCTTCTAAGAACTTGTTCAGTCTGACTTAGGTTGATGTTCTTACTGGCAGTTTATATTAAGCCATATAATCAGATCTCCATAATAGTTTTCCAATGCCCAGGAGAGTTTAAATGATGAGTATAAAAGATGTAATTCCAGCAGAATAGGAAATATTGATGTGACTGTAAACTGTGAGATGGTATTTTACCACATTGTATCCCAACCACAACCATTTCTCATGTCTGCGTGTTCTGTAGATAATCAAATAAAATCTCAGAAATAAAGAGCTAAGTAACCTGGAGAGAGAAAGAAAAATCAGTCTTAGATGGTTGACTGCTGAAGCATTGCAAGGGAGCCTGACTACCAAATGAAATACATATACCTTCTTCGTTACCAAAACATATTTTGTAGATGTCCAGTTTTATGGTGATAACATTAAGCTTCATAAATCTGACAAGCAAGCCTGCTTTAAAAGGGATTGATTAAAAACAAAAGGCATTATGGTATTCAAAGTTGGTTGTCTCTCCCATGATTTAGCCCAAAATAGAAAGACCGAAATAGTAGAACACTGCAATCTCAGCTGTGGTTCAGTTCTTCTTAATCTTCAAGCCCCTCTCCCCAGCCATTAAACTAAGCCCTCAGTGACATCCTCGTATTGTGAAATTTAGCAGGGGATGTATAGGCAGGTCTGGGTAGGCACGCACATGTATACTGTTGATTATGCATGTGATGAAGCAGAACACTGATTATGATTCTAAAGGATAATGATTTATAGTCAGAATACACATTGTTGAAAGCAGAGACTCCATCTTCCTCTGTTTGTGGGAAACCTAGCACATAATGATTTAAATCTTGATTAGTTTACTACCCCCTGCCACAATTTAATAAACATTATACCTACATGATTAACTTTCATAAATATCAGAAACTATATTAAAAGCTTCATCTCCAAGCAGGAAAATATTATATATGTGCTTCACTTTACCCACATACAGAGTTCCAACCTTTCTGAGATTGAATTCAACACCCATGGGGCTGAATATACACAAGAAGCAGACAATTTATTAAGAAAGGTGCCATTTTTATATCACGTTTCAGAGTAAATTTGGCTTTAGAGATGAGTAATTCAGGCAACTGCTGAGAGCCTCACACAGATCAGCAACTCATGTGTTAGTCTGCTACTTCCTTCAAGCAATAAGAACAGAGGTGGGAGGCAACACATGGTACAAGCTCCACTGCAGAACCTAGGATCCCACAAATTTGGAGGTCAGAACGGCAGAGATCCTTCTTCTGTCATTAGCTGAGCAACAGATGTGATGCTTTATACAGGAGAGTCAATGATTCACATTGTCTGTAAGTCCATTGCAATATTTCTATTATTTGGAGAAATAAGCTCTGAGAATATGATCCTCAAACACGTTTGCTGAGAGTTAAGGAAGAGATGAAATGAGCAGAGTTTTAGCAGTGCAGAGCACTGATTTCAAAATGCCTATAGGGGCCACTCTTTCTGAAACTATCATGTTTCAAATAGGTATCTGAAGATACATTTAAGTCCTTACTTGGTCTTGCAGATTTGTGGATTTTGGATCATTTTCACAGAGGCAACCTTTGACTGGCCTGGTAGAATTTCTTTTTTTTTATTATTTTTACAGAAAATGCAGAATTGGGATCATCTCAAAGGGAGAAAAAAGAGGTAAAAAGAGGCAATCCCTCCTGCCTTAACTTTAAAAGTGTAAAGAGAAACCTATAGAGGGTTTCTCTCTTTTCTTTCACAATCTCCCTTCTATTCTTTTCCATCTCAAGATTTTTGAATGAATCTTTCAGTCTTATTGCCAAACACAATGATAAACGTAATATAAGAAAGTCAACCTTTATGGTTTAAACTATGCTTTACAGTTATTCATAGAATTATAGAATCATAGAAGAGTTTGGGTTAGAAAGGAGCTTTAAAGGCCATCTAGTCCAACCTCCCCCTGCAATGAGCAGGGACATCTTCAACTAGATCAGGTTGCTCACAGCCCCGTCCAACCTGACCTGGAATGTTTCCAGGGATGGGGCATCCACCACCTCTCTGGGCAACCTGTTATTTATTAGCCTTCTCCGTATCTTCATAGGATCTTTATTTAATATGGTACCTTAGAAGTTTTCTTTGAAAATATTCTGCTCTTACAAACTTTTTCATATTCTGCTCATCGTTCCTGTTATTTCAATGAGAGTATTCAAATAAATACAAATAAACACATATGCCAGTGTTTTTCTGACTGGGGTTGCTGGGCTGCAAAGGCAGTGAAGGTCTGGCCAATCTGCCCACCCTCCCACATATTAAGACCATCGGGGGTTACACTTGGAATATGGTTCAGTCTCCCTTTTTTTGGCTCAGGAAATACTACTCCTTTGCTTAATTTCATGTGTAATGTAGTGTCATATCTAAATAAGGACACAAATTCTTTATACCTCTACAGGTGGCAAAACCAGTCTGAAGTTGAAAAGCAATGACTTCCTTGGAAAATCAAGAATCATTATAAAAAGCATAGATTACCTGTCTTCGAAGGTCTCGTGTTTTCTTGGTCATCTTGTCAATAGCAATGTTGAGTGGGTCCCCCTTCTCCTTCCTTCCAGTCTGTTAAAAATGAAATTTCAGAGTTAGAGAAAAATACTCCAGAAAATATACACTTTTTAAAAAAATAGTACAGATTTATCAAAGGAAATCTGTGCATCTCTTTCTGTTTGCTTCCATCAAGTTGTTATTTCCAACGTAATGTTTTCAACATGTTTATGTGCAGGGGGCATAGCAAGCTATTTTAAAACAATCCTAAAATGATAAGAAGAAAGATTAAGGTGACTCACTGGAGAGTTCAGAACTTTTCCACCAATAAATTATGTGCATATATTATAGCCTATACTCCAAAAATCTGGCAAGACTTTTCACTATAAAACGAATATTAAGAGCTTCTAATCTCCATCCTGCCAGGCACTGGGAATGTTAAACATGATAATAAGCAGCAACACAGCTTGAGGACAGAAGGAAAATGGTCCCTACGCCTGTAACACGAATCATATTGGCAGACATTAAGTGCAGTATAAAGAAGAATTCCACTTAAAACACTTTCCTGCAGGAAGTCTCACAGCAAAAATTCTCACGAAGATTAAAAAGGGGGAAAAAAGCCTTTTTTGTCTCATAACCAATGAAATAATTTTTTTTTTTAGGTTCAGTGGTACAAAAAGCATTAAGTGACTTTGTCAGCTCTATTACCTTTCTCTTAAAATAAAACTGCTTCTCTAAAGCTTTGTCACATCTCTTATCACGTTGAACTCTGCTTGATAGCTTTTCATCACGAATCAAAATGATTTGCCATTCTTTCTGGCAGTACTCTTTCCTTCCCAATGCTGTTTTCAAATAGTCCTATTTAGAATTGTCCCTTGCATATGATTAAGAGCGATTTTCTATTTCCAGCTGAGCCTAATAGCATACATTTCTGGGAACTATCGAGAAGTCACTTTTGGGGTGGGATGGGGATTAAACATACCCTTTCAATAATGATCTCTTAAATGTACAGCACTGTTATCAACTCTGCAGGGCCACATTGGCAAGTGGCCTGTGTTCTAGTCTTCTGCTTTAAGCATTCATTCAAGGGAACGCCTGCTTTTTATTATTGTCTCTAATTCTAATTATGATATGAGGCCAATGCATTTATGATCATTTAGATCACTGTAAAACTCATCCCCTTTTTGTATTTAGAAATTCAAACACAAAAATATCAAGTGCCACCAGAATTTAATATAAAACATAAATTTACCTCTTAGGTTTTTAAAAAGAATCCATTACAAATTCTGGAGTTAATCATACAAATTGACACCAGAAAATAGAGAGAGAAAGTGTTTGCTATGATACAAGAGGAGGCATCTGTGTAACCCGCTGATATTTTTATCTCACTTTTCTTGTGTTCATCCTTTGACTGAGCTTCTTCTGGTCCCCAGCTAAAGAACTACGGCTCTTTAGCCTAAGCAATTTCAGCACATCCTTTTGGTTTTAGATGCCCCAAATTCTGTCCCTGGCATTTTGTCCAAGACAGCAGCTGTCATATGTGCACATAATCTATAGTTTTTCAAGCTGAAATTCCACAATAAAAACGAGGCAGACCTGGGCAGACAAGTTTGGTATAGGAAGCCTCTCCTAACTGTTGAAATGGTACAACGGGGACTGCCAGATGAGCTAGTGTCAGCCAGGTTCCTAGTCTCTTAGACTACAAAGCTATATTCTAAGAAAATTTTCAGTTACTCCAGCTGTGTGCCGTGTACTAGCTGAACCAAGTATCCTTGGTGACATTACCGTTCTGGGATGCTTTATTTTCCCAGTCACATAATTCAATTTCTGTAATATTGTTTAAATTCTTCTCTTCCTTCTCATTGTTTAAGTTTTAATGCATTGGCTTAGAAAGATACATAACCACACAAAATGTTTTAAGACTTTTTTTCTGGGGCAAAGATATTTGCTAAACTGTACATATTGTAGTGAATATTAACACAACGTGAATAATAAAAAGCAAACACCATGACACTTAAGAGTACACCGGGATGGTATTTTACAGCTCTCAAACAAAACAAAGCTAACAATTCTTCTTCATTGATCTCATGCAGGGCAGATGTATTTTGTGTTCACCACCAACATGCAAGGTCAAGCACTTAATGCCTGGCACCCATTTAGGAGGTCAGAAAATTGTCCTGAATAGGAACTTGTGACTTCTTCAAGGGTGGTCAGTTACACGATACAATGACACTGAATAAATTAGGCATCTGATAAACTGCACTGTTTAAGAGCAAAGGCTCCTGACATTCCCTAAATGGTCACTGGAAAAAAGTAGAAATTTTGAGATTGACTTAAAAGTTTGTAATTTAGGTTCCTAACCTGGGTGTTTTGTATTGCTCATAGGAGGAAACTATCACTGAGAGTAGGCCCATGGTAGGCTACATCTAACACCTCTCCTAAGCCTCTCTTCAAATTGATCCTGTAACTTTTTTACTCTAGTTTTAAATTACATAAACAGTGTCCCTTAAGGTACATCCTGTTGTGACCACAAGACAACTGGGAACCCTTCTGCGACCCTTAGGCCACACAACAGACTGTCAATATCCATCTGGCCAGCCCCTTCTCCCTCCAAAATAGAGAAAAGCCTGTTCTATATTGCTTACTGAAAAACTCCCTGCTCTGTGCAATTGCCCGAATCATGCCTACATGCTGTCTGAGATGCTAAATGGCATGAACCAGTCTGTGCTGGAAACAGGCTACCAGAACAAGGGGACAGAGATCCAGTTGAGCTCTCTCAATGGCAACATTTTATTAACACGTACGCATACGGGCAAAGTCATAGAAACACTTCTCCTGTTCTGCAGTTTTTACTTATCCAAGAATTTTAAGTGTCCTTCACCTGCTGTAAAATGGCTACTGCCTTTTAATCTGGATACAAAACCCCTTCTTCACTGTATGATTTCAAAGAAGGAGAAATTGGTTTAGTAAATCACATTATTGAAAAATAAATAGCGTGGCATGTGATGTTACATAGCTTCAGGCAGGTCTGTCAAACACCATCTGCTCTGTGCTGAAAATATAAGTTTATTAAAGTTTATTTATTTAAGTCCTTAAATACTCTTATATTAATGTTACTCTGTGATGAATTTTTTGCCTTCATTCTTAGAAGGGATAGAAAGGAATTTAGGGGTTTCCTGTGTTTCTGAAAAAAATGTAAAGTTTGGTATTGAGCCTTATAGCATTTCTCTGTTAATCTTTTTCTGCAAAGGGAAGAAAGATACTTTGGAGATGGGATAAAAAGGAAGTAGAAATTGCTGCTGGCATTGGGTTAAAAGGAGAAGGAGGAGAAATGCACAGAATTCCTTGAATGCCAAAATATTGGTATTCAGAGTTCCTGTGGCCAGAATTACACCTATTCATGTCATAATAAGGAGAACTTTGTTATAGTAGAATATATTAATCAGGTTCCTGATTTCTAGTGACCATTAACAGCCTTTGCATACTGTTTTTACTCAAGATATTTTCCAATGATTCTCTCAATCTGTGTTACTCCCATCCTAATTTCCTTAGAGTTTTTCCCTGCCTGTTTGATTTATTCTCAGTTGATCAGGATGAGCTAATTTCCATGGGCTCCTGACCAGGGACCGTGCTGTCTGCGGAGTCCCCCAGGTCAGGAATGGGTCTTCCGTTGCACTTCTACCCCAAGGCTGCAGTCTCCCTCCCAGATCACGCAACATAAGAACCAGCTCCCTGAATATATTTTTCAAGCATTTTTAAGACTGATTTGCCACCTGGAGTAAGAAGTTGAGTAGTTTTTCAACACATCCATGTCCGGTTAGTGGAAGGAATCTAGGTACTGTCCTTTTAATGTAGAAAATGCCTACAGTTGCAACCACTGTCAACAATATTACTTGAATGATAAAACAAATACAGAATACAATCATTGCCTTCCTTATATTAAGCAAAGTCTAAAAAGCTTCACAGTTAAAACTGCATAATATTAAGGTAAGCACTTAGACAGGGAACTTCGTTTAGTTAGGGAGGGAAATAATAAAAAAAAGCACTTAAAGTTGGTAAGAAATTTCAGCATCTGCTAGAATGATCTCTGCTAAGATATAGCACTGGTTTTCCTTTTGAAAAAAGACCTTTTTCTCTCCCCCCTTTTCTTCCTTTCATGAGCTGTTCACAGTTTATACTGTTGGAGTAAAACAAAAATCTCCCAAAATATTTTTCACAACTATTAAGGACATTTATATCCCATGACTTGCTCATTACGGAATACTTTTGATCAGCATGAGGTACTTAATAGGACACTCTTTTCTAACCCTAGAGAATATCACAGAATCAAGACATGAATAGTCAGGCCAATCAGCCTAGAGACATAGCACATTTTGGATGAGACACAGTCAACCTTGGAAGAAGATGCTCCTGACTGGAACTGTGTTGTTAGTTTTGAATAATTCCAAATACCACCAATATGGAAATCACAAAGCTGAAATTTCAGCACATGAAACAGATAAAATTGGTACTACCAGAATTATTATTATAAAGAGGGCTTAGATATTATGGTAACGAATATCCTTATATCAAAAAGTTAGGATTACTTACAGTTGTGTGAGATGCAAACCCACTATTTTGAGCATATTATTAAAAAAAAAAATATATTTAATGACAGACAAACATGGCTGACAATAGTAACCTATTAAAGAAGGGGATGGAACGCCCAGAAATACACAAAAAGTGCAGCAACTGCAGCCCTACAACATAATGTCACATAGAAAAACCCAATGTGTATGACAATTAAATGAGAGATGTTAGAGAGAGTTATTGTCCTTTTTCTTAATAATAATTATAATAAAAATAAT
>NW_008794456.1:4532339-4533939 GCF_000699145.1 Aptenodytes forsteri | reverse complement strand
TACTACTACTACTACTACTACTACTACTACTAGCCTAAAACTATGTAAGAAAATTTGGGACCACTGTTTTCACACATTCCTCTGTCTTCTCTGCTGCTTTAGATATAAGCCAAAATATCTGGGAGAGTTCAGTCTCCTAACATATTACATGTTGCATGTCCAAGACATCCTCACTGCCATTAATCGAGTAATTTAGCCTCCAGGAGACAGGTGGAAAGATTATCTATTGATCCAAAAGCTACCAAACCTTGATATACTTTTATATTTTCATCATCCCCTAGGTAGATGGTTCTGTTATTTACAGTTTATTCAGACCACCAATATCACAATGTTTTATTAAGTCGTAAATTGCTGCTCAAAAATAAATCTGTCCTAATATTTTATTTTAAACGTTGAACAACATCCCTCTTTAAAAACTATGCTCATGTTCAATAGCCCTTTTAAAAGTGACGAAGAGAAGTTTAGTACTAAGAGGGAAAACATTTCAAACATCAGACATAAGCTGCATCAGTCCTTTTAAGCAGAAAGCTAGGTTTAAACATACCAATACATAGTCTCCTTCTGACAGGTTAAGACAACTAATTCTGGTTCAGGAAAAGGCTAAACTATATATCCTAGCAGAAGTGAGTAGTGACTAAATTTCACTGGAAGTTGAAAACCCTAGCTATTCACTAGAGAGACGGGTCAGGAAGACATATTTTAGAAAATCTGTGTGGTTCCTCTATGGATGAGCTGAAGAGGACATTTTAGAATAAATAAATTTTAAAAACATTTGAATGGTAAGAAGTTTCTTAGGAGCATGGTGTGAATGTGAATTACTGTTCTACTCAGCTCAGTGACTTCTTCCACACTTTATGTTTATTCCTATAAATTATTTTGGTTTTTAGCATTTATACTAAGTAACTGCATTGGAGGTTCTGCAATCACCTGTTTTTCATCTTCAATTTTGCTAGAGAATCACCTCACGTGGAATGAAAATTTGTACGTTCCCTTTTCCTCTTAATCATTCATTTTTTTCTCAAGGGAAAAAAAAAAATTCCTGAGGGAAAAAAAAATGCATAAATGGGGGAAAAAAGGTTGCTTAGATATCCTTTTTCTACTTAGGTCTTTTGGCCTTTGTTTATGCAGTGGCAAAGGAGAAAGGTTAAGTCACCACAGAGAAAGGACAGGACAGAAAGATCCCAGTATGTATACTATCTTGCTGCTTTGCAATAAAACACTGCATTACAGGCTTTCTTCATGGTGCAATACTACTCGGTTCTAGAATGCCATTCACTAAATAATTAGCAATAAAACTGGGGTGGAGGTTGGCAGGGGCGGCCGCTGCTCGGGAACTCGCTGGGCATCGGTCCGTTGGTGGTGAGCAAGTGTTTTCATTTGCATTACTTGTCTTTCTTGGGTTTTATTTTCCTCTCTTTGTTATTTTTTTCCTCTTTTCCTTACAATTTTTAAAAATCATTATTATTTCTTTTAAACTGTTAAACTGTTTTTATCTCAACCCACGAGTTTTCTCACTTTCAATTCTCTCCACCATCCCACCGGGCAGGGGGGTGGGGAGTGAGCAAGCGGCGGGTGGGACTTTTGGTGCCGGCTGGGGTTA
>NW_008794456.1:4499292-4532305 GCF_000699145.1 Aptenodytes forsteri | reverse complement strand
TTATTATTATTATTTTATTTCAATGATTAAACTGTTTTTATCTCAACCCACGAGTTTTCTCACTTTCACTCTTCCAATTCTCTCCACCATCCCACCGGGCAGGGGGGCGGGGAGTGAGCGAGCAGCTGTGTGGCACTCAGTTGCCGACTGAGCTTAAACCATGACACCTGCTCATAAATATATGTTATGGACAAGAAGTTCTCCTAAAATAAAACAATTGCTTTCAGAAGTTTTTACTTTAATGCTTTCAGCAGTTTTTAATTACCTTACAAAATTGTGACCAGATCACAGTGAGTGTAATTGGTTCCAGTGTAGCATAAATAATCACAACTATGCAGAAAACTGGGTAAGCCACATCCTTGCAATCCCAGATAGTAAAGAGTCAATAAAATATAAATGAACCATGAGCTGGACACCATATCAGTACCTGAGGTGCACAAATCTTGGCCTTGGCCTGGATCCAAGCAAGTTTTATCTAGATCTGTAGACAATTAAAACTAAGTAAGTAATGAAATAAAGAGATTATGAAAACTGAATATGTTGAAGACGACTCTCTTTTTCTATTTCATGAAGTTTTTATGCAGTCCATATCACCACAATATCTGAATGCCTTCAAGTGGTGAATTGGTGAATTAAGTGGTGTGTTTAATATCAGCCATGTGTGGTTTCTTGCTTTATCTTCTCACAAGAGCGAGAACTTGTGTGTAGGGGAGTATTTTACTGTGGTTGGTTTGTGGCTATTGCTTTTCCTGTTTTGCATAATTCACTGTTGTAACTACTTCTTGTCTTTTGGCAATAACCAAGGATTTTCAGAAACATTATCAATGACAGCAGTTTGATTTGAAAGACCAGTTAGGATTAGGGCTCGATCTTACTAGTTCCCAAGTGGCAGCTGCTACTATTAATTGATATTTAACCATAATCACATACTGGCATCTAAGCTTCCCTAAAAAAGAACTGCCTGAAGAATTTATATTTATAATTATATTAGAGATTGCCTAAAATGGAGAACTTTTTCATTCTTGAGAATGAAGGCAGCAATTTGTTGGTTTTGGTGGTCTTTTTTTTTTCATTTGTAGATATACATTGAATATTTCTGTATTTCTGTGCATTTTTGAACTAGAGTTTCCAAGATCACTGCAGTGAGGACACAGTCCTTCTCTTCTAGCCACTAGCCAAGGCTCAATTTTACAGCATACTGAGGTACCAAAACTGCAGAAAAGGCAACTGGTGGGACTTTCTTAAGTTACAAGGCAACTGTAACATACATTTACATTACATAACATAAATTTACATTTTCATTAAGTAAAACATACGCATTGGTTCTTTTTTTTTTTTTTTTTGGAAGGGGAAGGAAAGCCATGCATCTATTAGAAGTTCTTCCCCAAGGCAAGAATATCCTGCCATCATTTAAGAGTTGTGTCATTTAATTAAATTCAGATCATAATGTAGTGCACGCTGCCATTCGAGAAAGCAGTGATAGTTTTCAGGGTAGGACCATCTCATTTAATTTTACTGTCTAGAAATACTGAATAAAATCTAGTTATTTTAGCTCCTTCTATATTCAGGATGTAGTGACAGGCATTTTTAGAGCACCCATCTGTCTTACATATTTATTTTAATATTGGATACATATCACCACATGGGGTTGCTTCTCTCCATTGACAATGGAGGGGGTCATGTGGTACTAGATGACTAATTCTTAAACAACTAAGTTTCATGAGGTAAAACCCCTTCTTAATAACTACAAAGATTGTCCAGCCCTCCTAAGGATCAGGCTAGAGACTGCATCTTGGACAAATTGTGTGTGTTTTGGATTATTTTCTTCCAGAGAATTTAAAAATATTAGCATCATAAGGGCACCTTTTTACAAGCTTCCCCAAAAGATATTCCTGTAGTTCCAGGCTGTGATATTTTGAGGTCCTGTAAATAATTCACTTTCTTCCCACTGTCTAAAAGAAACACACTTCATAAATTTTAGATTTGGCATTGGAACTTAACAATCTTACTTGTTTCTCCATGCTCATTTTCACCCTTCAAACCCCCTTAACATACAAACACATACAGACACACTTTAATACTTTGGTCGTCACTACCAATGGCCTTAGGACAACGCTATGTAAAAACTGTTTCTTATGTGTCTTTGTAATTATAGGTGTGATTGCAAGAGACAGACAGTTGCTGGTCACAGAAACATTGCAACCTAATGAAGAAAACAAAAAAAAAAAAGCCAGTTATAGCTGGGTTTCTCTAATCTGAGCTTTCTCAGATAAAGACATATGCCAACATCACCCTAATTTGGAACTGAAGTTTGCTGATAATAGGGGAAAACAAGGAAATGCAGTTGGGAGGATCCAAGACTGATAACCTGAGAGTGGTTTTCTGATATGTCCTCAAGAAATCTCTCCAATACGTGTGTAATGTGATCTATATCACGGGAAATGCAGGTGATAGGACTGTTAGCATGCAAGTGGACTTCTGATCCAGGTTTCTGTCCTAATGTCCTTGAGAACTGAAGTGTCTGAAGCTTCCCCTCATTCCTTTCTGTTTGAGGGGGGTGACTTTGTAACAATATGTATTAGAATATTGATCTGCAGAATATTTCTTGTAGTTAAAGAGCATCTTTGCCTTTGCGACGCTTACTCAGAGGACTCAAAGAGGAAAACATATGGGTTTTCATAGAATAAACTGCATATTTCTATTCAGAAGATGTCAGTACACGAAATTGATGCTGTTACGCTTAAATGCATATAAAAAAATAGAATTTCTGAGGAAAGAAATGTGGATGGTGTAAACTGTTATAAAACCATCAGCTTCACTGAAGCCACGCTAATTTACACCAGCTGAGAATCTCCCCACTCATCAGTTAAATGAAATCTTGCAGATGCTTCCATTTAGAAGGTCAGAAATGTTTACTCCAGAATTCAAAATTATTCTAATTTCTTCACAGACATCTACTTGCAAAGGGTCCACTACAAACTCCTCATTTAACCAGCAGTAAATTGCAATCTGCTTTTAAATGGCTTCTGGATGGCTTCTTTTAATCTAAAATAGCTGGAGGAAAAGGAGATAGTACGCATTTTTTCTTTCCCTTCAGATCTGGAAGCCCATAGTGAAGGACTATGTAAATAAAAAGTGTTAAAATTTACCCACTTTAATATAAGCTCTTGAGAAAAGTCTGTTCTATTATTATAAGCATAACAATTAATGTTACTAAGTAATGAAATTGTTCTTAATAAAGCCTTCTATCATATTTTCTATTAAAATTTTATCTGTTAAAAAGTTGAAGTAATACCAGGCAACTAAGAAAAGAGGAGTGGTAGAGAAGTTCAGGACGTCTTACAACATGTAACAAACAATACCACATGCATCTAAACTCAGAAAATTTATTGAGTAAGTCTTTGTTACGTGTCTGTTACAGATTAGTGGAAATACTTGTTAGAACTCTTAATGGAAGTGATACTGCTGTCTGGTATGACCACTGGCCTCGGTTTTATGTCTCATTCACTAGAAAGCACTTGTAGCCAATCTCTTCCTAGTTGGTTTTAGATTAAAGGTTATATTATGAGTCACAGGGATGAGTGTTATTCACTGAATTAAATGCAGGACTTCCCGAGACATCTCAGCATCCCTTGAAAACATCCTTTTAGTATTTTTCAGGACTCCCTCTTGGAGGAGTAGGAGAACCACATTATTCGGTCGTAGGAGAACCACATAATGTTATTCGGTCGCAAGCAAAGACTTTTTTGTTTGTTTATGTATTTAAGAAAAAGGCTCCATTTGATGATAATATTTGACTATAACGTTGGCTTTTGTAGTGTGGACCGTTAACCTTTATGCATTTTTTTCAGCAAAGGAGCTTTTTAAACAAATAGACATCTCTGACAAATGAAGTGACCGTTGGAAGTACTTCAAAGCATTCACAACATTTACAGGTATTAAATGAACATTTCTAATGAACATATTGAAGTTTCAACTATGCCATTCTATTTAGATGCAGCATTGTTGTTAGTGGCATAAAGACAGGTATTATATAGCCTTACAGTTCAACCCCCCCCAAATCTCACCTGTCTATAGGAGGCACAGAAATGTCTTGACTGCGCTTACAGTGCTTTGATTATCAAATATCACTGAAAAATAGGATTTCAACTACTTGGTTGCATCTGTCACTATCTAATGGATCTCTTTATGAGATGTATATCGAGTATTACATCTGCATTTCTTTCTTTTTAATTGCATCATGCTTAGATTCCTTGAATGAACCAGAAGGAAACGAGGTCTTGTTTATTTCCTATCAAAACTGTGTTCATCAATGTATGCAGCTGAAAGTGAATGCTAACTCAATATTTGCACTTATAACAGAGAATTAAATGATTTTTCAAATTCATTGCTACTTTCTTTTTCCTTATCTTGCTAGTGCCCTCCAGACCACCCAGGTGGGGTTTTTTGCTTGTTTTTTGGTTTTCTCTTTATCCTCCAATCTGTTCTGAACACTTTCAATTACAGTCTACACCAAAACAATATTTGAAATTATTTTGGTTGATGTTTCCCCCTGACGGCAGGGGGGTTGGACTAGATGACCTTTAGAGGTCCTTTCCAACCCCAACTATTCTATGATTCTATGATTCTTGCAGCCAGTGAAACCACTGCTACTTTCCAGCTCTGACACGCTACTTGGCAGCGTACAGTGCAGCCTACACAATATCAGGTTAGTGCATGTGTCAAACTTTCTGAGGGCAGTGATGTGTGTCTGGCAACAAGGCTTTTCAGCCTGGCACATCTCCAGTGAAAACCCCACCTGCAAGCAAACAATGCGTGTGAGATTTAATTGGACACATACTGTAACTTTAGCTACTGTTTTGAATGAATGGAGACAGAAGAAAGCCTGGGAAAGAAAATAACTCAATCCTCATTACAGTAATTAATTGGTCACTTTGAGTACTGGCTTTTTGTGTCCACATGTTCCTTTGTAGGACATCACAACCATGAGGCATTAGTGATGAAACAAAACAAAACAAAATAGAAATAAAAGAACTATTTAAACGCCACCCAGACTTTCAAAAGAATGCAAGAGCAAAGGACCAGCTCTTTCTATTTTTACAGAGCAAAGCCGCAGTCTATTCCTGTCACCACTTCAGATCAATGTGCTAAGTGATATCCATTCAAATTACTTGTCAGTTTAATCAGAGGAAGTGAAACACAATTACAGGGCATTAGTGTAAAAGCCAGGACAGAATAACAGAATGTCCACGTGGGTTATCTGAAGCAAAAGCCTGTTGAAAATAACTCCGTTACGTTTTCATCAACAGTCTTTTTACAGAAAAAAAAAATCCTTTGTAAATGTTATTACAAACTAATTAGGCATAAAATAATGCTTTAAATCTATCAGCTGATTAGAGTCCTTATTTCTCTTTGTAGATATCAGAAATTTTTTTGGCTTTTGTTCTGTTCTTAGAAAAACCCTAAATGCATAAAGATAAAGACCTTTACTGAAATGATAACTGCTGCATTTACAAAACCTCTCTGTGCTCCCTCTCAAGTCAGCAGGCATTCTACCATTATTTCCATTGAATGATTGGAACATTCACTTTTCATGGACACTTCAAATTTCCACTGAGTATAAGCTGTGTTTTTGCAATCATCAAACAGATGACTTGGATTAAGTCATGGGAGCAGGGAAGGGAAGGGACTCCTCCTTCTCCCCCTGAAGGCAGAGATGCAAGACTGGTGGATTCAAAAGGACAAACAAATGCAAACCTGCTCCCGAAGCCTTGCCTGGAGTCCCAGGTAGGATATGTGGGGGTGGGCTCCGGTGCCTGGAGGCCCTCTGACCCTTTCATCCCAAGCTGCACCACAGCTCAGTTTCAGCGGGATAGGTAAATATATACACCCAGTCGGAGGTATAAAGGAAATAAGGATTTGTGAATCCCCACAACAGGATATCAGACCAAAGCCTTTCATTTCCTCGGTGATACTCAACTACTAAAAAAAAATATAGAAGGCAGAATAACCTCTATGTGATTCAGAACCTCACTTAGCCTTTTCAAAAAAACAACTATCAATACATGTCTTCAGGATAGAGCATAAGCTGGAAAAAGCCTTCTCCTTCCAGCCCTAACTTGCTTTTTAAGATCCAGAAGGCACGGGAGCTCAGACTGTACTCAGCATAGTTAATCTCCTGGATTGAGGTGACTTCACTTTTTTCAATAGTCACAATGCATAGCCCAGGTCCTGGTACCCCTGTGGTAAAAAAATCACTTAAAATGTTCATGTTGTAATTCCGAGCTCATAGACTCTGAGGTCTTTAATTGGCTTTGGCCCTTTATCTTCTATATTCATGAGACAGTAATTAATTTGACCATCCCTGCCTGGTCTGCAGGGTAATTGAATGAATAGCTCTGCACATCCACATAAATGCCTCCAAAAAGAGTTATTACTATGAATGTGCAATATGACAGGTTAACTCTGCTACGTTGATAATGATGGCACTGAAACCGTTAAGGTAAGTGCCATTGGAGCCCATCTCATAGCTAATGGAAATGGAAGAAAGTATATGAATAGGCAAAACCACTGCACAGTTTACACTCTGCCTAGCCTTTTAAAATAATAATAAAAAAAGTTAATCCTATTTTTCAAATTTCCTTGATACACCTTCCTCTTCTGGCACAACTAAATCCCCAAAATATTGTAAAAAGGGTTAAAAGCAAGATAGTTCTTTTGGTAGATTGCCACAAAGACTTCTTGTAGGAAATGAAGTGTAAAAAATTTTAAAGAATGTTAAATGAAATCACAGCAGACTGAAACCTGTGGTTCCAGTGCAAGACCTGAAATAACTTTGAAACAGATGCTAATTGGCACCACCTTCATTCTGATGTTCATAAATGGAACTGAACGAGCCTTCAAAGGTGCCAAAGGAAGACTAGCCATCCAAAGAACATTAAAATGTGCTTGGATTTGGTTTGTCAGCTCTGAAGTTATTTATATCCTGCTAAGTTATTTAGACGCTTTTGAAAATTCATCCAATGAGACAAGTGTGTACATTTTCAAAAGGATTGAAAGTCTGTGGAATTTAAATTCTTAAATTATCCTGGATATGCCTTCCGTTAACAATTAGCATTGGCTTTGGTGGTGAACTACCGATCTGGAGTTGTACTGAGTTATTCACTGCAGGAGATTTTCTACTGGGGGATAATTCATGGTTTGTATGGAGACAAACGCGGTAGTCTGTAAGTCTCGGTACAAATTGTGCACTATTAAATGTTATCCACAGATATCTGCAGATGTTATGAATACCCTTTAATGACAGATGCATATAGAAACTAATTGCAAGTGGTAAAAGTGCCGACTGACCTCTACATCTGGTTTTCCTCTTTCCCTCCTAAATAACTTAAACTTTGATGTTCCAAATTAAGCCTATTTTTAATATATAAGGATATCAACTATTTTAAATAGTATTATTCTAATTCACTAATTTGGCTCTGCAGTGACTTCAATAGCAATTTCAGTAGTAATACAATGTGGCATTCCACATTTCCTATTTATTACTCTATTCCTTTATGCCATATCCTATAATTTCATTGGCATTATCTACAAAATTATAATTGAATAAACGTTTCCTATAAAAATCAATGACTTCAATAAAACACAAATAACTGTAGAGATTCCGCATGTTACACATGGTCATGATGTACACCAACAAGACAGCAACTGAATCCACAGTCTGTGGGAACTAGACGCTACTTCCAATTCTCAGTCCAGTTCTGTTTCTATTAGACTATACTTTAGCAAAGTTTTCTTTAGTATGGCAATTAGCGTTAAGGGTGAGTCAATTCCATGATGATCAAACGCCTAAAGAAATTTTAAAAAATAAACTAAAGCCTGGCAGGAGAAGCTCTGCGGCTTTCCACACCGCATGATGCTTTTCACTTCAAAACTACTAAGTAAATTACTGAGAAAAAGTTACTGTGAATAAAATGGGCTGCACTGTGTTAAGCAATTATTTCTAAAGTGTGAAACGGGTAGGAAGTATCTCATCTTAAAGTCGTGCCATGATGCATACTACCTCTCTAGTATAAAGTGAACAGTCTTTTCTTTTTTTTTTCTTCTTTATCTTGCAGGAGCAAGCACAGGAATGAAAACTTGATTCTTCTAATGATCTTTTATGTGGGAGAGAAGTGCAAAGACTCAACCTGTGAAACTCTGCTGTACTCCGCTATTTGTACTGCACTACTGTTTCTGGAAGAATCTTCTAGAGCTGCATGAGCTCTCAGGAAATACCCAGTAAATTATAAATATATTTGGTTAATGCTCCCCATTTAAGGAAGGCATGACGGAGACGTGATCTCCTATGTTAAAGACCAGTATTTCTGGGAGTGTTAAGGGATGTACCCCAGTTAAGATTTAATTTGTGAAACAGTGCAAAACACAGCTTGCCTTTAAGTATGCCTTGCAAGTATGTCACGCCGCACACCCATTCTGTTCCTCAGTCTTGAAAACCAGTGGTAAAAAAAGGTCATTTTAATAGAAAAGTTATGATCACAGCATGGGTTAGGAAAATACACTTATGATGCTTCTGAGAGAACGCAGGGGATTCTTGCAATTAGTTAATAGCATAAAACCAGGTTATTTCAACAAGAAAAAAAGGTTTGTTTTGTTTTGTTTTGTTTTTTTGACAACTCAAATTAAAGGTTGCAGGGACTGAGGAGAAGAAAGAGGAAAACCACATAAGAATCAAAAAAGAGCTTTCTCTAAGACAAAAGGCGACACAAATTGGTAGTAATGAATTGTGTATACCAGTTGGCTAAAATACTGCTGTCCATTTAAAGGATAATTACACATATATTAAAATATTTATGCAGAGTACATGTGAAATTCAGTCCCAGATCAAAACCAAGAGGTAATAGAGATTAAATAAGAGAGTACTAGTCTGGGTTTGATGTCTGACAAGCACAATTTAGAGAAAATCTTTTTCCTTAATAATCCCTTTCAACAACCTGCAATATAGGCTTTTGGTTTGTTTTGTTCATATACATAAGAGGTTCATTCTAAAAAGATCAGAAAGGGTTATTTTCTCAGATTAAATATCATATGGATATCAGAATTATACTTTGTGAGGGCATGACTTCCGAACACAAACACAGAGCCATTTAGTGACCCGCTCATGAGAAAGAGGAAAAGTGTATCTACAAAGTGTAAACTCATTTTGGCCTCGGTCCTGAAACTATCTTTGAGGGTTGGCCTTCAGAAGAACTTCACATAACACAGATGGGTTGACAAGGGTTGGCCACAGGAAGGCGTTTAACAAGTCAGTGTTGCAAAGCACTCTGTAACGGTGCAGAACAAGCCTCTAAATATACCAAGCGAGCTCTTTGCTGAAATATCTGTATGTTAATAGCTTGTTCTCTGGGATCAGGAAGCGTTACCTCCAGGAGGGGAATGGATAGAACACAATAATTTCAGTGCAGGGCTTTGAAATTATATTTTATAATTTCAATTTTTTAATACTTTAACAGTTAATTAATTTAGTAATTTAATTTAATATTTTAAATAATTGTATAAATTTCAAATACACTAATTGTAAGGTGGGATTAGTCTGTACTCAGAGGTAAGCAATGGCCAATGCCAAGTGATTTTGGAAGCTTCCCCATAACGTAGGACAATTAGGCAAAGGCAACAATACTACAGCAGGACGGTTGTTCTGGCCATCATGTACACCCACTGACGGCTGTAGCCCTGACGTGCATGGACAAGATGGGGAGCGGACAACCTCAAATCCATGACCACATCAGGTGATGTACCTATAAATGTATCCATGACCACATCAGGCAAGGTACCTATAAACGTTTCTGGTGAGCCTGTTTTACTAATATCACATGCTCACACAAAACAAAAGGAACTGTGTTTACAAAATTAATATTTCATGGGCTTCTCTTTTGACAGAGATTTTTTTGTTTTTTACAAAATTGCCCTAAATGCACAACTGTGTGCGCACATTTACAGATATTTGTATACACAAGGATGACATTTCATTTCTTAGATAACTTCTGAAATCAGGATAAGAATGTCCATCAATCATCTGATATGGCTAAAGAGTAGAAATTTTGGGTAAGAGTGTGGGGTTTTTCAAAAAAAATGAGGTTAGCAGAATGACTGTCTATGCCAGCATTCGTTTTGACTGATGAATTCCAGAGCAGTTTATTATAACACATAGCATCTCCTAGTAAAATTCTCTGTTTCTAATATCATTCTGCTCTCCAAAAACATATATTTTTTTACACCAGAAACAAATTGCAACAACACGCAGAAGAACGAGCTGTTGCCTCAGAAAGCTATTTCCAGTATTCCACATAACTTCAAATTTTATCAAGACAAAAAGAAATCTGGATGACATATTTATCCATTTGTGTGTGTGTATGTAATGCTTTTATCATTCAAATCCACTATGTTTTACCTTTATACGATCAAAATAAATCAAAATTCAAAATAGTCATTTCTTGACCGACATATTTCATATTTTCAGTGCTAAGAAGGGCAATGCCCAATATCAGGGATTATGTTAAATATCTTATTTCAACTGCCACTTCTTTTTTATGCCAAAATTTGTTCAAATTGCAGAACAACACACTTGAAAATAAAATACTAGTATTACAGCTGCCTGCTCAGCTAGAATTTCCCCTGTTTTTATCCACGCATGTTATTGTACAGTCCTCAATTATATGATCAGATCTTAATTTTTCCACAGGAACTCTGCTAATGTGCACAGGATAGATGAGCCTCATTTGTTGCTCAGTTGTTTATATAGCTAAAATATGTTGTTTGCAAAATTAACATAGATTAATATAGTAGTCTAAAAATGTTGCTGGATATTTCAACAGTTTCTTATAAAACAAAAAACCACAATTTAGCTGCGAGAAAACATAGTCTTTAAGATTGTAGGCATGGCAGAGCAGAACAACTTTTTCTTTTGAAATATCAGAGAGAATGTTTCTATGTGCAAAATGGTACTGTTCAAGTTGGCATTAATATGGGCTTTACAAAGTGATGTGAAGTGTCATGGGGATGTTCAGTTACCACGTCTGCTCAGACCTGTTTACACTTGAGAACAAAAAGAAGCTCCCCAGGAGTGATGGGGAGAGAGTTGAGCTGTAGTGATGCTGTAGTGAACAGTATCAGGAAAGTATTTAAAAGTCATGAAATTATGAAATTAATCCACTATTAGTAAGTATCTTCAGGGAAATGCTGTAGCACAGCAAAAACTGGCGTGGAAAAATATTTTCTTCTGAATACAGAATATCACAAAAGGTTTTGGTTTGGTATCCTCATAACTTGTGACTTAAATTGACTTTTGAATTATATTGCCTTAACTGGTTTTGCTATCACTTCTGATACTTTTTATTATAAGAAAAGACAAGCTTTATTATAATTGGTTATTTCTGTAAACCTTGAATCTAGCGTGTTAAATGTGACCATGATTCTTCCCTTTGGAAATAAATCTTAATAACCCAACTGGATTTATATCAGCCTATTATACAGCACGTTCATGAATATAGAACAATTTTCAGTTTCGTGGACTAGAAGTCATGATCATGTCTAATCTCCTGTGCCTGACAATACGTTTATGACGATAAGTAGAAAAGCTCACTGACCTCAGAGTTCATTGAATGAGATCACAAATATTTTATACAGCACAGTTATTAGTTAAAAAAATAAAGAAATAAAAATACAATAGTAAGAATAACAGACAAATACTCCTATTGTCTTTTGTGTTGCTCTACACTACATGGATTTTATAGGCTATATTATTCCCCAGATGACACGCTGAAATAAATACAGAAACTCAGAGGAAGTGGAGATTTTTCTTTTTCACAAGTATTTTAGGAATTTCAAAGTTCAAATTTTGAAGTTGGATGTCCCATCCTTGGAAGTGTCCAAGGCCACGTTGGACAGAGCTTTGAGCAACCTGATCTAATGAAAGATGTCCCTGCCCATGGCAGAGGGGGTTGGACCAGATGATCTTTAAAGGTCCCTTCTGACCCAAACTATTCTATGATTCATTGGGATTTTGGTATGTATTTTTGATTCTTTTTTTTTTTCCTATTCAGAATAATTGAAATTAATCAAATTCTGTCCTCTCTATTTCCAGAATGAGAATTAATCCTCTAGTCTAAGGAACAAAATTTATATTTCTGAAAATGTCCCAAGTTTCTTCTCTGCATTCTCCCATACTATATGGAGTATCTGTGTAGTAGCTGTGAGATCCCGGTTGTGCTCTGCTGGGAAACGATGCACAACGGTGGTAGGATGATCTGGGTATTTCAGTGACTTGGAATGAGAATTTGGGCACATATTATACCTCTCACCAGTTAACAAGAGCCATGTCTCCACCTAAACTGTAAATAATAAGAACAGCCACTTTGTAATTTCCTGTGCACACACCATAAAAATTATTAATTTTGAAAGTAATGCATTGTATTTAATTGAACACTGTAAAATCAGTATTTAGATACAATAATCTTTTTAAAAGAATGCACTGCAAATGAACAGATCTGTTTACTGTTTCATAAACAGAGGGTGAAATACTCTGGTTTGTAAATATGATCTGCAAATATTTACTTTAAGAAGCCAATAACCTAAACGTTCTTCTACCCAAGTCTTTTTTTAAATGTCAATTACTATAGCATCAGAAGGCAATCATACAGCTAAATGATGCTTTAACCAGCTTGCTATGATGAATCTTCCACGACCACAACAGAGTATCTATAAAATATTTTCCATTTGATCCAGTTGCAGGACTTGCATTGAACTAGCAAACAAGGGGAAGGGGAGTAAACTCCTCTACTGATTCCTAGAACACACCTTATAAATATAGTAGGAAAATTTCAAGAAATTTTGATATCTAATATCTTTCTTTTCTGAGCACCCTTGTGCAGTGACTCCCCTCTTTATATCCCTTGCAGATAGCATTAGCATATTGCACTGAACTTAATAAATATTGCACTGAACTTATTAAAGATACGATCCCTAGACATAATAATGGCAGTCTGAAGAGTTTAAAATCATAATATAGACTATGAAAACAAAAGAATGCTGCTTAAAATACACAAGCTTTTAAAAAAAATACTTATTTTGTGTTATGCTTATTTGTCTTTTAGCTTTATGTCTTAAGGACCTGTGTTTCAAATATTTCTATGCATGGCCATTGCTTACAAGTTTCCTTTATTAAAACAAAATTAAGAACATTTTTCATGAAACAACGATATGGGAATTTAGAGAAAACTTAAATATTTGGCAATACAGAAACAGAAGAGTTAGCTACAGGAACTACAAAACATAAATAATATTTGCAATGTTAATTATCCTCCTACTTTCTCATATCATCAAACCCCTCCCATGTTCTAGGGCAGTAACCACCTACTCCCTCTAAATCACTTCAGTGAAGCCTGCAAATGCTATCTAACATTTATTTTCTGTTACACAAACATATGCAAATACTTATCCATATGTATAAGCACATAGACACACCTCTAGAATAAAACTCAAATCCCTCCATCAAGGTCAGTGTCCTTAGACTTGTAGCTCCCATCCCAGAGTCTAATTGAGATGTGCATTACAGTGAGTGAGAAAGGGCAGGGTAAAGGCAGATTAGTAATAATAATGTTATAGAGGCTAGTTACAGGCATGATAGCTTGATGGTTTAGCCATTTGTCTCTTCAGTTCCTAGATTCTTACGTCTCTTCTACTTTTTCTTGCCCACATCAAAAGTATGATTCAAGGCTTGCTCCTGTTAGTGGCATTGCTATTATTTATTATTTCATTTCTTTCCATAGAAACAATCTCAAATTGACCACCTAGCTAGCGTTACGACTAATTTGTCTTGCAACAGAATCAAAATTATCTTCATGGTCCTTTTCATAAGTTCATTTCCCCCTTTCTATATATCCACTAAATAAGCTAGGTTTTGTCTGTTAGACACTCAATATTCTGCAGAACACTTACGCATGCTCAAGAATTTGCTTCAGTTCCACAACAGTGTGTTTTTATTCCCTGAGCTGAGATGCTACCATGGTTCAGTATGCTTTCTTACGCCTCCTCACTCATCCAAGTCATTCCCTTTCACCCATGAAATAGTTTCTGGACTTGCGACCTGCCAACACCTAAAGAGCTCGTGAGGCTTCAACGGAGACACCTCCTGGTTTGTTAAGCTACTCTACTGAAAATGTAGTCCCTCAAAATATCTGTTAAAACTTCTCCTCTGCCTTGTTGCTTCCATTTCTTTACTTCAGCGGTGCCCCAAATTTTTGGACCAATTGACTATTCAGCCTTCAGCCTCTCCTGCCGTACAGCATAAAGACAAAGGCTTATTTTGAACGGTGGGCTTGAATGTTGTTCAATGAGTAGTACGACTGCCCTCATAGATAGACACGAATATCAATTAAATGTGGGAAGGAAGCAAAAAATGTATGGGAACATTTCACAAGCCTAGGAAAATATTATTTAAAAAATTGAAATTCTATATATTCTTTTTTTCAGCAATAGACACACCTCTAGAATAAAACTCAAATCCAGTATTGTAGTATAGTATTACAGATATTTGTATTTGTGCAAACATGATAAGAAGAATTGAAACGCAATATGTTGCAAACTAAACAAAATAATAGCATCAGTCATCTCTGAAATCATTATCGCACTTAAGAAACATAGTAAAATTAAAGCGTATGGGACTTTCCTGGAAATTTCCCACATGCTTTTTTAAGACATCTGTTCAAAGCAGAAATGTAGGGTAAATTTTTTTTTTGGGGGGAAACAAAAAACCCTGTATCTTCCTTATTCCCCCTATAGATTACACAGTTTAGAGCAATTTCTTTCGGGCATTATATGACCTTTTCCGCTTGTATGAATTCCTACTAGGTTCTGGGGCGCTCACAGGGAAGCCCTGGATCAGCTCTATGAAGCTTTTCCATGAGGAACAGAAATGGACTTTTTGCTTGGCTTTCTGTGTCTACAGACACGGACCCATATTTAACTCATTTGTCCCACTTAAATGAAGCGCTTGTTATAAAGGGACATCCCCTAACACCCACAAGAACCTGACGCTGACTGCACTGTGAATAAATTTCATTTCTACGCTGATATAAGGATAGCATATCGCACTGATCAAAACCGCATTACATACTGCCACATTTACAAACAGAGGCAAGAATTTAATTTAAATGTCATTTTAAATTTCCACTATTAGACTTCCTCACTATTACTACCCTCTGTTTTTTCCTTATTCCAAAGCTACTGAGTATCTTTATGTTCACAGGTTTTAATTTTAATTGCATACTCAACTATCCCAAATTATTAGGCAACATACCAAGGTAGCAGTAAATTGCCAGTTTTCTCC
This sequence comes from Aptenodytes forsteri, assembly GCF_000699145.1. Classification (NCBI taxonomy): domain Eukaryota; kingdom Metazoa; phylum Chordata; class Aves; order Sphenisciformes; family Spheniscidae; genus Aptenodytes; species Aptenodytes forsteri. The sequence continues at coordinate 4,516,920 of NW_008794456.1, read as the reverse complement.
ATATGCCAAGGAGGTCAAACTATATCACCCATGTGCTATATTCCTCTCTGCTGTGAGTAAACCCAATGAATATGGTCTTTGTATCTCTATAACAGACTGCAGAATTGCTTCAGCAGATCTTGAGGTACCAGCACCCATTCATAAATCAGTCGTACTGGACACATTTTTCTCCTAAGCTTACAAACAGTAGATCACTAGACATGTACTTCTGTATAACTTTTGTCTCCAAAATTAAACTGTTTCTACCAGTCCTATAAAATTCCTGCAACTTTCTCACAGTATCAGTACCTGTAAATTTATGGGGTTTTTCCTGCCTTTGTCCAATATTCTATTTCTCCATATCAATAACTTTCTGCTTTAAATCCCTCTGAATTAATTCTGCCTCTATTTTCTCTCTTCTGTCATTACTTACAATCTCGACCTCACAAATTCGCAGCCCCTACTTTCCCACCTTTTAAAGTCAGCTGTAATTTCTGATTCTCCATTTATAAGCTGTGCTTTAACCCAGCTCCTCACAAAAAGCCAAAGAGTCTTGACCAGTTTGGGCTTATTCTGGCCATACAAATGTCTGAGATTAACAGGGAAGGAGAAAGGGTTACAAGTGTTAGTGGTGCCCGCCTTAAAATTGCCAATTTAAAGGTGTTTTGTCCAGTTCCAGCTCCGAGATTTCATTTTGGGCAGAAACAGGAGCACCTCTGGGGTTGCCTGATTTAGAAACAAAAATACAGGACACAGAAAAGGGAGCTTAGAGAAAGTACTGAGGGGGAACACGTAATCCATAAGGGAGAAGTTCATGCCCCAAATACATACTCATCTGCAGGGCAAAATGGTCCTTTTGGAGGCAGTGGTGGCAAAACTCCTCTCAGCCAAGCTTTCCCCATGTCTGCGACACAGGTAGGTCCAAGGAAACAGAATACGGTGCAGAGATTTGCTCCTTTATTTGTAATCTGTGACAGTGAGTGAGTACAAGTCATGATGCATCTGAAAATATTCAACTGCCATCCAGGAACTGGTCTACCTCCCTTTCCTAGGCCAGTCAAGCAAGACATGGTGCAACACGAGACACACTCTGCATTACCTGTTTCAAGGTATATACAGACCCCAAAGGCATTGGGATTGCCTTTAGGATCTGCCTTTGGGATTGCTCCTGCAAATGCTTCTGCAGAGGTGATGCTCAGGTGCAGAAAAAATACCACCTCAAACCTGTGTGGCTATTGGCATGTGGCGACCTCCCACTACAACCTCCCAAAACAAAGCAGTAGGATTGGCTCATGCCCTACAGGAAGGAGTAGCAGCAAGATTAAATGAGTAGAAAATCAAAATTAGTCTTAGAGATGATAGATTTTACCACACTGGGAAAAAAATCGCATTTAATAAGGGACATGAGATTTGAAGCTGCACTGGGGGAAATTTCATATTATACAGAGTATTTAAAAACTGTAACATGATTCAGCAAAATACTTCTGTAGAGTTTTTAAGCTTCTGATGTCAAAAGGATCGAGCAGAATAGCTCTGAGTCCACCTGCTGCCAGACCTTTGCAGACCCCATGGTGGAAAAGTATGCCCAGAAGACAGCATGACTTATCTGGTCTACAGAGGGAGGACGAGATGGAGCATGTGAGTGCCTGCGTGTTGGAACAGCCAGCGAAATAGCCCGTGTGTGACAGTCAACCTCTTCTGAGAGGCAGGTTACAACGAAACAAAACCCGAGATAAAAATAAAAGAATGAGAAATACAAAAGAATAAGCCAGGTCTGGACAAGCTGTTCTTTTTTCTTTATATGCCTCATTAAGGTATTACAACCTCGTAGGCATGAAAACCAAATCGCTATGGGGGGATGAGCTGAGAACGATGAGGTTCATGCAACAAGCTACAGAAGAAAAGAGTTGGATGCCCGGGGTGCCAGTATATGACTTCTGAAGCACAGATTCTCTGCTTCAGCATAGGGTTCCTGTGTGGTGTTTGTCATGTTAGTTTAGTCTCTGTCTACCTTCTCTACCTAGTCATAAGCAGGAATATTTCACACAGGTATTTTGAAGACAAACGACATAAAGAAAAATATTGGAAGTGCAAAAATACTGTTGTACTGGAAACTACAGAAGTACTTTAGATAGCTAGAAGTGTCTAGAGTATTGGACAGGTGTCAAATAAATTGAAAGTAATAATATAATAGATTATTCCACATGAGCCAAAGTTTCATGGAAATGCTGTTTAGATAACAAAAAATCATATCAGCTTGTCATTTATTTTGTGTGTGTGGGCTTGTAAATAACCATCCCGACAAACCAGAACAAAACTCTTTTAGTATATTCCCGGGAGAATAATACTGCTGAAAAAATAACAGAAGCTTTATTTCAACTCAGCAAACCAAAGCTGTAAAAGAGTCTCCTAGCTGAATATAATCTGCATATATGATGGTCACTAACTAACTGGGATAACATTGAGGTGTTACAGTTCAAGGCAGGCAAATATACATGCAACTTAATGGATATAATAGATTCCAGGACTTCACTGAAATAGTTAATGCCTTTAAGAGTCCTCAGGGGATAGCTGTCCAGCTCCATGAATTTTTACACATAATGCGGGTAATCAGTAATTCAAATGTTATGTCGAGCTCATGGGGAGAGGATATATGAATGTAGTATGTCTTCTCACAGAAACTTTACAGCTAGAAATGAGGAGATGTATCTATTTCCATAGTAGAACATTGAAAATATTTTTTAGAATCTTATTTCATATTAAAATAAAAGCTTAGAAGATACATAATTCAGCACAAAGCCATGCGTGCATTTAAGTGAATGCTTAGCATCATCGAGCTCTATGGGAAAGGCTGTTACACAACTGAAATGGCGAAGATGGGGGCTGCAGTTGTGTAAACATCCATGTGATCAAAGCAAATAGGAAGCAAATCCCTTTGATTGTAAGTCCTTGCAGGTTTCCTTATTTAAATTACAGAGCTGATTCATACTCTACAGACTTTCTGGGCAGGCAGAGGAATGAAGGATGTCTTACATTGCTTATGAATGTTACCTAAACACTTTCTTTCTCATTAGAGGACTCTAAATACCCAGCTCAGCCCTAGAGTGAGAAGGAGAAAATCTGTTTCGTTCTTCCTGTGTCCTGCCTGTGAGCCTTAGATGGTAACGAAGCAAAGTCAGATAACTTCAGCTCAGGCAAAAATTGAGAGAAAAGGAAAGTTTGGTGTGAGTTCTTCTTCCATCATCGCTGTTAGATGTGGATACTTCCTTATGTTACACAGTTTCATTAATATAATATAATTATCCATGCTATATAATGAGTTTGCTACCTAAAAGCAATTCTTTGACTCACTTAGAAATGACACAGAAAGGTCTTTTCTGGGTCCATCAATGTTTCATGTTGTCATTAATGACCTAGGTGATAGAACATGGAATACGCTTATTAAATTTGGAGGTGACACCAAGCTGAGAAGCACTGAAAGTATTCTGGAGGGCAGAATAAAAATTCAAAATGATTCTGACAAATTGCACTTATGTCCTCAAAAAAAAAAAAAAGAGAGACACTATCCAACAGGGTCATGTGCAAGATGTTCACTCAGTCAGGAATAACCAGCTATAAAATACAGAACAAGTAGTAGCTACGTAGAAAATCTGCAGAAAATGTTCCAGGGGCTTTTGTGAATCACAGACTGAACAGGATACATCAGTGTCACCCAGCTGCGGAAAAGGCAAGCACCGTTCTCAGGCAGAAAAACCCAACTGCAGCCAGGGAGACACTGTTCTCTAAGCTAGCAAGGTCTCAGCTCAACTACCATGGGATTTTTTTGGCACCGTGTATCAAGAAAATGTGGACCATTTAGAATGGATCTAAAACAGATCAAAAGCAGTTACCAAAGATCAGCAAAAACCTCCACCAACAGTAAAAGCTTGGATGCACTGGGCTTGTTAAACTCAGAATTTGAAAAGTGAAGCGCTGGAACAGATTTCCTTGAGAAATCTTCAGTTCTGGAGTTTTAAGGATGTGTCAGGAATGACAAAACTAATACTGTCTTAGAGCAAAAAGATGGACTAGGTGATTTCTTAAATCCGTTGCACTTCTATGAACTAAGAAGGTTTATATCGCAATGACTTGCCCAGCTATAACCAACAGAAGGAATCACGTTAAACAGAGCAGAGGGGCTTTTTAACGCTTTTTTCTAGTGGTCTATATTTCTTTAAGACAACTGGGTTAGATGGGAACCTCCAAGTAAAAGATTATTTACAAGGAGGCTCCAAAATACTGTTGGGGCTGAGACTCAAAGCTTTAAAGGTACTGCAGACATCCACATCCCATGATTTTGGCGAGAATCCATTTCAGCTCCAGAGGATCTTTAGAAGATCAGAACATGTGTTCTTAAATTCTGTCTATTCTCTATATTCTAAAAAAATGACACTGAAGTCTAATTTATTTTAGATTTAAAGTAAAAAAAAAAAAAGAAAAAGATTTAAAAAAAAAGCACCTAAAATAAGCTCCACTATTGTATTGGACCACTACTGTTTAATGCCAAAACTAAATGGAGAAAATTCATTCAAAAACTGATGTGTCTTATCTTGACCAAAACTCTGCATTTTTTTCCTAGGGATGAAATGCAACGTAAGAGAAATGGATCACAGGGACATGGTTTAGTGGTGGACTTGGCAGTGTTGGGTTGACGGCTGGGATTGATGATCTTAAAGGTCTTTTCCAACCTAAACGATTCCATGATTCTATATATACTACGTCTGTACATATTTTTTTCTATTTCTTAATATTTTGATTAAGCTGACTGGATTGCAAATTTCATATGAAGATTTTTTTTTTTTTTCCTACTATGTGAATTGTTGTTTCAGCCTTACAAACTGTCAAGAAAAACTTACCTATACACAGAATTTACTCAGTTAGCCTTGCCATGATGTTGTCTAAAATGGTATTCTCTAAAATTCCAATATAGAATAAACACATTGCAAGAAAGCAAATGTATTTTTACAGTCTGCTGTAGTTGCTAAACTGGTCTATTCGGTTTTGTAGAGAAACATCTGGAAAATCTACTTTGGAATGAAAAGTAAGGAGTGTGGTGTATGGTATATAGCAAAAGGAGAAGATTTTTTTTCAATTCCTGCAGTTGTTAGGCTAGAAATAAACCATGGAAATGGTTATAGGGAAAATTTCACTGTATCTATAAAAATAATTATTTATATTTAATATTGGGCTACAGACATAGCAGTTAAAGTGCAATATCTGTCGTAACATTCACCGTTTGATTCAGATTTTAATGGCAACTCTTAGGTAATGTTGCATTTGAAATCTCTGAGCATAGCACTTGGGGAAAGTCCAGTCAGCAAGAAAAAATAAGACGAGACTGTGAATGTGCTTGTGAGCTATCCAAGTAACGCACTGGAAGACTTTGTCCTTGACAAGCACAAAGAAAAACCAAACACCTGTCTGCCTATCATCCATTACCAATCTCTCTTTAATATCAAACACCTCTGCATCTCAACAGATACTTCAGTCTGTAAAAATACTGAAAGAGAACAAACGCTTCTATACTACTATATTTTGTAAACTTCACATGACCATTTTTAAAAAACAGACCAGTAATGGGAAAACTAGCAATTTGGTTTTGGGATCATAAATCCAAAGTCTTTTCTCAGTCAACATTTTATCTTACCGTCAACATGAGCGGATTTTCCAAAGTAGAAAAAAACCCAGTTGTTTTTACTTATTGAGGAACTGCATGTTTCAGAAATATTGCTCATATGAGTAGGATAGAAATTTTAAGAAAGAAATTTTTTATGCTGAGGGTGGTGAAGCACTGGCCCAGGTTGCCCAGGGAGGTGGTGGATGCCCCATCCCTGGAAACATTCCAGGTCAGGTTGGACGGGGCTCTGAGCAACCTGATCTAGTTGAAGATGTCCCTGCCCACGGCAGGGGGGTTGGACGAGATGGCCTTTAGAGGTCCCTTCCAACCCAAACCACTCTATGATTCTGCGATTCTATGATTCTATGTTTCTATGATACAGTAACAGGAGAAGCAATGCTGATCTCGATTGGATTACTTATGAGCAAGGACTGGCAGAAGGAAATGGTATTTCCACACTACCCCTCTCCTAAATGTGGTGCTCACACCAGGAAAATGAGCTGGAGGATTTTAATGGCTTTTACCAGTAGGAACACCACAGAAGTTAGCTTGATGCTTTGTTTTTCCTCCATATTTTAACTGGAAATAACTGGCAACCATCTCCCCGATGCATGAGATCTTCAGGATATATTTCTAGACCGCATTCTTCACTGATGTGTGTGGCAACTCAATGGGTTTTTAGCGGAGAAAAATATATAGTCATATAGTTTGGGTGTGGGGGAAGATCTTCAAACATATGCTCTGCATTTACTAATAGGAGCACAAGGTCTTTTCAATACTGGAATAGAATTTTTGATGAAGTGCCTGGTGGTGAATTTGAAATACCAGCCTGGGGGCCCCAATGAGACATAATTCATTCCAGTAGCTAGAACAAATCTAGCTTCTACATCCATTCCTCCAAAGTCATTATTGACCCAAGGGAAAATGCTAGCCTTAAGCAAGTTTTAATAAAGACTCTGGTGGAGTAGTTTCTGTAGCACTAAATGTGATAATGAGAAACAAGCCACTTAGCTGCAATAGACCCAGGACCTGTATATAACCCGAAAGTCAGTTTTCTGAGGTTCTTAGGATTCTTTCCAGAGATGAAATGGGCATCCAAAAGAGATTTAATTACCTTGCTCACTAATTTGTTACATAAAAATCAGTCAGGCTTAAATGGACCAATATTCTGCTTGTCCTATATGAGCATAATTTATTTTAATGCTGTTTCTGTAAAGTAAAAATGTCCACAGACTAATCAAGTCTGGGTTGAAAACCAAGGTTTTTGCTAAACCAATAAAAGTGTGAACATCTAAATCTGGCCTTAAACATTGCTCTGCTTTAGAACTTTTTGCAGTTTATTTTAAACAATAAATGTTTGTATCTGTCTGTCACCATAAGACCTAGTATCAAACAGCATCACTGGTGCTACAGACTGTGGCAGTTTGAAAGTTTCTTACGCAATTACTGAAAACTCTCGATGGTTGAAGCAGGTAAACAACAACAACAAAACCTGATAAGTAGCATGTATCCTTCTGAAGTTAGATCTGTATTAAAAACAAAACAAAACAAAACAAACTATCCCTCACTCTGCCCCTTTTTAATCATCAACCACAAAATAAAACCTTGCTAGACACAGTGGAAGTCATTTGAAAATTAAACTACAGTCTTGATACAGAGAGATAGAGAAAGGATCCTTTGTGTGACTGTTATGATCATTAGTCTCCATCCCAGGCAGAGCAATCACAATCTTTTGTGCCTGTTGTTGATGTCTGGCATTCATTCACAGAGAGACGCTTTGTTTTATGTCTTCAAATTCTACAGGCAAGTACTTAAGTTGTGAAAGTCAGCGGAGGAAAACGGAGTAATAGACTCCTCTGCGTTGATGCTTTGGTAATAATTGATGGGACGGACTAAAAGCACAGAGAAGATAGGCTGAAGGTAGCAGCGCTTTGAGCAAGAGGGGGAATCTGAGAATATTCTCATGTCTAATGCAACGCAGTAAACCCCGGTCCTACTCTTGCCCTCGCCCAAGATGAGCCACATCTAGGTACATCATCATCATATTCACAAAGAAATACCATTTGCAACTTTTTAAAATCTGATCAAGTATTTACTGTGCATAGCAAAAATAAATACTTTAACATTAAGGATGGGGAGGCATGGACTATACGCTTTAGAGTCAAACCATCAAACTTAAAGCCAGTACGCTATATTTGCAGCCAACCCATTCATTTATTTCACATAAAAAGAAGTTTTGGGTACTAATCCTTTTTATGAAAACTCCTAAAATATTTTTAAAAGTAATGGGGGAATCAGTGTGTGCTTTATGATCCAGGAGGACTGGTGCTTACAGGCCTCTTTTTTTTTGCTTTTTGTTTCTGTTTGATGTCTAATCCGATACTATGTGGTGATTTCAATAAAAGTCCAAAACTGAATCACGCTTCTGTGAAACTCGTAGCCATTTATATAGATGAGATGCGGGAGGGGGCACAGAAAATATTTCTAGTTTGAATGGAGATTAAATGTCAAGAAGACTGGAGTTGCCATCTACTGGAGTGTGCAAAGAATGACAACTGACATGCAAAAATCCTGGACTGAAAGCATTAGTCACAATAACAGTCCAGGTACATTGTATATTGCTCCATAACTAAAAAAAAAAATAAAATAAAATAAAATTAAAAAATTATAAAGGAAATCTCCAAAGACAAGGAATTATTCTCCACTCTTAGCTTTTGAAAAGTCAGAAGATGTACGAGCAGGCTGTATTAAAATAATCTCATTTGCCTACGCCTTTTATCCACATTCAGCAAAAAGATTATATTTATCACTTCTCATCAGAACACAGATAATTCCACTTTCCAGCTTCAAAAGCACAAAACAATGTCAGAATCTGAAAAGGAGAGAATGGTAAATTCTTCAAATATGAGCACCCAATCACCGCTGCGTTTTTAAACCACCACTTTTTAACACAAGATAATATTACGGAATATCTTCAGTTGATGAAACACTGACAAACATAACAAAAATCTTCTTAGAGTTGCTTATCATCAAAGACAGTTACTCAATATTCACGTGCAGTTCCAATAATGTGTAATAAGTTCATATGCAAGAAAAAAAGTATTCACTCATGTTTGTAGATGATCTAAAGTAGAATTTTTATTTCCTACATACAGGTCTTGCAAAAGACCCATTATTTACATAAGCAAATTAATAAAATAAGTGTTTACAACTGGACAGACAGACAAACCAGACCTCTCCAGGGCAGTTCAGAGGAGAAAAGAAAGCAAGAATGTCCTTAAAGTGCTGTGAATGACTTTACACAAAATTAGCAGGAGACATGGTGTTGATGACAGCTACAGCCTGGAAATTCAGTGTATTTGTAGACATGAGCATAACATGTCCCACCTCACAAGACCAAAACCTAGTTAAAAACTATACACATGCACTGGGATTTTTTGAAAGCAGTTTAATATTTTCTCATATTTAGTGAAGATGTTTAGTCTCTTACTAAATGTAGAGTATGAAGTGACTGGACAGAAGTATCTGACATGTGAACTATGTTATTATGATTAATGGAGTTCATACATAAAGGGTTATTTCTCTGGAAAACGTCAGGTTGAATAATTACTGGAATTAATCCCAAAAGGCTTTAGAAAATTTTCTGCCCAGTTTCAATTCACATTTTTATCACATTTTTCTTTTGACTAGAGAGAGATCTTTAATTTAAGTAAAACAAGTACTGTAAGCAATTCATCAAACATTATGAAAAATGATGTATTTCTCTAACAGTCCTTGAAAGTAGCTAATTCACTTTTTACCCTCATCTCTAGGCAATATAGCAAAATCCAATCAATAAATAAACTGGCTTTGTTCTGCATCTGAAACAAAAAATCATACTGTCCCTATTTTTCATGCATCAGGTTAGGTATAGAATATCCTAGAACTGATATATTGGAATATTACTGGCAATATTATTAAGATAAGTAGGGAACAGATGATAGCATTATTTGGTCTCTTGGATTTCTTAAATCTAATCAGTATTTAATGGATACAATGGTGCCAGCAAATCCAGAAAGACAGAGAACACATCTCAAAAGACTCAGAGCTGAATGTGTTTCGGGGAAGTATCCCAAGGTCGGCGTTACTTTGCAGTGCTGCAGATGCATCCAACAGGCTCCACGGTCCAGCAGACTGAGGACCAAGAAAAAGCAGCATGTATCAAAGGGTTGTGGAGTTTTTGTGATAAATGCTTTTATAACTGCTGTCAATATGATTTTCTTTGGGCAGAAGGTAAAGAAGCAAATACCTCCCAGCTTCATGCCTCTGGCACCAGGGAAGCTTCTTCCCGCTACATTTTCAATGTCTTCTAATGCTCATTGCCTTCATGGCCCTCATGGCCATGAAAACAGCTAGAAGTGACTTCTGCTGACCATGCATGACCGGTGGGTGCATGGTCCAAGCTCAGCTAGCAAAATAGGCTGCAGAAAGACAACGTGACCAAACCTCAGGTATACAGATTACATATCTGGGAGCATTGTAGTTCACTAATTCTTGTCCAGCAATTATTGCCTTGAACAACCAAGCTGTGTTATTATCATATTCATTAGGACATAGCAAAAGATAGTCCATGCTGGGCATTATGCAGGGACATGGGAAGAGACAATCCCTGAAATTAAGAGTTGGAAACAAAAAAACCAAACCCTAGATGTAGGAAGAACGAGGGCATAGAACAAGCAAAAAAATGATATACAATTAGAAGAAGCAAAGTGACGATCAGGACACATAGTACTGCTTCCAGGATTAATTATTTTTTTTAAAGCTAGGTATCTTTAATGCCTTTCTGCTCAGACACTTCCAGTTCCATTTTTTTTTAGGTACAGAAACGATGCCCATTTGCCATTCTCGCTCCCCTTCTGATCTCCGTTGGCATATCTGGCAATCACTATCGTAGCTTGCTTAATCACCTTTTCTCCCCTACCTGCCGATTTCCCCAATGGGCCCCCATTGAGCAACGAACACGGCGATGCCAATGCAGATTCTGGGGGCTGAAGGATGACGCTGGGGAAGATTTGGGAGCAGCTTCTCTGCCCATCATCCACAGGGCTGGGGGCAGAAGGGCAATCACTGGGTACAACATGCTGTGGGACATGAACCCTCAGCCAGCGTTTATAGACCACACCAGAGAGGTGCATAGCTCAGGAGCTTCACACCAATGATTTCCCACATCTGTAGGATTGCTGTTAGGAACATTACTGATGCAATCATGAAAAATGGTTATTCTTCCACAGCCATGCATGCAACATACAGCATCCACTTAAATACATAAACACCTTCTCATAGACAAAAAATCTCTGAAAAATGGGGAAAGAACTACGATATATCTTGAGCCACAGGCATTTCACAGATACTGACCTTTGATTTTGATTTAGAGGCTCTAACTAGTAAAGCTTGGCTCTACAACAAATCTGAAGAAGAAAATCAAGCACACTCTTGTCAAATTATAATTAATTTGCACTACAAAAAAAGAGCAGAAGTAAGCCAAGTGTTCTTTAAAAATGGTCTCTAGAATTCAAAACACACAGTAAAGTGTCCTATATCTTGAAAAACAGGCCGATCTTTTCCTGTCTTTTCAAGTTGATTACCCATCTTTCCACTCATTTAAAATATAAATTGAGTTTTAAGAAACAATAATCTCTTCATTTTACATGAATATTAAAGATTCAAAATTACAGCAGTAGGAGAGGAGATATGATTCTGAAACATAACTGAAGTAAACCCCACAGGTTTGTTACTATTTGCCCCCCAAAACTGCTGTTTCACCTTTAAAAACATATATAATGTGAGCATAATTTGCATTCATATTATTGTATGTGTGTTGAGAATGTGGTTCGCATATGCTTTCTATAGCTTTGCAGGTAAAGTCAGGATCTTTGGATATGTTACTAGAATTTACTATACCTTTCTATACATTTATTGAGAGTAAAGGAGCAACACAGTTTTGATTACATTGTACGTTTCTTCCTTATAAGACATAAAAAGTCTTTAGCACAGACACACAAATACATTGAAATAAAACCAAACAAGAGTCAGGAAGGCACATTTCAAAGACTGCCATTGGATCTCACAAAATTACATTAGCTGTTGAGCAAAGCTGGGTTTCTAAGATTACACATACACCACACACAAACCACCCCCACCATATGAAACTGTTCAGTATTGCCTCAGTATTTTTAAGTAGGTTTTTTTTTTTAAAAAAAAAGGTCAGGTTATTCTCTTTTTATAGAAGGCATGACTATCTTTTGTTGTGCCTTTAACTATGTCCTTCTGAGACTCCTGACCCGTGATTATTGCTCTTAGACATTACATCAGTTGCAAATAATACGTAATGAAACCATAAATATTTCAGGTAGTCAACAAACCGTCTTCTTTAAGTTTGTAAAAATCACAATGACTTCTATCTGAAATGTGAGTCTTCGACCTGGTTCCTGCATTATTACTTCTATGTATGAGCTAATGATTCAGATTCCCTCCAATTCCCCAATAAGATGCAATACACAACCAAGCAGGATTCCAACAAATTTTATCCTGCGTTTTCCCTTCAGATTATGGATATCGTCAGAGCAGAAGGATGGAAACATAAAAATCCTGCCTTCTCCATCTGCCAAAATATACCAAGAAGCACACATAACTGAGAATAAAACAGTCTGCCAAAGATCCGATTGCCTGTTTGCTATAGGCGCTCTGCTACAGTCCAACATCTATTTCCATGACTACATAATCTATCTTATATTGTTCAGGTCTTCAGTAAATCCAGGAGTCAGACCTAAGGACATTTCAAATTATATTATTTCCAGGTAACATTATCCAAAAGCAGAGTTTCCCTGTAAAACTCCCTTCAGAGTCAATTCAAATGGTACCCTCTGTGATGGAAGAGAATTCAATAAAAGTCTTGACTCGATTTCAAAATGCTAGTTTAGCACTGACTTCACCACCAACCTATATTTCTTGCAACAATGTATCTACAAAGGCCAGCATAAGGTTTGCTATCTTTTCTGATTGTGCTTTAAAATACATTTGGAAAGGAGCAAAAGAAATGGATTAAGAACAACTGATTGTCTAATACTGAGGAGAACAGATTTTCTGCTCTGGGAAAATTTTCCAAGAGCAGTTCATCCATTTGTAAAAAGACTTTCCAGGAGACTGCCAGGAACAGCTTTTAACTTGTTCATCCTAGCTTTTAATAATTGATTTCATAAATTTCTCTCAATTCTCTCTACTTCCTGCACCTTTAATGTCTAAAAAGTGTTTACTGCCAGTGAAGTTATGTCGCTGATAAAAAGAGTGAACTGTTTTGCATCAAGAAGGCTATCCCAACATAACACGAATGACTTCTCTACAGCGGGAGTTTGTTGGCAAGGTTATGCCTGCATCCCCAGGTGGGACTTGCCAGCTTTCTGAACTACACAAGTTATTCTGGAGAAGGACACAAAATGCCAGTAAATCATGGACACATGATGGGTTTAGGGCCATAACTGATTTGGCTACAGGGGAGATGTTTCACAGTCCTAACCAACCCTGCTATTCTGTCACTTTGTGTTGTATTCATGGTTGCACCATCACCCAACCTCACAGGTTTGATGAATCTGAGTAAATACACCAAGATAACCAACCAACTAACCAACCAACCAACATGAGATGCAACGGCATCAATAGCTACCTTGGATTAGCTACATCCATGCAAGAACAGAATCCTTTCAGTAAAAAGGAGTCTTAAAACACAAATAAAAGACCATTTAGCATTATAGTTTATTCAAAAATAATCCTTACAGATGAACTATCAACAGTAGAAGAGGGCAAAGTAGATGTATTCAAGTGCATGGATGAGCTGTGACCCTCTTTGCTCTTAAGCTAATTGGAAATCAATTACAGTTCATTCGCTGGCACCGCCAGAAATGTTTGGGAAGGTCTTGAGATGAACTTTTCTAGAGTGTCTAGCTTAACATTTCTGAAGGTGGAACTAATTGATTTCCAACTAAATGCGACTAACTAAAACCTTTACAATTGCTAATCATTGCACTCTACACATGCTTCCTCCAAGACTTCCCAAGACATTTTTAGAGATATAAATTAGCAAGAGTTAATTGAAAACCAAGGTGTAGATTTCCCTATAAACCAGGAGTTCCAACAACCCAGTAACTTGACTGTAACACACCAGTCTTTGTTTAACCAGGGTGCTGCATGATCTTCAGCAATGTGTTGATTAATCACAAAAAGAGAGTTTTTACTTGTTGTCATTTTTCCATTGTACCTGGACATTCACAACCAATAACACCGTCTAGAGCTCTGACAGCACATCCAGAAATCCATAGGCAATTTCACAGCTACTTAAGAGAGTCCGTAACTCTTTAGCTTATTCAAGTAGTCTATCAGTAATGAATGGAGGAGAGAGACACTTCATCTTACCACTGATATATTTTCCTAAAAATTGACATTTCCGCACTACATTGACAATTCTGCACATAGGTCTTTACAGAGCTGTACATGACTACCTGCTATTGAACGTGGTTGACGATGAGAATGGAATGACTGTAATGAGAGAGAAAAGTGTTTTGTCACATTGTCAAAAATGATAAGATGATTTACATAAGAATATCTATTATTTAAAGGTAGTAACAAATCCCATGCATCTGTTCTGCTCTGCAATAATTTAATGGTAGTTATCATTATTACTTTGACATCTTGAATCGCTGGAAGTATTGTGGTCAAAAGCTTGGGTAATATAGTGCATTTTTATATTTACTAAAAGAGACATGTTATGCAGGTGATGGACTTTTTATCATCTGAAACCCTGAATTCTATATAGAAGGGACGGTTGGCCAAATGCCAGGGATGACCGAGATATGATTACTAGAGAAATAACAGGTTTAATTTGCTTCACTTGAAGTCACTTCTTTTTCTTCCCTTTTTTGTTTGTAAATGTTTCCTTTATACAAAATGACATGGTTCAGTGCACTTGAAAATTAAAGACTACCATGTAAGATCAAGGTTTTAGTCTGTCCATTCACGAAGAAATTAAAATCACCACTAAAGGTCCCACTCTTTATTATACCAATAGAAACCACTCAGAAAATACCAGAAGGAAGACATATACTCAGTATTTAATATACTGTTTTGTCTTTTCATATTTTGTTGGTTAATATATTAAAACGTGTATATAAGCACAGTTAGAAATTAGTGGCCAGATTCTGATCTTATTCATATAAGTGGCCAGATTCTGATCTTATTCTTCTTTTATTATTAATGCAAGCAGGTAAAATATCTAGGTACAAATAGTAATGCCATGCAATACAAAGTATTAATAAGTATGAAATGATTCTGAGGCTAGTTAAAAGACATGCGACATTAATCTGAACTCAATATTAAAAATGTGTAGACTAAATACATTGAAAAATGTTTTCCTTTTTCAACCTGAACAGTTTTGACAATCACTGCAGGGTGTTGCCAGTGAATTACACTTGTCATGACTCCAAGAAAGAGCTTCCCAGCTAAACTTGCTAAAACTTTACTCATGTTGTTATTCTGTAACCTACTTTACACTGATTTAATCAATGTCCCTTAAACAAATAAAAACTTAGTTTGCACTTCATAAAAATGTTTTATAATAGCACATTTAATAAGGCTAATTTAAATCCGCTAATTTATAGAGATTTGCCAGAGGCTTTGAAACTTCAGAAAACGTGTAAACTTAACAGTTTGGCTGTGATAACAGCTCAGACAGTGGAAATTAAGCCCTTTGCATTACAATCATGTTCAACGTGGATTCCTAGTTTTACTGCAAAAAAAGTACTTTTCAAAAATATAGAAGAAAACCAAATTTACAAAAGATATTTCAGGGCTAAGACATACATTTACCCAAGTTTGTCTTTTCGGATCCACGTACCACAATTGAATTTGGTCGCTACTCTGCCTCGACACCACAGCCCCAAATTTGAGTTCTCTCATTTTAAGACTACCTGGATTCTTTTTTGCAAAGAAATTTTGGACAAATAAGAGCGGAGTCTCTCATGCCATAAACCTCTGACAGAGCTGTGAGGTAGTGGCCATTAATTCTGGGTCCCTAATTCTAGTTGTCAATCTTCCAGCTGGTGCTATATAGGTTTGGTACTGTCTGCCGTAATTTCTACCTCTGGAAACCAAATGATAATAGATTATATGCCAGTGTGGGAATAGGCAGATTGGTTAGGATCGAGGCTGTATCCCAGGCGATAGCAAGAAGCAGCAGTGAAAAAAAGTATTCAGCTCTTCACAGGGATGTATCAAGGAGTTTCATCTCTACTAGAGGAATTCTTCACTTTATACATAGCATTTAGATGGTAACTAAGTGATCATTATCATCATCTATCATGACAGAAAATGTCAGCTTTCCTTGAAGGCAGAGTTGAAATTTTTAGGGCTACTGTTGCAGATCTCTCCCCAAATTGCTACATGGGGGAGGGCAGTAAGACCTACCCCATGAAGACTCATAGGGTGGCTGTCTTTTAAGGGATACAACCTTATCGCTTTGAACCTTTTTTTCAGTATCTGTAAAGTTCAAGTCATCCTTTAAATTTTTTTTCCTGCTAATTGCATCAAAATATTCAGAAACGTAATCCGGAATATATTCATGGACAAGGTTTTTTTAGTCTTTTCTCCTGCTTCCATGCTCTTTCTCTAGGTTCTGTCATTGCTTTCCCTCCTGCTTTTGCGTACTGAGAAACAGAATTAAGGTGTACTGCAACTAGTGGACACTTGCATAAACAGCCTGCTTTGAATAAACCAGCATGATCTTGGGAGAGGAAGAACACATTCAGCTTTCCTGCCCAAATGCTAAAACATATGAGAGGTTCATATACCATTAAAGGATCACATCTTTGCTTTGAGACCACTGAAATGCAAAGGCTGTGAATAGCAGAAAAATGTGAATAAACTGAATTGGGAGCATAAAAGCACATTGATTCCCAGGTTCTGAAACCGCAGTCGAAGCGTTTTATATTTGTAATTTATTTAAGACTTTTTTTGGCAAATACATTTGTAATGAATCTCCTTCACCCATTTTTATGCACGAGAGCTTAAGTTTTCCAGGACTTCTGTAAAACAACTTTTACTGCATCAAATTACTGCATTCCTTGATCTCTACCAGCACACACTCACAGCAGCCAGCCACACTCAAACACAACGAACCGCTCTAGGATTTCATAGTTCTGCAACAGATACTTCAAAAAGAAGATTTTTTTTTTTTTTTTAAAATTAATATGGTTGTGAAAAAGAAAGCAAATGTAACGGTTTTGCCCTGCCTCCAGCATTTCACAACCGATGTTGACTTAAAATTAGCACGATCTTCTACAATACTTGTATTTCCATGTGAAACTTCTTCATAGAGAATTCATGCAGAATCGTGAGCTGTCAGCTCTGATCGCATTCACCAGCACACAGGCTTTAGACTCTGTTTCATAATAGGAAAAGATGGCCAGCGTTTTCCTGACAGAAGTATCGTATATTTTTCAGTCAGTAAAAATTACAGAGAGAGTTCATTGTCGATGCATTTCCCATAGATAATGAGGACTGCAAATTATCAGGCAAGGATTTTTATTGTTACACAGAACAAAAACCAGCACAATCTGCAGAACTTATTAACTAATCGGGCTTTAAACCCCTTCTTTGCACGCTGCCGACATGGTCAGAGTAACCTATACATTGATCTTATTCCAAAAGCACAGTAATCTTTATGCTGCAAGAATTATAGTTTTGTGTGCCGTAGCGTACACTGCGGGGGGGGGCGGGAAAGCCTTTAGGAAAGGCATGTGCTGAACACACACAAAATATGCAGGATGGAAAAAGACCAAATGTAATTAAAGCTTATATGAAACCAGACATTCCTATTTGCAGAGCTCTGGCTGCATTTCTATGAGAAAGAATGCACAGAATTTCAAATCATGCTCTATTTAGACAATGTCAGAACAAAACCACATTCC
>NW_008794456.1:4473652-4499276 GCF_000699145.1 Aptenodytes forsteri | reverse complement strand
CACTCCCCCACCCCAAGACTCCAAAAGGCAAATCTCATCATCAGCATTAGATAGAAAAAGCAATCCAAAGATACTGGTTTACATATTCCTTCCCAAACCAAGAAATCAAGTATCTCCCTCTCCCGGCTAATAGCTTATAAATTCAGACTTTAAACAAAAGCAAAAAAAAGAATCCTAATTCTCAAGCTTCCTACTTAGCACTGCCTCGCTGTTGATGATTTGTGCGGCTGTGTGTGCGTGCGCGTTTGAGAAATGGCGAGATAGGCTTAAAGTATTTTCCATTTCATCAAAGAGCATATATTACTTTCCTGGTTCGCTCAAATGTTGGTTTTATGCCCACCCCTTTTCAATCTGCCCATGTCTGAGATGCACAGTGCAGGCGTACAATCATGAGCAGCTTACGACACTCAGTGAACACTAGGTGCCTCTGCATGCTCTAGCAACATACTGCTCAGCTGAAGGGAAGGGATTCTTGCTGTCTCTCTCTGCTCTAAGCATCACCTAACAAGCAAAGCGAACAAAGAATGGGAAATAAAGCTACCCTTAGCCGGTCAGTGAATGAATGGTAATCTCTCTATGGAGTAAAGGTTGTGCTGGTCAATGGTCGTTGCAAATGATGGACATTAAACAGATTGACAAATCCTGTGGAGTCGTTAGTAAAGAGTTTGGAGTTTTTTTCACGCCACAGTGTTAACTGCAGAGAAAAGGACAGAGGGAGAAGGAGAAGATCAAGCTCATGTACATAGTTCTGAAACTTGCAGGTCCTAGGAGTCAGCTAAAAAGCTAGCTGGACAAGCCTTTCGCTCTTTGAGCAGAAGCGAAGTGAGACATTGTGAGCTTGCCAGCCTTGCAAAAAATTGAAAGGGACCGAATTTGTAGCACAGAGGGGTCTTTTTTAGCTCTGCATATAATTAGTCCAAACACAAAGGAAGCAACTGAATGGAGGTTGTCACTCTCTGGAAAAGGGTGGGTAAGACACTTTTTAATTAAATTCTTTCATGAAGAAAGATTTTTTTTTCTTTGCTGCAGCATTTAACATGAACAAAATCACTATCATTTTACCTTTGAATGTCTGTGAACTTTAATGCTGCACAGCTCCTGCATGCTGTAAAGTGAAATATTTGCCTCTGTGTTTGTTCTGTTTGCTGTTTTGCTTTGGTTTTCTGGCTTTGTTTTGGTTTTTTTTTTGCTTTCCCTTAAATAAAATATGATGTAGAATTTGAAAAGATTCAATGGACATTCTCAAGCATATTTGGAAATATTCTTGCTAATGGATTTCCTTCTTATTGGTCTCTGTTTAAACTGGCTGCTGAGGAAGCCCCCGGGGTTGATATTGTGTACGCTGGGTATCTTTTCTAAAATGCTTCCAGCCGTGAATAGTGGGTGTCCACAGCTATGTCGGTGTGAGGGCAGGCTTTTGTACTGTGAATCACTGAATCTTACAGAGATGCCTCGCAACCTGTCGGGCATGATGGGCTTGTCTCTGCGGTACAACAGCCTTTCAGAGCTGCATGATGGACAGTTCACAGGGTTAATGCAGCTCACGTGGCTCTATCTGGATCACAATCACATTTGCTCAGTGGAGGGGAATGCCTTTCAAAAATTGCGGCGAGTTAAAGAGCTCACCCTGAGTTCCAACAAAATAACCCAACTGCCCAACACCACTTTCCGACCCATGCCAAACTTGCGCAGTGTGGATTTATCATACAACAACCTACAGTCTTTGGAGCCCGACCTGTTTCACGGGCTGAGAAAACTAACAACTTTGCACATGCGGTCAAACGCCATCAAGTTCGTGCCAGTGAGAATTTTTCAGGACTGTCGCAGCCTGAAGTTTCTAGACATAGGATACAATCAGTTAAAGAGCCTGGCTCGAAACTCTTTTGCAGGCTTGTTCAAACTCACTGAGCTGCACCTCGAGCACAATGACTTGGTGAAGGTGAATTTAGCCCATTTTCCCAGGCTCATCTCCCTGCACTCTCTCTGCTTGCGAAGGAATAAAGTTACCATCGTAGTAAACACTTTGGACTGGATATGGCAACTTGAAAAAATGGATCTCTCCGGCAACGAAATCGAATACATCGAACCTCACGTTTTCGAAAGCGTACCTCACCTCAAATCCCTGCAGCTGGACTCCAACCGGCTGACCTACATTGACTCCCGTGTCCTCGACTCCTGGAAGTCCCTCACTAGCATCAGCCTTTCTGCAAACGCCTGGGATTGCAGCCGCAACGTTTGCGCCCTGGCCTCCTGGCTGAGCAACTTCAAGGGTCGCTACGACAGCAATCTGCTCTGTGCCACCCCTGAGTACGCACAGGGCGAGGATGTTTTGGACGCGGTGTACGCTTTTCACTTGTGTGAAGACGCGGCAGACCCAACGAGCGTTAACACCCTCTCCCCGGTAACGAACAACAGCGACCAAACGTTCAGCTACGGCTCTGCCACCGCCACGTACGACGTGCAGGACAGCGAAGGGGACCAAACGACATACGCCATAACTGTGACCATGCCCGGCGAGAACTCGGAGAACGCCGTTCAGATTCACAAGGTGGTGACGGGGACCATGGCACTGATTTTTTCCTTCCTCATCGTGGTTTTAGTGTTGTACGTCTCCTGGAAGTGCTTTCCAGCCAGCTTAAGGCAACTAAGACAGTGCTTTGTAACACAGCGCAGAAAGCAGAAGCAAAAACAGACCATGCATCAAATGGCTGCCATGTCAGCCCAGGAGTATTACGTTGATTACAAACCCAACCACATTGAGGGAGCCCTGGTGATCATTAATGAGTACGGATCTTGTTCCTGTCACCAGCAGCCAGCGAGGGAATGCGAGGTGTGATTTTCCTTGGGGATTTAAACAGTGTGCAACCAAATAACAGCGTGCAGGCAGAGCAGGCAGACAGTGGCACGGGGGGGGGGGGGGGGGGGGGGGGGGGGGGGGGGGGGGGGGGGGGGGGGGGGGGGGGGGGGGGGGGGGGGGGGGGGGGGGGGGGGGGGGGGGGGGGGGGGGGGGGTTGCTGTGCTTTGCTGGTGATTTCTGACGTGCTCCTCTGCCAAAATTGTTAAGAGGGGCTGTCTAAAAGACTTGATATTTTAGCTTTATCGTGTCTTAAAAATCTTCAGGACAGTCAATCTTAAGATTTCATATGCTAATACTCCCTTTGAAGATCTGTCAATATTCAGGAATCTGAGAGTGTAAAAAGGTACCAATTATTGATCTTTTGTAAACTAAGAAAACTGTTTAAAATAAAAAAAAATAGCATTTACAGTTTTTAAAGACTGGTGTATATTACATGAATTGTTCCCTGTATACAAAATGCAACAGTTCAACCTCTTTTTCTCTTCATTCTGAGTCTTGAAATGAAAGTCTAGGAGCAAAGAAGCCACGTAAAATAGCAAGCTTAAAATTAACCAGATGGCTTCGCACTGTAATTAGTACACATTCACTTACATCATGTTACTGAAGATATGAAGCATGACACTGGAATTATATTTTTGTTAATGTGCTACCTGTAACTGGATGTCAGTACAACAAGGAGCCAGTGCACCTCAGAAAGGCTAAAGTTTTGACCGTGTCCCTGGGACAGGATTTCTGAGGATTTTTAAGTACAGCTCACTTGTTAGTTGCTGTAAGATCCATAAAAACTGCATCATAACCCCTACAAGTATTTTGTATCAAAACTGATCATATTGCAAAGTCTCACTAAAAAACAACAAACAACAAAACCCAAACAACTGAAATACTGCCAAGAAAAGTGCTCGTCATCATTTTCTTGAAAACAAAAAAGACCAAAAAAATCTAAATTTAAGGGCTTTTACCAGCGCTTCCCACTTTTGTGCTTGTTCTGAGATATGCTAAGAGCAAAGAAACCCTTGCTTTGTGCACTGTGGTGCCATGGTGAATGGAGAAGAGCAAAAGCTAATCGGTTCTCGGTGGTGAAACCTGTGTGTGTTTCAAGAGTAAAACCTCGGCTGTAACAGTGTCAGAGTAAGACAGAGTTATTAGAGCATACTTCTGGGTCCTGTAGTAAACTGCTAGCAAAGCCTATCTCGTGTCCCTCACTTTCACCACCAGCCTTCACTAACAAAACAACTCTAAAATCTCTGCAGAGGCTGGAAGTATACGAGCCCTCCTTATTAATGACTGATAAATGGAATTGATGGATATACGCAGTGATTTAATAATGTCGAATCACACAGCTGTTTTATCTGACTGCCCTTAAATAAAGGCTTCCTTTCCTTGTATTTTGGATTTTTCATTCCAGTATGTGAACAACCTACTGAATGATCTTTTCAACAACTCCTCTCATACTAATGAAGATGAGGTAGTTTTATAACATCAGGCAGAGCATCTTGAAATTTTCTTCATACAGCATTACATGCTAATAAAATGTACGGATAATTGAATTGGGTAACATTTCTATGCTTTGTACATATTTCTCTATCCTTAGGTTACCACCAATAGAGGAAAAAATCAGAAATCTGAATACTGGTCCAGCTTTCTAGTTATTTGTTGTGGGTTTGTTTTTTTTTTCTTTTTTATAGCATCAAACTGCCACCTACTCTTAAAAGGCTACAGCAGACTTATAAAGCAGAGAATAGGCACAGAATAAACCATTTTTTTCCCAGCACAGCAGGTTTTAGCCATTAATTTTAAACATGAAGTGTGAATTTTATATTTTTTTCTGACTGACACTATTTTTAAGGAGTCAGAACTTATTTTCCTCTATTTGGTACATCTGAAACTGTTTAATATTAAATATGATGATAGGCTCTTAAACAAAAATTTTATTTACTGAGACTATAATGTCATCTGTGAAAGCAATGAGACTATGTATTGGGAGAGGGCTTTTTTCGTAAGAAATTTAATGAAAATCAACTGCTTTTTTATTAAAGCCACTGAAAATTCACCCACAGCTTTGAAACAAGCTAGCACTGTTAAAACTAAGCTTTTCTCTCTTTAAATAAATGCACGTTTCTGTTTCTGTGCTCAAACCCACAAGGGCCTGATCCATCCTGAAACTCCCAAGTGACCTGAGGGGTTGAGTGTCCATGTATGAACCTAACAGTGAGGGCAGAGAGTAGGTAAGGAGCCCCCTGTCTCTTTGGGTGCCTGGTCATATTTTAAGAGAAAATACTTTCCGCCGTGCTAACTGAGGGCCAAACTTTATGCATTTTCCCCATTAAACCCTTCTCTGAAATCAACAGGGAATTTAACTGTGAAAAATTGTCTCTCTAAATTTGGACTACGTTATATGTTCCTCAAATCAACATGCAGCACTGCAGCCAGAAGGACTGCTTACAGCTAGTTGCCAGGAAGCTTCCAAAACCAACCAAGATTGTTAAGATACTGTCTGCATATGGTAAAAAAAAAAGAAAAATATGAATTAGCTTTATTTCTATAGCGACCCCCTGTTGCTATAAGGAAATGTATTAGTTCAGTCATGGTTTTGCCCCTGTAAATCTGATGCAAGACTGGTACCGACAGTCATCCCGTGGTTGTATTTCTATGTATTTTTAGCATATTTGTGGGTTGTATTTTAAACACACTAGTGATTGCACCGCTCTGGAGTTATTCCTGCTGTTTATTGGTGTTAGCAACCTCAAGCTATGTTTGCAAAGACATGAGTAATTCTGCCTTTGGAATTTATTCACCTCTGTGCTTCATGCATCTTGCATTGACAGCTCAAGTAAACGGAACAGAACATTTTTCTTTAAAGGTGCAGTGATTTCCTAAGTGAGAGCTGATTTCGGTATTGCCTGTTGCCATTTCTCCTGAAGAGAGGTAATGACCACCGATGACTTGCCACCCTTAGCAGGATGATGGATGGATCCTCCATATAGAGCACAGCACTAATTAAACTTCAGAAAATGATATATTTCAAAATCATCACGCAGAAATCTTTTCTAAGGGTAATATCTTCTAGAGACAACCTTCTAACGATCTCCAGAGGATATCTGGAGATCTGGATACCCTCGGAATATCTACTGGTGGAAGGAGGGGTGTCACTGCTATTACATGGCATGAAGGTGCTCCACAGGGCGGCCGCATCTAGTCTGAAAGTTTACATGAAAAATATATGGATTGTAAAGAAATAGAGAGGCAAGTATTTCATTTCAGTCCAGCTATTGCAAACCCAGTTATTCATCCTGCTCCAGGCTGCTGGCATTGGTATATATGAGAGTTATTATATTTGTACTGCATTTATAGCAACTGCAGGGACAAATTTTCCCTAACTCTTTCTTCCAAATTTCATGTTCACCAACTGTCCAGAGATATGTCATTCCCTCTCTTTTGATGCCCTTATTCTGGCTTATGAAATGGCTCCAAATAAAAAAGGAAGAATTAAAAAAAAAAAAAAAGATGCTTTTGGGGTTAGTTGTGACAGTTTGTTGTTCAGGACATGCTTGGGGAATATCGAAGGAATTAAAATATTTTAAATGTTCCCCTTTTAATGTTCCACTTAATAGGACTAATCTCCCTTTTATAATTAGGTAATTAACATTATTTTCTTTTTATTTAAGTGTCCTTTAACATACAAGACAGGGTGAAAGGCAAGCAAAAGAACTACCTTTTTTGAGGATGGTTAACACTACCAGTGTTATAGATCTCTAATATGCAATCTCTTGCTGCTAACATCAATACACACTCACAGTGCACCCAGTGATGAAGGAACTGTTGCTGTGTATGCTTTGAATGTATATAAGGGATGATTTATTTTCCTTTCTGTCTTTTTTCCTTCCTTTCTGTACTACTTGGGGGGGAAAAAAAAAAAGTGATATGGAACCACAGAATCAATGCTAATGTACCACATTCTGTTTCTGGCCTGAATATATAAAATACAAAGAAATTCTGTGTAAAGCTGCAAATTCCCTCCTTTACCACGCTGTTTGAGTACTGCAGGGGGTCAGACCAAGGGGATGATCTGTTCCTCCATGTGCGCAGCAATAGCTAGATGCTCTGTACCAGTCTGAAGAGGCAATCCCATGCCTGGTTCATAACTGCCTTGCATACGTGTGCCAGAGAAAGATCATTAATGATACCTAAGGATGTTTTTGTGTGCTTTAATATATTCTGTATGTTTTTATGGCTAAGGCATTGAGGGGCACTTGAAATGAGCCTATTTGATCATCCTTCTTTGGTTCTGATAAAAAGCCCCTTATTTGCTTTTGAGATAGACTAAATTTGTTTCTTCTACGTGTCTCATTCTGCATTAATAGCAAAAGGACACTCTGAATACCCCTCCCCTTCCCCCCAGCTTCTCCAATGGTGTTCAGAATGGCAAATAAGAAGGAGTATTTAATTGGGAAGCTTATTTCTAGTGCTATAATAATAATAATAACAGTAATAATACTAAAATAAATGAAGAAGAGACAAGAGATGAGAGAAAAGACTGGAGTAACGACAACTAAATCAGGTTGTTGCTGGCTCCCTTTGCCTTTTCTTTTTTAAAGATGGTAAATCTAAAGGACTAGCACAGATGAAAAACCAAGACTGAAGGTGGGAGGAGAAAGCAGTTTTAAAAACTGAGCAAGCAGGGATGAAACAGCTTCTGGCAAGGAGGGTACAACACTAAATAGCTTCATTGAGCAATAAAGAGAAAAGGAAAGGGTGAAGAGACAGGATGAAAGGGAAGACGAGGACCGGTGAGAAAGTAAGGGGACCACTGTGCACACAAGGAAAATGAGATTTTTCAGTGCCTTCACTTCCCACATCAAGACGGTGGCAAGGACAACAGCAGAGATTTAAGAAAGATACCCAGCATTTCTCTCTGTCTCTCTTTCTCTCCCTGTCTTTCCAAACTCACCATCACACACACGCTCTCATTTACAGAGGCGCAGAGGGACAAGCTTTCCCAAACACACACGCATGCAACCCCATCATTTCCTCTGCCACCTCCCTGTTCCCTGGGAGCACAATGTCCCCCTCATCCATCATTTTGTTTGCTGAACTCCAGCACTGTGCCCCTTCCACTAATTTTTTTGGCTGGACTTCTTAGATATCCTAGTCACAGTTCACCACAGACTTTCTAGAAAACCAGAATTTTCTACCCAAAATATCTCTTTTCCCCCCCCCATCCCTTAAGAAACCCTCATCTAGAGATGGGTGATCTTGAGCTACAGCAGATTCTCCTGCTAATTATATCCCCACACATTCTCCCTCGTGTTCAGCTTTTGTATTCACAGCTATTACGACAAACAGATCTGAGATATTTTTGCTGTGTTCAATTTATCATTATGCACCAAGGTTATACTTTTCCTTGACCTGCCCAACCCAGTCTAATATTAACAAATTGAGCATTTATATGGGTTTCTTTCCAAGTATGAAGTTGATTAGGAATTTAGGAAATGCTGGTGATTTAAAGATTAACCTTTCATATAATTACTGACATAAACCAGAGCTATTAAGGTATTAGAAACAACTATTCAGAGTATATTCTATGTAAAAAAAGTATCGCATTTAGAGCCATGCAAAAGACTTTCCATACCAGCCAATTTTTTTTTTTTTTTTTTTTTTACCAGCAGAAAAACCTGGTGAAAGGAAAGGAGTAAGCACAGTCTACCTCTAAAGTTATGTAGAGGAAAACAAGGCTACAAAAATATTACAGAAACCAAGCAACAATCTTCTGCTGGCAAGACACAGCCTGTAATTGGGTGGGTGGCTGTGAAGATCCGAGATGAATGCTGCGGAGCACTGTAATTTTATTGCAGTCTGTCTGCTTTAAAGTGAACATATTTGCAATGAAATCTGTATTTCCGTGAGAACAGGGCAATTGTTTTTGTTATAAAGATAACATCACTTGTTGGCATTCAGACACAATTATTCCGCCTTTAAACCAATTACTGTTCTTATTCACTTTTGCTGGTGTGATAGTTTGGTGAGACAGTCAAATGTAACAGCCTGCATTGAAAAGAGTTTGAGTTCAAAGTACCCAGATTTGCATTACAAGAGAAGAAATTAAGTTTAAAATAAGCATCAGCTTTTCACCTTTTCCTACACTTCTCCTCTTCCTGAAAACTCCAAATATGTGCATCACTTAGAGAAATTAGAGATAATTGGCAGTGGCTAAAGGATAACATTATGTGCTCCTGTGCTTGGCAAACAGCACCTACTATTCTGCTAAGGCATTTTTTATTTTAAACCATTTCACCGTTCTCATGTTCTTCACATCCTCACCAGACACAGTAACTACTGCCAGAAAGATGTCTTTCAACACGGGTGCTATGGGAACATGACCAATTCGGTTCCATTTCTGAGCTAACAAAGACTAAATCCAAGATTTCAAAGGTAATAGGTAAGTATAAAAATCTACTTCATCACTGAATTACCATTTTTAGCACAGCAGATTTCTCTGACTGACATGGTTAGGCACTAAGCCTGGTCGTTCATTTATTACAAACTTTGTTGTGGCCTTTATCAAGACGTACCTTTCTCCTAATAGCAAACCAGAGCACGACACTGGAGAGAGGACTAAAAATTGTATTTTCAGTAAAATCTGAGATAAAAAAAAATATGCATGGACATATCAAATTGATTTAAGGGCTTATCCAATGAAGGCAATGCAGCTTATATATACCAAATCTCCCTGAAGTAGCACACCTCTGTACCCTAGTGGTTGCAATTAGGTATGAGCAAACATCCTCCTAATAGCTGGGGGACTCCAACCGAAAACAGATTTCTGAATATCTTTTAAAATATATACTTTCCCTCTAGCTTTTATCCCTTCTTACCCACTGTCCCATTTTTCATTCCCAGAACCTCACAGGCAGAGTGAATCAAAAGCGGGGGGGGGGAGGAGGGTAGAGGGAAACCCTGAAAATCCCAAACTAAACTGCAAGAACAGCCCACAGCTATTGAATTCCAGAGGTTTTCATTCTTTTAACAACTGCCAGCCCTTTCAAACACACCTGCTATCAACCCTCTTTGCAAGACGAAAGGTAAAGTGAGCTCCCGGGAGTAAACCTGAATCTGTCTCTGTAGTTCAGTGCCTCTACTGACAGTCTGGCTTGCTAAGAGAGCTTGGTAAATATTAAAGAATGTTAATAATAATGAGATAAACCACCTAGGGATTTTTTCCCCACCGTCTTTTTTTTAAACTTGGCTCCATACTAAAGTTTATCTTGACAGTAAATTTACTTCTCTGATCCAGATTATTTCCCAAAGCAATTTTTTTCAGCAGCAAACAGAAATTTGTGACTGCTGCTAAAAGGTTTGCAATCCCCATGCTAGAGGCCACCGCATGTCAAATGTTTACCTTAATTTCATGTAAATGTCACTCCATATTGGACATTCTGTATTTCTTTACCGGCATATGCAGCTGCCTCCATTTCACAAACCTTCCCCTTGCGCCGTAACTACCTTTACAAACAGCTCAGAACGCAATGCTACTGTCAGATCAAATTCCCAAACAACAACTGGAGGGAATCAATTTATTATGTAATTGCTGCAGTCCAATAAACTGAATGTGAATCCTATGGCCTGAAAGACAAAGAAGTAATGGAGACAATAAATAAGTAGAGGAAATGCAGCTGACACACTCTCTATGGGGAAAAAATCTCACAAAACAAAAACCACTGCGTGGGACAATGCTTAAGCTTGCAGAAGGTGGAGGGCATCGAGCACCAACTGCAAAAAGGTGAATTCCATGGGATAGAGAAAAGGACTGCTAAAAAGTAAAGGGGAAAATTGAAAAGGGGACAGTGCCCACAGCAGATTAATCAGAAAGAGAATTAGGTGATAATCAACACAGAAGAAACTCATCAAGGGATAACAAAGCACTGTGGTGATATTTGATGACAAAATGATATATAGAAACATGTATTTGCAGTGGGGGAAACAGCAATCCATGAAGTCCCATGAAGCTGAACCCTGAGCTTATCCCTCTCTCCATCTTTGCTCTGTCATGATGGGCTTTTTGGTATATTTTTAAAAATCTTAATTATTTTATTACTGTTATGCACAGAACTGGACCCTTGGAGACTGTGCTTTGATGTTATATGAAATACCATACACCAATAGTTGTTTTTCGATGGGTGGCACTTCTAGTCTGAAGTAAACCCATTATGTATTGGGTTTGTGTATGTATTTGCCTGATTCCAGCAATTATTAGGGATTACATCAGGTTATTCTAGTTGATGGAATGAAGATCTTCCCAAAAAGTTCCCCTAAGTAGTTTTATGAAGTTACACTGTGTATCTTTCATAAAAAAGGGAGTTGAAAACTTTTCTCTTTCTTCCCTGGTTGTTTTCCCATGATGTAGAATAATCTAGCCCCAATCTGTCATTTTTCATTAGCAAAGGAGTCAAGCTATGGCTGTTCATGATAGCTCTTAATGAGGATTTGATGAGTAAGTCCTGGAAAATCAAGCTTGAAACAAACACTAAAATCTATCTCAGATCTATTGTTTCCAGGTAATAGAGATGTTAGCAATTGGGAAATAAAAGTTAGAGTGTTTAAAGCACTAGGGCATTTAAAACAACAAATCAGGACATCCAAATGGTGTTTATCAAGAAATAAAAAAAAGAAAGTGTAAAAATGAAGTGGAGGAGCTAGTAAAAATTGAAGATTTCTAGTAAAAGTAGCTGTTGCACCAAAACCTGAATAACTAAAATGTACTGCAGTTCCCCTAGTTTAGAGCTGATTAGAGATGATCACAACGGACCGGCGAGTCTTATCTCAGTAGCTGTTAAGTTCATTTCAAGATTTATTAAGGTCTGTAATACCATACAATAGGGAGAAATTGACTGGTATTCTGTGGAGTAGCATCATGCTTCTGTAACAACCTGCAGTCCTGAACTTTTGGACTAGTGGTATACAAAAAAGGCAATTTTATATTTGGACTTTTAAAGAGCTTTTGACAAAATGCCTTTAAAAGATATGCAGCTTCCCGTAAATAAGACAAGCTCCATGGTCATAGAAAACTAGCTAGGCACCCAAAAATACAGTGGCCTTTTACTCAATACAGCGAAAAAATGGAGCGCAGTATGGTCCCAAGGCCAGGGCTGCTGAATCATCCCAGCTACAATCAGGCAATGTATGGAATTTTTCAAATGACAGATTATTTGTGTCGCTAAAAGTAATGAAGATCATGAGGATGTGTAAAGGGACTTCCAAAAGCTGAAGATTAGATAAGCTTTGATGGGTGAAATTCTGAATTGTCAAATACAAAGCAAAAGTCAAGATGCAAGGAAAACTGTTCATCCATGCCTTGGAGATGTAAGTTATATGCAACAATTGGACAACTATCTTTCTGGATATTGCATTGAATATCTCTGCTCAGTGTGCAGAGAAAAAAAAAAAAGGGAGGAAAAAAGAAAAGAGGAATAACATCTAAAATGTGTACATAACAGAACAGCTTTCAAGAAATTAAATAGCTTGATATAAATCACCACTATGCCTTCAGTTAGAAAACAGTCCCCAGTTCTGTTAAGGATAAGTTAGGAAGGGATCTAACCGCTAGATAAGGCTAAGCTTCTGACCGGTAAAAGGATGAATGATTTGGGAAAGTTTGGATGTAAGGAGAGAGGCAAAGAAACCGGACCTACAACTGCAGCACAGCAGCAAAACGTGTATCCGTTCCCCCTCTAGTGGCCAGTCCACATAGGGCTATTGCAAAAATAAAATAAAATCACGAACGGGAAAGGCAATACACTGTCAATTTATTTTAAAACAAGCACACACCCCCTCTTTTTTATTCCACTTACAATTTTATATTGCTTCACTCTTTATTACTATTTGCTATTCCTCATTAAACTGCCTGCCGTATTCCTTTGTTGTTTCCTGTCATTACTTAGCGCAGAAGCCGTTTTACAGCAAAGGTAATTTTTTTTTTGTGACACGCTTGTACCTACCTGTAAGAAGAGGATACGGAGTGTGACAGGGGCCCATGCACACTCTAGCATCAGAAATAATCATAAATTAAAAAATAAACTCTGGAACTCATTGTACAAGACATCACTGATGCAAAAAATAGGCATTAAAAAACCAAACAGTTGTACAGAAATGGAAACATTGAACTAATTGTGTACATATAACCCTAAAACCTTTTAGATTAAAAAGGTGCTTTTTAGAAAAGAGGAATAACATCTAAAATGTGTACATAACAGAACAGCTTTCAAGAAATTAAATAGCTTGATATAAATCACCACTATGCCTTCAGTTAGAAAACAGTCCCCAGTTCTGTTAAGGATAAGTTAGGAAGGGATCTAACCGCTAGATAAGGCTAAGCTTCTGACCGGTAAAAGGATGAATGATTTGGGAAAGTTTGGATGTAAGGAGAGAGGCAAAGAAACCGGACCTACAACTGCAGCACAGCAGCAAAACGTGTATCCGTTCCCCCTCTAGTGGCCAGTCCACATAGGGCTATTGCAAAAATAAAATAAAATCACGAACGGGAAAGGCAATACACTGTCAATTTATTTTAAAACAAGCACACACCCCCTCTTTTTTATTCCACTTACAATTTTATATTGCTTCACTCTTTATTACTATTTGCTATTCCTCATTAAACTGCCTGCCGTATTCCTTTGTTGTTTCCTGTCATTACTTAGCGCAGAAGCCGTTTTACAGCAAAGGTAATTTTTTTTTTGTGACACGCTTGTACCTACCTGTAAGAAGAGGATACGGAGTGTGACAGGGGCCCATGCACACTCTAGCATCAGAAATAATCATAAATTAAAAAATAAACTCTGGAACTCATTGTACAAGACATCACTGATGCAAAAAATAGGCATTAAAAAACCAAACAGTTGTACAGAAATTGAAACATTGAACTAATTGTGTACATATAACCCTAAAACCTTTTAGATTAAAAAAGGTGCTTTTTTAGGAACAGCATCTGGGACAAGGCACACCATGCGGTGGAAACGGTCCCTTTAATTTCCTACTCATGGACCAGTCACTGAATTTCAGTGTTCCCAACCTGCACAGCTACAGTCACCTGGAGAAACTGAGGCCAGATGAACCTTACACACCCCCGTGTTTCAAATAGACATGCAGGTTCTTCTTGGTCAGTTACTCCTCCTTCCGTCTTCTGCAGGACATCTGCTAAAATTGGAAGAATCCCCATTTTTAGCAATTTCTCTGAATAATGCAATATAACAGACCATTTTCTGTTCCTATCTTTTAACAATCCTGCCCTAGAACATTTTGTGGTCCGAAGGAGCTGAGATGCTAAGCTGGATGCACTGAGGGGTACTGCTGAGGACTGAAAGGGACCTGGGCTCTGTTTCTGGTTGAGAGAACACCAAACACTTTGTTAGGACTGTATGGTTTTATTTAAGTTCCTGTTCTCTACCAAAAAAAAAAAGAAGAAACCTGGTGGCTTGGAGCAAAAATGAACATCCTTTGGTTGCACTTTCAGGGAGCCTACTGCATCCTCAAGCTAATAAACTCCGGTGCAAGAGGCTGTGGTTATAGGGAAGAGGAGAAGTAGCAAGGGATTAAGCTTTTCTCTTGTAAAATCTTTCCATCACTTCAGTTTTCTCAATCTCTGCTTCAAATGCCATCCTGATTAATGGGGTTTTTTAGATATAGGTTAATTTGTGTATCAGACAGACAGACGAATTAAGTAACCCTCCCTACAAGTGATTTGCTAAGAAATTGCCCAAGAATGTGTTTCTAATTAAGGCTCGTAACACACTATGCACTCTCGTATGCATTTTAATAATTAAATCAAGGTTACTGCCCTTCTATAGGTTACTCCGAAATTACCTGTTAACCATCTAAGACCGTGCCTTGCTGTGTCTTACGGTGGCTTTTGGCGAAGACCGAACACTATTTTAGATGGAGTTCAGAGCTAGCACTTTTACGTTAACTTTGATATATTGTTATTAGTTTGTTCAACTGAAACTAAAGAATAACACAACAAACAAGGCACAGTTTGACTTCTCACGTCTTAAATTTAAAAAATAAACCCATTTCCAATTTGTCTTAATAATTTTACTGAATTAAAAATATTTAGAAAACAGATTATTCAAATGAATTGTATGTAATAATGTAAGCAGTTTGCTCTTCCAGCATAGAATTAATTCATTACTATCCACAGTCAGAGCAAGTTTGATAGTCTATCGCTTACTGATGCAATTTCAGACAACTCTTGTATTCGTAACGCCCACTGTCAAGACAGTTTCAAGAATAAGAATATAAGGAACTGTATAGACAATGAAAAAAAAGAAAAAGGCACGTGAGTACTGTGGGGATGGGTGCAAGTAGAAGGAAAAGCTTACAGGGAAACCTAAAGAAAACTGATTCTCTGCTCAATAAGGAAAGAAGACATCCAGACTGATCCACTAAGGTCATCTATTTTCCCACCAATACTTAAAGAGAGGCATATACATATCTCTGGCAAGTACAGAAGTGATTGCAAGTGAGTGACTTATAGAATAGTTTGGGTTGGAAGGGGCCTAATGGTATTTGGCTGAGCACCTCATACTGGGTGGGAATTCTTTATCCATTGTTTAAGTGCAATAATATGCTCAGTTTCATATAGGAAATGCATATTTTCAAACACAGATCTTATACTTCTCAACCTTACTCTGTCAAATAATAAGTATTTTTTCCTAGCTTTCTCCTCACAGTAGACAAAAGGCAAACCCTGATTTTTAGCTGCAGAGCTGTAAGTTTCTACAAATTGAAGAAAGGGGGCTTCTTCAGAATTACTTCCTAGTGTAATCTGTGATTTCCCTTGAATGCCATTACTGGGGTAAAATAAGTGTCAGGTTCCAGACTAATTCATCACTTATTAATTAACAATATCAATGATTTTTTTTTAATTACAGATAACACATTTTACAGACTACCAGAAGCATTTTTTATTACTAAAGTTATCTCGCAGGCTCTTCCCCAATATCTGCCACAATTAAAAAAAAAACCAGAAAACATTCAATCATAATTTTCACGATAGATCATTTTTTCCTTCACTAAAATTAAATCTTAAAAGCCATTTAATTAAACTGAATGATAACTGAATGACTTTAACCATGTAAAGAATTAAAACTAAGGATGCTCTCTCCCCAGACACTAAAATAGGGCATGCCAATGTTTTACCACAAGGAAGCAAACCTTAACAAAGCAAACTATTCTGAGCAGATGCTTCTTATTCATAAATAAGACCCCTCTTCAATAACCTCATTTCTTTGCATTTTCAACTGCAGATTTTTATCTGTGTCTTTCTGTAACACGCGCAATGACAAGTTGCTCAGGTCTGACCATGTGCTCTGAACAACAGCAAACAGTAAAACTTCAAAACAAGGTCCAGGTTCTGTTTGATATTCTCACTGATTTTAGTAAAAAAGGACTAAGTTTCATGCTAACTACCTGCTTAAGTCTCCCGATGTGCCTTATAAACACGACCTTCCTTACATTATTAAATCAGCTTTGCCCCAGCTGCAGCTTTGCAATATATAGTATATGAACACTTTTTTGTGCAACTTCTGCATGATATTCAGCTCCATCCTTAAAGACTGTTTGCAACCAGCAGTATACACTTAGTTGGAGCAACTTCTTTTGCTTTTTAAACGGTGTATCTATTTGCTCCTACTTCAGAAGTTTTATCTAACCTACAGCTGAACTTGTATGAGTTTGTTTTCCCCTTCTAGGAGTTAAAAAGAGAAAGTTTCTTTATATTTCAAATATAATTTGCTAAGTCTCTTATGTGTGTATTCTGAGCTTCTGGAAGATTAAAGAAGAAATTTTATCACTGAAAGAATAGGAAAATGGATTTGCAGATGTAGCAATCTTGTAAAACCCAGAGTTCAGAAAAACATTCGCACTACCCTCAAGAAGGAAAAATCGTTGCCCAAATTGTCCCAAGTCTCTTCCTACAGAGATTAAAAGGACAATGATGCAACTCTCACGTGACTCCTTTCAACTCCTTATAACAACAGACCAGCTTCAATTCCATTCCTGTGATTATGCTCTCAGGATTATTTCACGCCTGTCTCTTGGTTCCTATATTTGTCGATGTTAGACATTTTTTGCAAGGTGAACACAAGTTATTTTATTCAGAGGTGCGAAAAAAAGAACTGGTCCTTAATATATTAGTCAGGTTTCCATCACTACAAAGTAAAGCATCAATTGGGATTAAAACTCTAGAAATCACATTTTTTGAAACTCTTGCCAACTACATAATTATGCCCCAAATGATTTTGTGCCAGGTGGTTTGGCTAACAGATGGAATGGTATATTTGTTCACTCTTCATAAACCAAGCTCCATCCCAAAAACTGTGAACCAGAAGTATCTAAATTATTGATTGACAGTTACATATGCCTAATAATTAATTAAACTCTAGCTACAAATTGCAGTGAGTCCTGTAAGCACTTAAGAAAAAAAAAAATCACCTAGAAAATGTGTGATAGTGTCTTTACAGTAACATTTTTAAATCATGGCAGCTAAAAATAGTGGTATGCAATGATGCACTACAGACAAAAGAGCTTTGGTATGAAGCGTCTTAGAAATGTTTAAAGCAGGATACGTTATATGACATTAAAAATTGTTCCTGCAAGATTTTTTTTTGCAATCCTAAACTTCACCAAATGCTTACTAAAACCAACTAGGAGTTGTGACCAGACCTAACAAATGCAGTCAGGTTCATAAGACTCTTCCCAGACAACATATACACTCTATAATCACCATTAATGCTCTGGAGGGAGAAATCAAACTGAGATCAAACCATGAGACAGCCGTTGCTTCATACATCCTGAATTAGGAGTTATCTGAGGCTCATGTATTTCTTGCCTGCAATTCCCAGATGGAAATACGGACACCTTTGTCATTCAGTGTATGGCCAGAGAGTCCATTTCATCTGGATGTGTCAATATGATTGTGTATGTGCTCAACCGGCAATGAAGGCAAAGACAGTAAATCCAGCATGGTCTGAAGGTGTTGGACTTCCAGCATACATGCAGATTAATTGTGCTGAGGATGCACGGCGGACAATTCAGAGTGATGAGTGGCACATGTCATCAGTGATTTTCAAGCTGGAAACAGGCTGGATTTTCTGCTCCTGTGCCGATCAGCTGGGCCACAAAGGTACAAGAAGTCTACAGTGGAGCTGACCCTGTCCCGTTAAACATTTCCCTAAACGTCTGCAAACATCACCGATTTTCCAGCCCATGCAATGGCCCTCATCAAAATCCCACGAAGCTGAGGATAACAATGGATTCATTTCCCACCCAACACCCCCCCCCATGGGAAAATAGTAATTAATTTAAAAAAACAGAAAATGAGAAAAGCTTTTTGTCATAGTATATTAATATCCCTACTTCTGCTATCACAAAGCTGTGCCAGAAACACTGATTTAATAGGCACTGCAAAGCAATTACCATGCAAAAAATATTAGCCAGCAATTTATTTTTTTTTTAGTAAAGTCCTTGTTTTGGCTAGCAGACCACAGTAACACATTCCAATAAAACTGGGTAACTGAAAGAAATTTCAAGGGTCTAAATACCTGTGACACCAGACATATGAAGCCACAGTTCTCAGACCGGCCTGTTGGTCTGCTTGCAATTTCAAGTATGGACAACCTGGGGAGCCAACAGAGGAACAGCTTACACAGCAAAAAGAGAGCATTGAAGCAATGGGAGGGAAAGATATTCAGGAAAGCTCTCTTTTACTAGCAACATTAGCAAGGAGAATAATGTAGAGGGTTTTAAGCCACTTAGGAACTAGCATTCCTGCCATAACTCCTTCCTTTGCCCCTGGTCTTCATAAAAAACTTTTTATTTAGAGTAAGAAAGTCTATCATTTTAAGTAACATATACTCATCTATTTATAGCACAGGATTGGAAACTTGCTTAGATTCACTGAAGTGCTAAGCTCCGTGTTCAGCTTTAGAAGTTGTCCAGCAATCTTCTTTCCTGGATTGGAGCTATATGACTTTACCTAAATCACTGAATTTCTCTGCTCTTCGTTTCACTACCAGAAAATGAACTAAGTTGCTCACCTCACACCAGAGTGCTGTGACACTCACTGTGAACATTTATTCTATAGCCAATGGTCAAAATACGATGGTTCTTGTTCCTTCAGTCCAACATGTTTTTGTCTAATCAAATTAGTGAAATAACAGATTTGATTGTGTGTTATCTCTTCAACTACAGATGAGTTGATTAAGATTCAACTCCCAGGATACAAGGCAGGAATCAATATTTTTTTCTGATTCTCCTGTTGCAGGATGCTGATTATATAGCATATAAAAATACAGTATAAGAACACGTACCTTTGCTATGTTTCCCTCACTGCTTTAAAATTCAGATCCTTCTTTTAATTAACAATCTAAATACTCCAAATATAGAAACACATTTCTGTGTATCTTATGAGGAGAAAAAGAAAATCAGCACTAGCACATGTCCTAAAACTTCTAAATATTTTGGGGAGGAACAAAAGAATACTACTTTCTAGTTAAACTTATGAATATACAAATATTGACATTGTTGCGCTCAAGATCATGTACAAATTGAATCTGTGATTTCATTTATGGAAATAGGTAAGCTGGGAAATGCAATTACTATCTATAAATCATTTTGCTATAACCTTCTACTTTAATATCCTTAAATAGCAAAATGCAACTGAAGCTATTTTAGTTAAAGCCTGAACAAAATAAATCCCTGTGGCAACACTCATCTGTCAGGGGATTTGATGTTCTCCAAAGTACTTGTTGGAATTAAGCAAGCAATCTCTCACTTCTAACAGACTTTCTTATTGATATGTATGAGCTAAGTAGTTTATTATTTATAGTTAAGTGTGAAGCGATATGTCAAAAAAACCACAAAATTAAGGAAACTGCATATTACAAGATCTAAAATATTTAATTCCTATACAAAACAGCTGCTGACAGTGGTGCACTTGGAGACATAATAACATGGCTAACAATTAAGTGATTCCTCCTAGGAAATCTGGGACAAGAAAACATACCATGGTCAAGTCTGTCATCCCTCAAAAGACCTATGAAGGTCATCATACACATGCACGCACTTTTAAGTAGGCCTAGCAGAAGCCAGAAAGATCACTGGAAAGCTAGTAAAAATGCCAATAGGAAAATAGATAAACAATTTTTACACAAAACTTTCAGACTACTTGAGACAGTTGGTGAAAACCTCATCAAATTTCTAGCGCTCAGTTCACTACAAGACTGAAGCAAGGTAATGGGAATGGGAAGATCCTATGTTCTGTAATGCACGTTTATGCACAAGCTCGGTGCCTTTTACTGAATCCATCTTAATATAAGTGAACAAAATAAATGTATATAAAAGGATATGCCTTCCTTGAAATAAATACCAATTGTCTTAATTTCTTTATATCTCTAATAGTTTTAACCTTATCTTACAAGGATACCTCTGCTGGTGTGATAATTGAATTAATACTTCAGTATTTTGCAATCGAATTCTGCCTCATTTCCTCACCAGCTCTTCAGGCAGAATGGCAGCTGACATGACAAAATCAGGCAGGAACACATTTGCCATTTGCCACCAACCTATATCAAGATACATAGACTTGACTCTCTAGCCTTGCCAAGGAGTAGGAGTATTCACAGGCAAAGATCCCAGTTTTAGACACAAGACTTTAAATACAATATCGGTGGTTAATAAAGCACTAACTGTCTATACCTGAATTTAATGCACAGTGTCAAAGCTTGTATGTATTCTCAAAAATGGGTGGATCATATTGCTGGACTGATTCTGTCACTGTTATTTCAGACATGATTTTTTTTTGGTATAACGCAAACCTAGGGTCACTGATGAGAAGCTGCCATTAGCATTGCTGTTTCCATCTAATGTGAACAGTAGGACGTCCCCCTACCCAAACACGGATCAAGTGCTGTGTTTTCCCAGGGAATGGAAGTTGGCCTAGATATGCTGTGCCACTAATGTCTGAAATCACAATGTCTGTAGGTGAGTTGATTACACTCCTCACCACAGGAGTCTTGTAGGAAGGCAAGCTAATTGTGCATAATGGGAGCTCAACCGCAGTCTTCCTATTCGGTGTAGGTTTTCATAGCCAACAAGTTATTTCTACACCTGTCCTGAGAAGTCGGTAGCTCAGCTCAGTTAATTTCAAAGTCTGATTTTATCACAGGAATTTAAAAGATTGACAATTACACCAGTATCACGGAGAAACCAGAACCTCTTTGGTTACGAAGCTTTTTCCCTTCGCCTCTCTGGTGGGAGTATGCCTCACTTCTACAGATGGGAGCTTTGCGTTGATGATGCTGATTAAGCTGGAGCACGTCTGGATGGATCCGGAGAATGATTTTTTTTTTCTTAGACACATCACTCCGTCAAGGGCTTGGATAAATCTTATACCAATCTTTAATTCTCCTCTATCAATACAGTGCTCCTAAATAACCTTGTTGTTGTCTCGTTTCATTGTCAGTGGCTACCTTTGTTAGACAGTGCTTGACAGCTAATAAAATATAAACATGGATGATTCTTTTAGAACTCTGAAAGAGGTTGGTTGTAGCATAAAGAGATTTTAAAGAGATTTTATCAGGGCCACCAAAGAAGTAAAAAATATTTTTTTTTTCTGTTTTACTTCTGCCATGGTAACTAAAAGGCTCGATTTTCAGATCACAGGTAGTCTGGTTAATCCAGAAGGTTTCCACTTCTCCAGTGATGTTACAGGCTTCATTTTGCTGGAAGTTTCTGCTAAATTTGTGTATTCAGCTGGCTGGCTTCAGATTTTTCAAAGATGAGTGAAGTTCCTCCAGAATTATGCTGGCAAGGGAGTATCAGCTCATCCCAGAGATCTGGAGGATTCTTGGGAGTCTGAAGCCAGGGTTATGGACACAACATTTCCTTACACAGATACAAAATGCATGGACTCCTATTTTGGAGCTGAGGAGGAACCTTCTCCAAGCCTCACAAGGACACATATGTCCCACCAGAGAGGACAGCAGCTTGCTGAAAGTGACTTTGCACAGCTACTTCCAGAAGCAGCCATAATTTCGGCAGCAAATTCCACTAAAATAACTGAAATCACCTCCAGCAAGGTCCTTTATCTCTGACTGATTGTATAATACAAGTTTCCTCATCAGGGCTCAGGAACCGTTGCACTCTAAATTCACACCCTCCTTCAGGGTAATTTCTTCAAGTAGGTAAGTAATGTCGTTTGAAAATATAGATTTGCTTAATGTCAGAAAAGAAAAAAAAGAATTCCTTGTAATAAGGTACTGCCATCGGCATATCAAATGGCTGAATTAAAGCTAATTGAATACTTCCAATTTAGACTAGTCTAAACAGCCAGTAGAATAGCATCAGGTGATATTCACAGGATAAGAAACTCTATTCTAGACAAAAGTGGCTCTGAAAAAAGACACAAGGTTTTCAAATCTTTTGTAAGGGAAACTGTTCAATCGTCCTCTATGTCTATGCAGGGTAAGATAAGTAATCAGCTCAATTTGCAACAAAAGAGATTTGGGTTACATATTAGAAAGCATTTTCTAACTATAAATACAGTTCAACACAGAAAATGAAATAACTTCTATTTGTGCCAAGAATTTTGGCATTTTAGTTCTTTATTGTAACTGAACTGTATTAGGACTCTTCCAAATAACTGTCCATATTATATTGCTTTTTAGGAACAACAAGAACACTTTGTATTTTACTTTGCAAAATTAAGACCTTTTTCACTTACTGTCACCTCATCAATTTTCTTAATTTAAACTTATCTATACACACAAATATTTAAGTGAAATATATATGCGCATGCATGTGTATTCGTAAGTTTTTGACAGCATGCAAACTGACATGGAATGAAACCATTAAATTGGATTAAGGTAATCGGCAGGGAACAACTAACCTTTACCTTAAAGCTAGTGTGTAGAAATCCATGCATTTGGATTGTTCCATATGTCTGCACCATTTTGAACTGCGAAATTACTGCGTGGCCATCAACCTTCAATCAGGTAAGCTAGGCAGCTGTAGTGAGAATCTTACAGCAAGGTTTGATCTAAAAGGTGGTATCACTCATACAAGCACAAACTCACACTTTTCATTGTAAGTGCATCTACATACTGTCACTAATACAGTACAGGTTTTTTTTTTTTTAGATATTCAGGATAGACGTAACACTACTTATCTTCAGCTTAATAGAAATTCCCGTTGACTTGACAGCACAGGCAGACCACTGCTTAGTGATTTTGAAAATAAAGTGCAAGTTTGAGACAGAAACAAGGACATATGATGTTAGCTTTATTCTATTTGCTTCTTTTATGCATAACACAAAGGCAGGGTAGGACAGAGGTATAAATCCCTGGTTTTCTTTTACTAAGCTACTAGTTTATAAATTGGACTAGTTTTGAACTCTGAATTTTTCATTTGCCTTTTGTTCCAAGAATTTTTGTTCTTTTGCAGTAGTTTAAAGAAGAAAGACTGCCAGGAGAAAGAATGGGTATCATTAACTCAGATTTTTCATATTCAGAACAGAACTAAAATTTTAACAATTCCAGATGGGTTCGACAACAGGGATATGGTACAGTTTAATTCAAAGATGTCTTTATACTTCCATTTTCTAAAATATTGTATACAAGCATATTAAATATTGTTATTTAGCTGCTAAAATGATAGAAAAAATAATTGAAAGCATTTTAAGAAGCTATTTACCTCACTTTCCTGCAACAAGGCAAAATCAATTGTATCATTCCTGACAAATGTTTGGCTATTATCAAAACCCTGCACCGATAAGGATTTTGAAGCATCCTCAGGCAATATTCTTCTGTGCTGAACTCTCTTTACTCCTAATACATTTTCCTTAATTCTGATCTGAACCTTCCCTGCTGCAATGTTATTCCAGAACTATTTCTTCTGTCCAGCAGGAAAATGAAACCTGTTTATTCTAGTCCACTTTGCAGCAGCATTTTACATAGTTCAGCACCTAGAGGAAAAATGGTAGCAATTTTCACTTCACCAGACGAAACAACACCAGTTCACTCAATCTTCTCCCATCAGTCATATTTTTCTAGGTCTGAGATCATTATTTTTACTTTCCTTTTCAATCCAACTTCATCTTTCTTGCAGCCTGTACCCCAAATTGACACAATACTTCAGCAAAGTTGAATTACCTACAAATGCAGTTAGGTAATATACACCACTTATACATGGCTGGCCTATGAACAGATTATGAGGTACTGTAACTCACCTACCTCCTTTTCTACAGAATCTCTGCTTCCTTAATTAGTTGCTTCTTTTTATAAGATACATATTTTGTGACGTGAAGATATTTAGGGATGATAAGTAGAAGATCAATGAAACACATATAGGATTTTGCTTTCTTATGTATAAATATTGAAACTATGCATATCCATGCTTACAAATAATTAAAAAAACCTTGTTTTCCTCACTATAGTCTGTTTTGTTTCATTAATATCTCAGTTGCATTCATAAAGTTCAGTTCTCTCAATACTTTGTATACACCAAACTACATTCTTTTAAGGAACAACTTTTCTTTTAATGAAGCAGCTCATTCGCCTAAATTGACCACAGATAAATACATTTGCACAAGCAGGGTTGTTAATTTATCTGCCTATTTCAGCCAGGCACTTAACCATATCCTTAACCAGAGACATACTTTACAGTGACCTAGACCTGGGAATAAGCCAGTCATTCAATATAAAATAATAAATCCTTCCTCTCATAAACTACAGTCTGGAAATACATTGTAGCAGAAAGCACTTTTAAAAATTATTTTAAGACAACAATTTTGTTTCAGAAAATAATTTAGTCATCAGAACGATGATATATTGGACAAGACACTACTAAACAATATTATTTTTTAAAGTATATTGAGATTTTTTTTTGCCATAGGAAGACGGGGGTTTCATTTTCTTATCCCTTCCAGAGAATGGCAGCTCTCCTGACAGCACTGCAATGCTTCTTCTGGATGTGACCCAAGTAAGCTGACACTTGAGAGACATTACAGAGCTGAGAGGAACTATATTAATTATCATGAAAAGTCAAAGCTGTCTTCAGAATATCTCAAACAACATCATGTAATTCAGTATTGTGTCAAACACGTTGGGGTTAAATTACAACCCAAATATTATTTTAAGCTCCGATCTTTGTCGTATGTCCATTTGCAGTTAAACAAAATAAACTACACATCAGGAATAATGCTTTCATGAGAATATGAATATTCGGAGGGGAGATGTGAATCTGTTTAAATGGTGAGTATGCTAAAGCGCTTTAATGCCCTGATTCAAAGCCTATTGAAACAAACGGAAAGACTTCACATATTAATCAGCCCAGGATCAGCCTCAATGGTCAATACTCACAAAGGTACCTCACACAAACTCCTGATTTTTGTCACAAATTCCCTGTATTTTTCTGCCCCCCCTTCCCCCGCCTTGAAATAGCTGTGTGCACACACAAATCTGCCCTTTCCTCTGTCTCCGAGGTTAATGACTTTGGGCTGTTCACCATTCTCATGCACCTTCCCATTTAAACAACTTTCATTTCACCACATTTTTCTTGGCTGAATTTCTTTTTCACCCCTTCTTGTGTGTTTTCACACCTGGCACCGGCATCTCTTCCTTGACTCTCTCTTATCTCCAACTCTTTCCTCTTAGAATCATAGAATCATTAAGGTTGGAAAAGACCTCTAAGATCATTGAGTCCAACCGTCGACCCAACACC
>NW_008794456.1:4463253-4473522 GCF_000699145.1 Aptenodytes forsteri | reverse complement strand
ACTTGGGAGAAGAGACTGACACCCACCTCGCTACAACCTCCTTTCAGGTAGTTGTAGAGAGCGATGAGGTCTCCCCTCAGCCTCCTTTTCTCCAGGCTAAACAGTCCCAGTTCCCTCAGTCACTCCTCATAAGACTCATAAGACTTGTTCTCCAGACCCCTCACATTATTACTAGCAAAAACATCTTCACGTGAGCTCTCAAGAAAGGGTCTCTCACTATGTACCTCCCTTGGCTACAGACCTGATTTTTAAGACTAATTTCTCATATCTAGCCACACCCCCATTTTTTCATTTCTCTCTACTACAACTCTTCCTCTTTCTTCTCTTTCTGCTAATCTGATGCATACATTTCCCACAAACGCATCGCATCCTCAAGGCTCACTGTTACTCAATGCATATATTAAGCTAGAATGACTTCCAAATATATCAACTTTCTACGTATAGCTGTGATATCAGGTTTTCAGGCATTTGATCCGGTTTCTATTTGGGTTGTAATCTCTTTGGGACATACTTTCTGTCTTCATTTGCATTCTGTACGTAACACTTGATAAATTATTTTTAAAAAATGTGGGGGTTTTTTGTTGTTACTTGTGGCTTTAGCATTAAAGCTATATCATAGCTAGTATCTGGAAAAGTTCAGTCTTTAGAAAGTTTCTATTCTGTCTTAATTCAGGCAAAATTTGACTGGATTTAATGAAATCCCTGACTAAATCCAGAATGACGTAATACTTAGATCTGTGAACACTGGAAGTTTTCCATTACATAAATGAATCCAGAGAAATAATCTAGAGACACATTACGAACGAGACTACATATATATATATAATTTAATGCTAAAAATTATCTCATTGGATATACTTTTTTTGTACATGCGTGTATGAGTAACCATAGCCTGGTACTTCCTGAGTTTTACTGCTTTTTCATTACAGTCATTCCTAAAAATGACTACTGTGTGGAAGCAGACAGAAATGCTGATTACTGCACATTAGAAGTTTTATTTTGTATATTCAGGATTAAATATATTTTTAATGAACATTATTTTTTAACTACCTCATTTTCAGACTTCAGAGCAAGGACTGCCAAGAGTTTGAATTCAATCAATTTATTTGGGAGGTCACATGAGTAATTTGTATAAACCATTCTTATATTTCACATAGACACTCCAGGACTGTTAAAAGTAGCAGTTCATCTCTTAGCTCCAATGCAATCACCACCTGAATTAATGAATTCACAGCCTGGCCTTGATACTTTACTGTTTGGTTTAGCACAGGCAGGGTAAGTATCATATATAACCTCTCCTCGCCACCTCTTTCTCTACATATATACTATATATATATATACAGAGAGAGACATAGA
This sequence comes from Aptenodytes forsteri, assembly GCF_000699145.1. NCBI lineage: Eukaryota > Metazoa > Chordata > Aves > Sphenisciformes > Spheniscidae > Aptenodytes > Aptenodytes forsteri. Next base: position 4,472,166 of record NW_008794456.1, on the reverse strand, counting down.
TATATGTATTCATGCTGACTGGTATTTCTGTTCCAGCCATGCTATTCACTATTAGTCATTATAAACTTGAAGAATCTTTTGAATTACTTGTATTGCATTTACAAGAATTTAATATTGTCAAGGAGTCAAAGCTCCAGCTTTCTTTGCAGCTCAGAATTAATTTTACCAGCAAAGCTAAAAGTCTGACCACCCTGCTAAAAATACAGATTCAGTGAAGAGAGCGAGTCCTTGGGAGAAAAAAGAGTCTCTATTATAAGGTCAGAGACAATATTTCCTTTAGTTCCTCATTACTTATCTATTTTTATTTAACTGTTGGTTAAAGGCTATTGGCTTGCCTTTTCCAAACACACAAACTTAGTGAAGGCCTACCAGTGATTACTAGTCAAAATCTGGCAAAGATCCCAAAGAGATTTGCAATCTTATCAGATAATAATCCTGCTGCTAAAAGCAAGCACCCGCTCCTTTACTGGGATCTTTATATGGCTTTGCTAAAACATTTTTCTTTCTGACTTGTCAGCAGCCAAACTAACAAGACTTCAGTGACAAATGATCTACTTAACCCTCCAGAAAGGAATCCCGTCTTGTTTTTAGGACAGTTTTCATTTTTATGTCTTTTTGTTTGATTGCTTTTGGAGAAGGAAGGAGATATATGCAGAATGTAATAAAAATCTGACCTACAATGGCGACAGTATCCTAAATTTCTGAGATTCTATTTCCTTAATTTAGTAGGACAAGCAAATTATCTATGTTTTTAACTTTAAGAGGTAGAGCCTGGAACAACCACATACCTCCACAGATTTTAAGTGTCATCTTAATGAGTTGATGTAATGACAGAGTCAAAGAGAATAGATGTAGACTAGACCTTTGGAGACCATGTAGTGTCTCCCTTTCTCCTTGGCCATTGTTTCATGACCTTATGCCAGCTAGAGGATTTTTTTCTTTCTGAATCTCAGACTTTTAAACAAAGTGAGTTTGCTTCAGTTACTAGGTTCATATTCAAAGAAAGGGAAAGAAAAAGATTTGGTAAAGACTTACTTGGTAAGAGATGTCTTTCTGTTAACCGAGACTTGACTAAAGCAGTTAATTTTCACAGATGCATAAAAAATGAACCAGGAGATATCTGCAAAGTCATCTAGTTCTTATACAACTCTCAGAGAAGGCAACAATATGTTCTTATTGAATTCAGCTTAAGGTGTATTAATTCCATCACCAGGAAATTATTTTATACCTCTAAGTAAACTGGTCAAGGGACTTTTACTCTTTATGTTTACTGAGCCTGGAGTAATTCCGTATTTGTCTTGACCTTCTTAACCAAGACACTGTTGATCTTGAGCCTTAATCCTTCTTCTCACCAAGTTACACACCACTGGAACTAACAGTTACATAATCAGCTTCAACAATTTATCTTTTTTTTTTCATATCCATGCTTTTCAAACACCTACATACATATCACATCCTCCTTAGTTGCTCTACATCCAATGTTTTAACTAATTCTTCATGACAGGATGTCAATGTCAAGTATTATTGAGCCTTAAACAGTGTCAGGGATTGCCAAATGTAATATTCAAGCATCTTCCCAAGCATTATATACCAAACTGTTGAGGGCTGATTGTAGGGAGGGCTTGATTCAGCTGCACTTACCTACATTTCTGAGAATAGCTTTTTAACCTCTTTTTTCTGGAAGGTTTGTTTCTGCTTATTTGTTCTGAAGGGTGCAATAGTCTATTGTTGTAAGGGCTTATATGAAAATTATGTTCAATTTTCATCACTGGAGCAGAAGAGGCTATGAAGCCAAGGCACAGCAAAGCAGCTCTTGACAAATAATGCGTGGTCTACTTTCGTTTTCCTTCACAAACATAATGGAAATGATACGATGGTGCAGTTCACAGGAATTTTTCATGGACTCCTGAAAAATAAATATGAAGCTTAAAGCTGTCTTTAAATTTTGAATTAAATGTACTTTAACAACCGCTGTTAAAGTGGATGATTCATAAATGCATGCTATTACAGGAGCAGGAAAACAAAATTGTGAAAATAAAGTGGATTTATTTTTAAAATTGCTGTAATATATTCCCAAATCATTTATATATATACATCTTAAGAAAATAATAACAAAAAATCAAGCCAGGTCACACAAGTGGAAATCTGGCATAATTATTACTCTTTTGACAACTGTGAAACTAATATTTACAATTTGTAATTCAGCTGAGCTGATGACAGATTTCTCTTCATCATCATTGATTTATGAGCTCATCTTGTCAACTTTTTCCCCCTTCCCACATTATTTACATAAGTTGTGGCAATTTTTTTCTTTCAGAACAAATAGCAACATTTCAAGAAACACTATCAATTGTGTAAATCCACACTGGCTTTTGAAATTAAACAGATTTTGTCTGGATGCTATAGCTCAAGTACTATAACACTAGGAAATAATCAGAAAGCAAAACTAACACAGCACCGTGTGATGAGAGTCCGAATGTCTCCAATGTCTTTCTCTTTTTTTTTCTTTTCTTTTTCTCACTCCAAAGACAGTGCCTCCTACCATGAGCAACTTCACTAGGACTGTTCATTAGGACCAAGTAGATGACAGGTATGAAAAATACATCTGAACTCAACAATCCAGTCTTTCATCATTTGCAGGTTTTTGTTTTTTAGTTTGGGTTTGTGGTTTTGGTTTTGGTTTTTTTTTTTTCAGATGGAATCTGGCAATTTATTTCTATTCTATTTAAATAAAAGGATTTTTATGAAAGGCAAGTGAGTGGTTGGAACATTAATTAATACACCGCTACTGAGCATGTGTGTAATAAAATGGGCAATAATTCATCTATTATATTATCAATATCAATCCAAAGAAGAGCAGTGTTCAATAAGTATCTATCTTTTGTATTTATAAAATGTCAGCTGATAATGAAATATTTCACATTCCACAGTAACAAGGAAGATATGAAATGGGAACTCCAATGGAAGTTGGAGATTTTAAATCAGCATGTTTAACGTGCTCTGAGACGTAAGCTGAATAGGTACACAAAGAAGAGTGGCTGTATAAAATGAACTTCAGAAGTCGAACCAAACACAAGGGGAAAGGGGAATTCTGTAACATAGTTATTTTCGGGCTGGAATTTTTAGAACTTTACTTTTTAGGCAGTGAAACCTCACTGAACAACTTTCCAAACTTTTCAAAATGCTAGCATTTAACTTCTCAAAATAAAAAATATCACCCAGTTCTTCTTGTCTGTCCTTCTGTTATCTCCTACAATTTATATAATCTTTTTGACCTCATACCTTCAATATGAAGGATAAGAGTTGGAAGACAGAGTGTAGACATGTAATTATGATACTTTTATTAGTAGATAGTATATGTCCTGGTATGAAGTTGGGAAACGGTAGCAGGTAAAAGTGCCTTCCTGATTCTTTTGATTAGCTGAATAATCAAGCTGTCGTTTCTTTGAATGACCTTTCCTGTTATGATATAGCTTATTATCAGCTTCCCTACATCGCCTGTCCTCTAAATACTGTTCTCTCTATTGTAATTTCTTTCTTGACTCAGAAGAATATAATTTCTCCTTTACTTTTCTTCCATTGAAATTGTCAGCATCTCCCACAGTGCTAACTCTTTGACCTATTAGATCAAGGTAACTGAATGTTTATCTCTTATCTAAATGATACTATTTAAAGCCTCATTTTAATATCAGTCTTATTTCATACTGCGTATAATATATGCACGGTTCTATAAGCCTGTCAGTATATGAAATTTCTTCAGAAATACCAGGGTCGGCTAATGCTTTCAATTCACTTGTCAAGCATCATATTACTTCGTTCAGCCTGAAATACATACAGGAACTTGTTAATTGTATTCAGATGTCAAGCTCTACAAAAACCTTGTAAGAAGGATATTGTGTAAGAATTTCTTGGGTACACGGTCCAGCAACAGTGGTGTGGAAAAGTCCAGTGTCTTTAAATAACAGTACTTGCAAGAACAAGGGTATTTACTATGAATAACTACCAGAGGGCCAGGTCCATCATTTGTATGTGCTTCTTTTTGCTCTTAGTCCTACAGAGACAATTGAGTTTATCTGTCTCAAATTCTGGAAAAAAAGAAAAAAGTGCAAGTAGTTTTTGTTGATGTAATTTATGGAGCTAGTTTAGAAAAAAACATATAATGTCAGCAAAGGGAACTATTTTTATCACAGTATATTGTTTAACAACCCTTCACAGTCATCAAATTTAGTGCACCTATAAAATGCACAGCAGCTGCAGAGGATGAACCAGCAGTTTAAAAATACTAAAAAGCCAAAAATTATTCAAGTCCCCATCTCCCTGATACACTGATATTGTTAGTTCTGCACAGAAGTGAAGAGATGTGTACATACAGTATTTACAAAAAGTTGTCAGAGTTTTAAAATTAGACAATTTTAGGAAGCAATTTAAGCAATTATTAAAATTAGGACAGTGAGTGACTGTCCAGAGTTACAAGCTGAGTTGATGTCCTCAGAAATACTTTCTTTTGAATTAACCAGTGAAGTACTTATAAGCCTGAGGTAGGATTAACACCACTGAAGTCCACAGAGTATGTTGGTGTCAAGCCATACGCAGATCAGATCTAAGGGGCCAAATTCACACTTAATGTGAGCTGCTGAATTTCATTAACTTCTGAGGAGCTGTGCTAATTTCCATCACAGTAATACAGAAACCTGATGCATAACTGAAAACTGTTAATGGCCCAAACCCCCATAAACCAATACTTTATAAAAATAATATAGTGGGGTTTTTGATCTTGGTTTTGCTTTGATCTGCAACCTGATGGCATGTGTAACAATTAATCATTGTGCTCACTCTCCAATTTACTGGGGGAAAAAAGGCATTGCTCGAAAAAGCCTTGCTTTTTTTTTGCCTGTTTCATTAGCTTTCATCTAGCTTCCAAATATTTGGCTCTGTGTTAACTGTTCTTGTCTTTCAGCTTCCATTTCTGCTGTTGTCAAGCCCACATCCATTCTTTCCCCCACTGAAATCTCCATCATCCGTTCTGCCCTTCAACCTCCCTACCTGCTCCTCTCCCCATCACTCTCTCAAGATTTCATTTCTTCTCTCGGAGTCAAAGATACAGCTCAAAGATTCGGGCAGAAAAATACTGCTGTGAAAAGCTAGCTAAAATCCTAAGGAAAAGAAAAATCACAAGAAGGAGTTGGAAGCTTGTTCCAAGGAGCAGTGAAGGAGAACCCTTCCACACCTGGTTGAAAACCTCCAAGCCAGCATCGGGTATGGCACTGGGGCAGTGACCATATTAATGCTTAGCTGAGTAGTATTTAGTTTAGAAATCCGCTGTGTGTAGCAGCCAATAAATATTTGCTCTCCACTCTTAAATTGTATGTATACTGCTTGCAGAGCCTCCCTGTACATGGCAAAAGTTGCCCAAACAAAAGTGGTGCAGAGAGGAAGGGATACATAGGCAGCCAACTAGGACTTTTCTCATCTTGGCAGGGCTGAATTTTCCTAATGATTTTAATAGTGATAGAGCTGGTGGCCCATGATCTTATGTCACTGCAAGGATAATCCAATCCCAGCCAAAATCCCACCATTTCGGAGAAAAATCACAGCCATTGTCAACATTTTGCAGCAGCTTGATGAGTACTTACTGTATTTATGCAGACTAACAATTCAATTTTATTTTATGAATGCTATTTTATCTTCCATTTTGTGCTGAAACCTCCAAAAGAGTAACAAACATCCCTGCTTCAAGCACAGCACTAGACATGGAGAACAATAAGAGTCTGTAAGGCGGCTGATTTTTCATTCAAATGGAAACAGCATGGCACAAATAGCTGGCCACTACCCCAAAGAAACAGTCCTGCCAGGTTGCTTTATAATCCTTCACTTAAAGATGGATCAGCTGGTCTGCTTTCCCTGCTTATTTGAGAGTCGTTTTCAGCTAACGTTCCCTTATTGCAAGGACCCAGGACCAATTTTTAATAGTCTATTGTACTTGTAGCTTTTGGTCTTTCCCTAATGAACTGAAATTTCTTAGAGGGTGTTCAAAAGCACTTCGAGTAGGTGGCCTATGAATTCTCCTCCTGTGGATAATTTTGAACTCGGCCAAGGGAAAGTGGTTTTGGTTGTGGGGGTTTTTTGGAGGAAAGATTAAAACCAGGAAAATAAATTATCAGCAGGAGAAGTAAAAAAGGAATATCTTGGCTCCTAAATGACCTGCCAGAGCCTGATTTTGCTGATTTTCATACGGAAGGCTAATGCTAGTTAGTCATATACTCCACTTTTTTTTCTTTTCTTTTTTTTTTTTTTTGGAAAAGCATATCAAAGTGACAAAACCTATTTAAATCTGACAAAAATATAGCAGACATAAAGCACACTTGTACAATCGTGTACAGTTAACTCTTCTCCTCACATCTTCCCTTTGGCTGTAAGTGGGATTTCTACATACTGGTACTTATTATTGCTGCCTTTCAGAGGCCTCAGATGTCTCTTTTTATATTGTGCAAAGAGAAATTTGTTTTCAGCTCTGAGGTCACTCTAAGATCAAAAAGCCATTGCTGATAATCAAAAGCCTGAAGTTTTTTGTGTCTGTGGAACTTTGACTTCAAAACACCTACATAAAAATCAGCGCATAAGGAACAGCATGGAATTTCACTGGAATTTCTCAGGTAATTCATCCAGACAACCTTGGCCAGTCACCGTATAGATAGAGACAGTGTTAATCAGAAATATTATCAATGAATGAGTGCCAAATTTACACAAACATAAGCTTTGGTCTTATCATCCCTGAATTATGAAGTCATCCAGATCTTTCAGAAACATTGCATTTCTTCCTGTCTTCCATGCCACAAGACAAGGAGGTCTTTGCTGTTAAGGAAGGGTTTTCCATATATATCAAAATATTTCAGTTAATAGTACATATCAACAAGTGGTCACAACAAATGAAAAAAAAAAATATCCTAGCATGAGGGATTGGAATATAGGACGTTCAAAACGAAACCTGGTCTATTTAGGAAAGGGTCGATGTAAGCTGGTAGCTGATGTTAGATTGGGATGGGTTTCTGTAAACCAGGGAGCCCTTTCCTGCTCCCCACTTTCTAATCCTGGGGTCTTATAATGGGTTAAAAAGGAATATTTTATACGAGCATATAATAATATGCTTACCAATATTGTAGATGTGGATGCTCGACAGCAAATGCTTTACGTGAGACTGCAGAACAGTATCTGCTACAGTCCTATTTCCCTGTGCTCATAACTTCTGCAAACCTTCACACTCCTCGTATTTGTTTTTGTCAAAAAGATATTTACACTTCTTTGTGTGGAATAAATAGTTCCAATAAGAACATGAAAAATAGAGACAAAACAAAATGAAAACAAAATGAGAAAATAAGCGTAATGCAGCTCAGCATTTATAGCTGAAATCAGCCTGCGTGTGAGAACCAGCAGGGGACACAATGCGAAAGTCCTGTGAATATAACGGCCTTCGCTTTGAAGATAAATTGAAATCGTGACTGTGAGGAAAAAGAGGTGGCTCCTTCACGTTTTTGCAGTGCTTTGAAATATTCTGTAGATTCAAAGCTTTCCGGAGCTAATTTCAGAGTTAGTCCTGCAAAGCCATGTGCAGGGAATAAAATCAGAAATTAAAATAATTGAATTACTTTAATTCACTCATTAAAACGGACAAGATAGTTATGGCATAAAACCATTATTCTCAGCTTACTCACTAGCCTCGTTATTTACTTTTTCTAGACCTGTCCATGATACTCTGTCTCTCAAGCTAACAGGTGACAATAGAGCTCGCCTAGGAAGATAAACTGATCTACAGACACACGTTTTTTCCATGCTAATCTTCTCCCTCAAAGAGACACATAAACAACAGCGCCGAGAACTCCTACATAAATCACACAACTCAATAACTTTTCCACCTGCGTATTTTTCTAATGTTATCTTAAAAGATGCCGTGATCTTCCATAACAGAAAAAGGAAGTTCTTTCTCTTTGTAAATGATTTGCAAACAGAAAATAAACATCGTAGAGAGCCTAAAGTCAATGTTTGGGATTTATTTTTTTTTTTAAATTAGAGAATCCTGATTAATCAGTATTTGACAATTTTGTCAAGACTTTTCTTCACTCTCCTGAACGCAGTCTCTGGAAGGAGGAAGACAGACTTGAAATCATTCAGACAGACAAAGGGCAGAATAAATAATTCATCTCTATGTAGACCAGTGAATCTTTAATTGTGTACACAAACTGAAAGCTGCAATGGGAGACACGAATTCCACACCCTCATGGTCCTGGTAATTATTTTGACTGCCAGGCTCAAATTCCTGTATCAATTCTGGTACAGCAAAGTCTGTGTTTCCCACGTCCCTCAGTTATTCTGTGTTAAAAGAGTAGTATGGGTCTGTGTTTCAAAATACCTTTTGCATTCCACAGGAAAGCTTCATGACATAAGAAATGGCTTTTTACCCTCATTTTTAGCATTTTTTTCTGGTATATAGACACACAAACACACACAGAGATGTGTATATACACTTCTGGTATATAGACACACAAACACACACACAGATGTGTATAGGTAGGTAAAACAACAAAGGCACGGTGCAAATGAAAGGCATAACTGAAAACCACAAAGAGCAACGTATGAAATTATTATTTGATTAAAAAAGATTATTTTCATTATTAGAAATAACACTCAATTAATATTAATTTAAGCCTAAATAACTGCAATGCTTAATAATTAGATTAATCAAGCAGCAAGCTCTTGGATCCTTTCAATAAACGATTTGTCCTGGTTTCGGCAGGGATAGAGTTAATTTTCTTCCTAGTAGCTGGTACAGTGCTGTGGTTTGGATTTAGCATGAGAACAATGTTGATAACACACCGATGGTTTAGTTGTTGCTGAGCAGTGCTTACACTAGCCAAGGAC
>NW_008794456.1:4437013-4463084 GCF_000699145.1 Aptenodytes forsteri | reverse complement strand
TTATTATTATTATTATTATTTCAATTATTAAACTGTTTTTATCTCAACCCACAAGTTTTCTCACTTTTACTCTTCCAATTCTCTCCCCCATCCCACTGGGGGGGGCGTGGGGAGAGTGAGCGAGCAGCTGTGTGGTGCTCAGTTGCCGACTGAGGTTAAGCCATGACACTATTCCAGACCATCAAGGCTGAGATGTCTCACGGCTGAGATGTTGGAACAGCAAATCATGCAGAGAGTTGGGTTTTTCTTCTCCTATATTCTTTCCTGAAGTCTGAAAATATGCATTTTTGGGAAGATGGGGAGAAGAGCACAGAGGGAGGAAATTCTGGGAAAACCAGACTAGGGAACTGTACAAGTACAATGCTATGCAATAATGTGTAAAACTTTTTTTTTTTTAGTAATGTGTATGCATTTTGCAATCTAGACATTTTAACATTACAAACAAACATTAAAAGAAAAAGTTTTCAGATGGTACCTGATCTGAGATTATGTGTAACCAAAACAGAATCTAATTTAATTGATTTAAAATAGTCTTAATGGTCCTCCAACCTACACATCTCTTTTCCATTTAACTCTGCTTGGTGCCAGGTACCAAAGGGATTATGGTTTTGCACTGTCAGAAATAATTGATTTAGGATGAGCAAAAGTCTAATTCTAAGCGTAGCAGTGATAACCAGATGTGGATGCAATCCTCAGAGAAATATGTATCCTCTGTATGAATAAACAGTGATTTAGGGAAAATTAAACCTGGATGCTGATTCTGAAGGCTGCTGAGAAAGATGCTCAGACATGGAAGCGATACATCAGTGATATCAATGTCATTCTTAGAAGGAATGGTAAAAATCTAAGGATTGTACTGAAGATTACAGAGGGAAGTCCTCTGTCCATACTCAGAAGGCTTTCCAAATTGTTTAACTAAGCCCTAATAAAGCAGAGACACTAGTAGCCATGTTTAGGCTAAGCAGCACAATAAACAATTAGAAGAATAGAAATTTCAATATTAAGTGTATGGTCAGACAACCACACTCCCAACAGTTTACCGGTGCTTACCCAGAGACCATCGCTAAACGTGCTGATAAAGATTGAGTGTTGTTGAACCAGATGCACAGTTCCTTACTCTCATCCTCCCTCCGCCTACGCTCAGGTTTTCTTTTCCATTCTCACTAGCCCTGAGTCTTTAGTGGCTCTTTTCTCACCCCTTAATTCCATATAAATATTTTCCAGAGGCTGCTTCGAATGTGCAAAAAAAGGAATAATTGAAAATCAAGCAAGCTAACCAATCCAAACACTAATTTTAGCCATTTTATTTGCAAGGAAGGCATTTTTTGCCCACACTGATTTACCTAGTGTAATTGTTAAATGCTTCATGGCAGAGGCTGTCTCACACCCTGACTCTGCCTACTGCTCGCTGCAAAATGAAACGTCATCTCAGACTGTCTCCTGGTGTTTTTGTTTTATTAGCAAATAAGTAATAATAATAGCTGAAAATAAATTAACCTATTAGCATTGATTGAATGGAGAAGGATATAATTGAATTAAAAAGAGAGTTAATACCTCCTAGTCAGTCAGAAGAATCAAAAAGAAAATTCATTAGTAAAATTTCTGCAAAGATTCATAGTTTTTTTTAAAGAAGTTTGATATACCTTTTCGCTTCAGAAGTCTCATAACAAAGTTATATTCTACAATGTCTTTTTAGTAATGATTAGGTATCCAAAGTCAATGTGATTTTTTTTTTTTTTATTTAGAGGAAACTATTTTTATATTAAATAATCCCAGATTACTAATCTAAGAAACAGGTTTGACCACTTATTTCAAATAAACTCAGTTTTAAAGGCTAAACTGAGCTTCCTACTGTAAAGTTACAGACTGTTAGGAACTCTATGAAAAAAATGTATTTTTTTTGGTATCCTATGTAATTTCTATCACCATTAAAAAGTCATGACATTCAGTCCATGAGCTACAAAGACCATTCTGAAAATTAAAAGGAAAAGAGATTTTGAAACATACGACATGACCTTCAGTTCTTTAACACTGATCAGAAGTTAGAGTGAAATTACATGCTCCTAATATCCAGATAAGATTAACATTACAAAAAAAATACTTACGAAAGCATTTACAAGAACTCCAGAAGAATTTGGTCCCCTACATTTTTGGAACTCTGAAAGTTTGGATGATAATGTATCACGCTTATCAGAATCATATATATTAAGCCAACATACTTTAAAAAACTCATGAAAATCTCTAACTTAGCTGCAGAAAAAAACAACTTTTTGGTATCCGTGACCTTCAGTAACTCAATCAATAAAGTATCATAAACACACACAAAAATTTCCCACCTATTATCAGTAAGAAACAATGGTAAACGCCAGGTATGGTAATTTACAACCTTCATGCTGTCTGAGGATAGATTGCAAGCTGCCATCCTATCAAGATCATTTCCTACTGAAGTACTGGTGCATCAAGGCTTGAAATCAAATACTGGTCCCGTGGTCAACACACCATTTTTCTTTCTAGCATATCATTTGGTCAGACTGTAGAAATGTGATCTTGCAAACTGGAAAACCCTGAGTCGTAGATTACTCCACACCTTTGCTAACTGGACAGGTACTAGAGCAGCTGGAAAGTTTAACTATTTAATCCAGTTTGATGCGACAATGAAGGCATGTTGACATCCCTGAGCCGTATATAGGTGCTTAGCCTGAACTGGATGACTTTACAACTATGTTTTCTCAATATGCAATAGTAACAAAATGCAATAAAAATGTTAATGAGGTAAATTAAGTGCAAGAAGTTAAATGATGCTGATAATATCATAACTCTGTGTCAGCTATCTTGTGTATAACATTCACTCTAAGTTAAAGGAAGGAGGTGGCGTAAGCTATTTTTATCAAGCATGACAGTTTTTGAAACCTAAACAATCTTCTCAGATAATGAATTCACAACAGAAAGTCAGGAGGAAAATATTTTTCAGACATCAGCGGTGTAGAGTATCTTTTGTTCAGATATTAATTTCTATTTGTTTTAGGCCTATTAAAATAAGGGAAAAAAAAAAGAAAGAAAAATGTGGAATATACCCAAATACATGCCAAACAGAAAATAGATGGGAAATGTACTGGTGATAGTAATCTGGTTTCTTTCTTACTCTGTGCTTTTCATGTATTTTCACAGGAGCTGGAGTATGCTCAAATTGTCATGTACCTAAATTGTAGGATACAGCGAGACTCCTCTCATTAACATAATTCTCCTTTTGGTAAAATTCTAGAGGAGCAAAATGACAGACAGAAACTCCACATCCCGCTGCTGACTCCTCTGCCTCTGCCCAAGCTCACCCAGGCCCAAAGGAATATATGAATATCAAAATGCTTCAAATGCTGATTGTAAAGTTTAAGGTAAGCTGCCTCTGATTTCTAGAAATGTGGAGCACCTCAGTGGTCCCAAATGACTTGACTGAAGTTGTCTGAAATTGGAAACTCAAAAAAAAAAAAAAAAAAAGGGAAAAGGAAAAAAAAAAAAAAGGAAAAAGGAAAAAAAATAAAAAGAAAGGCACTGAAAACATTCACTTCTACTGAAAATGCTGGCCGTGAACTCTGGGTTGCTTCAACATACTGTAGGCATTTTTGCCATTTCACAGCAAGCAAGCATCACCTTCACTGGACAGAAGCAAAATTTAGATTTTATAGCAATGAACTGCAAATTTCTTCTTTCCAACTTTACCCTAAAATATGTATTATTGATAGTTTAAGCACTGTACACCTTGCACTGGGTAATTTCTTGATTGTACAACTAGACTGGTTCATTACTGACATAAATACTGGTATACATGATGTAAGTATATAATGCAGTATACACTGAAATGCTGTGTGTACAGCTAAATTGCAATTATATGCATCTCAGTGGATGTATATATATATTATGAGTTGAGTCACCATCCCTGGAAGTATTTAAAAGACGTGTAGATGAGGCGCTTAGGGACATGGTTTAGTGGGCATGGGGGTGTTGGGTTGACGGTTGGACTCGATGATCTTAGAGGTCTTTTCCAACCTCAATGATTCTATGATTCTATGATTCTATTATTTTTTCTTCTCTCTTTCATATCCTAATCACTTGCAATCCATGTTCCTTCCTCTTAGCTCCACTAGGCATGCATGCCACTGCACACTATTTCATCTGTTTGCGCTGTTAATATTCCTTCCACACATGAATTTCCTGACTTGCGGGGGCACAGGGTTATCAGTACAGAGTTCAGCACAAAGACATCGTATTGACTGCCATCATATTTTAATTTATTTGCTTTCAAGTGCACTCAAGTGGTTCTCAAATAAGAATGAATTCTGGTTTATTTTTTCATGGTTGGGTGAGACTTGACTTCACATTGATGACTTTTCTCCACCAGACAGTGGCCTAGAAGGTCTTTGAATTGTTTATGTGTAGTTTTATTTGACTTTCTTGCACCAAGTTTTTCTATACCTGCCTGGCTCTAACATTGGCCCCTCTTTTACTACCATACTACTATGCTTCTATAGTTCTCTACTACACTTACATCTGCTCTGCTGTCCTAGGTCTATAGTTGCTGCATGCAGTTTCTGGCTCATCACAGCCTCAGCTGCCATCTTTCCCAATGTATGTGACTTTTGAGGGCTGAACCATCAACTCATTGTCCATCTCGGTTTCTTGTTTCCTTTGCTGAATTAGGCTGCCAACACAACCTCATCATCTCTTAGTAGCTTCTGTCTCCTTTTCATTACTTCTAATTTCTATATTTCTGTTATTCTGGTATTGCTCTTTCTCTGTTGTTCTGGAATTCCCATCCTTGACAATCGTCAAAACTTGCCTAGATAGACCTTGAGCAACCTGATCTAAGATGACCAAAGGCTTGGACCAGAGACCTTCATGGGTCACTTCCAACCTAATTATTCTGTGATTGTCTTACTATGCGATGGACAAGTAAATGGGAAGCAGATTCTGGGTTGTCCAGTCTGTCTCAATGCTGGGTATTATCCATGAAATCTGTACAGCGCTACCCGACTTTGCTCTATATTTTCTTGACTTGCTTTCTTTTGTATTGAAGTCTTGCTTACTTTTTTTCCTTCGCCACCAATGCCTTTTGTTACTTTGTGGATATGGAGATGAAGTCATCCTGTACTCAAATTCCATGTATAGCTCTCTGTCCTTGCTATTTGGAGGCATTTCATTTGCTCAGATCTGCTTTTCTCAGCAAATGATTCACAATTCCCATGAACACTCCTGCTTCTAATTAGAGATTCGTTAACATTTTCAAGGCTATTCCCAGATATCACAGTTCTAACACTGCAGTGTCTACTCTTTCGCTTTTTTATTCCATGCAAGAGAAAATGTCGAGAGCTCATGAACAACAACCCCAACCCATTGAGGGCAAGAGTGATCAAAACACATATAATTCCTTACCTCAGTGCCTCTATAATTTCTCATCCTATTTTCTCCCCAAAATAGGGTAGAAAATTCTTAATTCTGAACTTGTCATTTTTGTTGCCTCTACACACTCAGTGCTTTTATGCTGGTGGCATGCCCAGTGACCCTGGTAGCAATACCTATGGAATTTTCTTCCATGTTTTGGGATTCACCAGACAAACAGTGATCACTCAGTTTAGCTTGTTTCAGCATTTAAGAGACTCTGTACGAGTACAGTGAAACTCTTGTTTCATAATGGGGCACTGGCAGAGATTCCGCAACTGAAGGTTGCCTTCAAGACTGACTTTCCTTTGTCTCCTCCAAACATTTATTTCCTACACCTGACCATTTCCCCAGCTTTAAGATAGACCATTGTAAATGCATAATTTAAAAGATGTAAAAAGTTTGCACAGGGAATGTTGGGGAGCAGAGATTCACAAATATAGTTAGCTTTAGAATATTGGGATTAAGAAAAAAATCTCTCTTTTGGGGAGGACCCTTATTTTTTTAATTTGGCTGTCTTCATTGATTGAGTTTTTAAATAATCTCACTGAGAAGCGCAACTGGATGGCAGCTTTGCGTGGCATGATAGTGAAAATGAGCAACCGAGGATAACAAGTTCTTGAATCACTTATTTTTTACCAGAGAAAGAGTAATGTGAAGCTCTCCCTAAAGGAAATTCTTATGTAAACCAGAGCGGATTACCAGCATGGCCCCAGCTGCTCTTTTATTAAAACATGTATCTGCAGTTGCAGAAATTAGAACCACCCAGAAGTCTCCTGAAATTTATGTCATTAGTATGATGCTATAAAGGACGCAATCCCAGAACCGTATGGTCTGATCAAAACCCCACCTACGTCTGAGAAGACTCTTACTGATTTTTATAGGATTTGATCTATTGCTTATTGTAATAGTAGTTACTTTATTGCTGGAGGAACATATGCTAAATTGTTCTGCATTTATAAGTTAAAAGCATGACTTGAAAACTTCCATTAAAAAAAATATATTCAGTTACAACTTTCTGCTGATTTATCCCACTTTAATTTCATATAGATCATTCAGCAGTAAACCTGATTTACTGCATCAGATTTTTTTTTTCCCTGACATTTTCCTAATACCCCAAAATGATCAAGAAGGCAAACGCTGTAATGGGGTTGGCTACTTTCACTACCTATCAAGTTGTAGCTTTACACTTAGGGTTCATGTTACAAGTAGCAAGTGAAATAACATATCTTTTCAATAATATTTAACAGCAGCAATGGAAAAATCACAACTGAACACCTTAGTTTTCCTTGTATCAACAAGAAAATAAAACAAAAAATCAGAGCAATAAAAGTGGAGCTCAGTCACATGTTAAGGTAGTTTAAGAAGAATATTTCTGGAGTAGTCAAGTGAAGTTAAATCTTCCCTACTGAAATTAAACAATGAAAACTAAGATTGCAAAACATTCCTGACTTAAATGCACTCCTGAGGATGCCTCAGCTTTAAGTAAGACTCTCAAGACGAAAATAGAATTTCATCTATAAAAAAAATCTCACTTTTTATTTCCAGTTATGATGAAAGATGGAGAAAGCAGAAATGTAGGAAAATACAGATTAAAGAAAAATGTAAATATACTTAGGGCTTAAAAATAAGATCCAACATCTGTTTTCATATTGTTTTTCTGCATTACTATTACACATCTCCAATGTAGGTTCCCTTGGCTTTGCTTTTTTTTGTCTTTCTCAAGTCTGTTCTTTGCTGCTTCACATATTCTGTTTTTCACTCTTCTGCCACTCATTCCATTCTCTCCTCTCTCTTTTCTTTTCCCTGGCACATAATCATGTGGTTTTGCCCTTATGGCCCAACCTATACAGCACTGCTGCCACCCTGCTCCATCTAGTGGGATTACTGCCGCATGTGCTCCAAAACCCTCTATCGCACTGGAAAAGAGATGAAGAGCACAGAACCCGGCCGGGCCACCGATAACAGCCAGCTTCCAAAGACTGCAGCTTATCACATGGCTAGATTTAACTCTAAAGTCCACAGTTTATTTTACAAAATGTGGAGCACATGCCAAAATTGCTACTCATATTATTTGAATACCATAACAAGCGTTACACTGCTGAACACCTATGGATTTTACAGAACATCACAACCACATTTTTATCTCACTTGTATCAAACAAAAGTAAATGCAGAGGAGCAGCTTAATATTAATGCCTAAAAAGCCAGCTCTGCCTAAAGATTTATGACTGAAAGGGTATTCTTACAGACTCTGAACGCCGATTTGGTCAATAAAGTATTTAAGCCCTCAGTGCTATGTGGGCTGTTGTAAGACTAATTTTTGAAAGTCTTTTGCAGTGTAAAAAGGTCTTTAATTTATTTTCACTCTAAGCATCATGGCCAGCACCAGTGCAGGAAACTTGCTTTCCAGCTATTCTTTTAATATCAAAGCTTTTGTGATCTGGTGGACAAGGCAGAACTCACGCTTATACCTTTCGCTTGTATGTATATTCACTGTGCATTGAGCCCTGAAGCGCTGACTCGAGGAAAGTCTGTCCTTAGCACACACTAAATAAATACGGATCTCACAGTCAGGCTCAGATTTATTCGCGGTGATGACAGCCGAGTCAGCGCGTCGGGTAAATTTGGAATTTAAGTTGTTCGGATTTTAGGACCAACGGAGTGAGCTCACCTGCCTCTGTGCCCAGCCAGGAGAGGGTCTGCAAATGAGTTTGTAGAATGTGCCCAGCCAGGAGAGGGTCTGCAAATGGGTTTGCAGACCCACCTCTCAGAAACTCGGATGGCAGTGTCTCCTACCACGTAATGTGACCACACAAAAACCTCAAGAATATGACCCTGATCTTAGTGAAGTTGGGAAGACTTGTGAGGATTGAATGCAAACCCCTAATTTTGGATTTTGCCTTGTGGACCCAGCTCCTGGGACAACGAGGCTGCCTTCTCCATCTGATGCCAAACACCAAACTCACTCCTGCTTCGGCTGGGTGCATGGCACACACACATACACCCACTCAAATGCAAAATGGCACAGAAATCAAGACGTTTGTATGCCAGTGTAGTATATGCAACTGCTTTAAGCATGTGGTAACTTCCAAGTCAGACACACCGTAATGAAGACAACATTCATGGCTGCCTCTTCTTCAGGAGAGATGGGGTAAGTAAACAGTTCCAGAAATTATTCACCAGGACTTTGAAAGTCCTGCCATCTTTTATCGGTGCTAACTACATGTGGTTGGTACTACCAAACCCTCACATGGAACATATAAACAGGTATTTGCCAACTAACTTCAGGCATATAGTTCCTCATATAGTTAATGGAGAAAGGTAGGTGCTATCAGAAGGCCATTCAGAGCAGAAATCGAATTGTTGTCTGCCACAGGTGCTATATATCTTCCCAAGTTAGGTGCCAAATACAACATGGCTACCCCTTGGTGCTTTCCATGAAAGTTTTTGTTTAATGCTACTTCTGTGCCTCTGAATGTAAAATCAGCTGCTTCTGTGAGTGTCCAAGTGTATTATTATCCCAAAGCAGCCCATCTGCTCTGCATTCACACCCGACAGTATGTTAATTTGGAGTCTGAACAAATTACATCCGTGATGTGGCCGTATGTCACTGATCCAAACCAAGTCCAAACCAGTTCTGTGGTGTACCAGTAGAGCCACACACGATCTTCAGGGATGGACATCGCATATGGCCATGAGTGCATTGCATGGCACAAGAGTACGTGATGTACAGGGAGTGGCACCATGGGGCACAGCGGCTCTAGTCACCATAGCTGCCTCAGGATACACTCTGCCTGTATGTTCAATGGGGTTTACTCTTGGGTATGTAACAATTTGTGGTTTGCATTTTGATTAAATGACAGAAGTTCCTATAGAGTAAATTAAGCACACTATAATGAATGCAAATCAATGGATCTATCAAATTCTTTCCCTTCTACTGCATCAGAGTTACTTTTTTATTTTCTGAGCATGCATTTTAAATCAACCCTTTCAAGAAACTTGAGCGTAAGAAAAAGATGCGCAAACACCACCACCTTCCAACTGACACATCTACCGTTTGTTAAGTGATCCAAAATTCTTGTTAAAATTCATTATCAGAAAGTTGCAGCACACCTATAATCACCCCATAATCAGAAGATAAAGCATGGCAACTTGGACTGCTCTCTTGAGTTGCCTACTGGTCTAAACAGTTTTAAGCAGTTTTGGAAGCTCATGCTTGTACTGAACATAGTATCCAGAAGGATACGTGGTGAGACCACAGCAAAGCAGAGACTACTGCAGTCATCGTTTTGCTGTGGTGCATGTGTATGTGTTTGTTTAATAATTCCAAGAATTATTCTGACTTCAGCACCCTGCAGTCCCTGACCCAATATGCTACTCCACTGGATATAAAGGCCACATGCTCAGGCACAGATTGGCTCGCAGATCCTGTTAGTAGTAAGCCGAACTGCTTTGCAAGTCCCATCTGCTGGGAGGTCAAGACTTCATTATCAGAACCAGTAAACGAGAGATTAAAATGGACTCTGGCCAATTCAGCACATCTGCCATGGAGGAACATCAACCACCGGTGCTTTCAGGGGAGATGGGTTATTAAATGAAGTTTCTCCAGAGATATAAAAGGTATGAAAGACACAATAATGTGTCAGCTGCCTCTCGCTGGGAGAAATCTTCCTGAACCACCATCCCCACAAACATCCCTGGATGTATTATAACCCTCTATGTTCACTGAGGTGACTGTGCTCCCATGTCTGTCCTGTTAAGAAGTAGAGACATAACAAAATCAACACAGAACCTTCTGGCACAAACCTGCTCACTTGATGACCAGATCCAAAACTTAAGTAAGTTTTTGACAATGTGGCCCATAAACAAGTGAGTACAAGAGATGTGAGTTGGACCTATTCTAAATAAAAAAAATTGGAATAACATCCCAAAAGAGTATAATTTCCAACATGAACCCGAATCATCTTGTAAACAGAAACCAACATGTATCCTGTAGACCAAAGTAGACCTGTAGCTGTAGACCAAGTATGTGCATGCTGGTGAGCATCTGATGCTGCAAATTGTGTTTCTAGTAACTTATTACTTGCATTTCCTTCAACAAGATTAAGTGAGCTGTATTTTTATTAGGGAACCAAGTCTGACTATAAGACATTTGTTTCCTTAACCTTGACCTATCTACAGAAAGAAGGAAAACGTATGTCATATTTTTCTTTCCAGGTGTTTTGATGCACCAGTAAAACAACGCTTAAGTTTCCCAATAAATGCATGACTCGAACCCCTAAAAAAGGTCTCCTCAGACTGAAGAAGATCTGAGTTGTTTGGTGAGGTGAAGCCCAATATAATTAATTTTCTATCATTTTGTGTAATGACACTACACCTCGAGAAAGACCGTGATAATAGCCAAATACAACAGATACTCTGTTCTTTGTTAGGAAAAAATGCTTTTCTTTTTTTCCATAGTATAGTTTGGTATAATAATTCTCATGTAAAGATAAACCATTTTTTTTAGCATTAAAAGTAGCCAAAAATGGTATATTTATAATTCTAAATCCTTCAACCTCAAGAAGTATAAAATAAATATCGAGTGGAATAGTGTAGAGATATGAAAAAGGCTTTTTGCTCCCTCTTGTTACAGTCCCATCGTGACTATAATTTTTTAACAGAAAGAAGAATTCAGTAATGATACAAAATTCTCATATCTGTAACTAGAACAAGAGGAACGGTAGAGTTCAACAGCTCCAGGAATATTTTTTTCCTTTCAACTCCAATCGTGAATAGTTTTGTAGGCTTAGGCACATTCCTGTAGTTAATGCCAAACTCCACTAGGTGTCATCTACCACTGTATTTCTACAGGGAATATGAAAACGCTGGCTCCTAGGATGTCTTGCATTAATATTTCTATATATTAGTCATTCCTTGTGTTAAGTCCTCGGGATGTATCTATAAATTCCCATTCTATATATTAATTATGCACATACCTTATTATTACAACCACCGCTGCTATTCTTAATTAAGCTTATTTTGTAAGAAAATGTACCTTCTTGAAGGTATGGAAAGCTGTCACGTTCTCAGAAAAAACGTATCCAAACAAAACCAAAACCTGTTCCATGGCTCTTTATATGACATTCCTGATGCCTGAACAGTGCTATTTCTGGATGAACACACCATTTCTGAGATACAGCTAGAAATTACTTTAGTCTTGTAATAATGCTACCCTGGATGGTGCTGGCAGCTTATAATTCAATGTATATTTCTGCGTATTCTGACAGCACCATTAAAACTGTGTTGCTGAGAGGCTGATACTCATCGGATAAGTAGCTGGAGCAGGCTAGCTAGTGCAAAACCCACATTAGTCCAGACACACTAAACTATTTACCTTTAGTGTTCTGACTTTCTACATGTTAAGACAATCTTTACAACCCACCCTGTACATTTTGGGTCTACCTCTGGTCAAAATGAATGCAAATAAAATGTTCAGCTGAGATTTGAAATCAGCAAATAGCAAGAGAAATATGGTTTTCAGATGTATGATGGAGTTCATGCGTAAGCCAGTATAGAAAGGTGTCATTACTGCTGTGTGAGGCACCGATACTGAAACACAATAAAAAATTCCATCATTCTTGTTCAAGACCTATAAACCCCAAATATAAGTACTGAAAGAAAATTGCTATCAGCGCACTCGGAAGCAGAGGGCTGCCCAGGCAAGGAACGGGGCCCCGAGGAACTTGCTGTGTTTAGAAGAGCAAATAAAACCAGAAGGACATAATGTTATGAACAGCTAATACCTCTAGAAGAAAGGAGCAGCAAAGACTGATTCAAGCTAGAGGGCGATTCTGGCCCGCAAACAACTAGATATGATAACCAATAAATTTAGGTTAATTCAGAAAAGATAAATATCCATTAAAACATTAAGGTTTCTGAAATGCCTTCTCAGTTGGGAGTAGTAACTGGCCAACTCTTTTTAAGGTGGACATTTCTCCGTTTATCAGAGTTATATGATACAATTCCTGTTGGAAGAGGTTAGGGAAAAAAAAAAATCAATGGTTTTCTGAAGCAACTGAGCTAATATTCATTTTTTATTCACATGGTTGACATAAGTCATGAAAATGAATGCATATCACAAATTTAATTTGATTTTACTTTTTAGTTTATTATGCTTAAACATTTTACTATCTCAAAACATTTCATGTATTCTCTACCTCAATGAAACAACACACTATAACGTAGTAATCATTAATCTGTGATAAGGAACCGGATGGTACTAGTCAAGAATAATTTTCATTCCTTCTTATTGCATTATTTGTTAAGAACTGATGTGTGAGCAGCTACCAGTGGGCATCTAATACATTATAATGAATGTCTTTATATTTGTATATACAACATTATATTATATTCAAGTATACTATGTTACTAACTAGATGTCATAGCAATATCATAACATGTTTATAATCCTAGGCCCGTAGGCTAGTTTTTGAAATGTTGATTTTAAATACTGCAAAATTAATAGTTATCTTCTTTGGCACAGACTTCATGATACACACTGGACACTGGATTTGCAGGGTTTATAAGTCAATATGCCTCTTTTGTGATTAATTTACTCCTCTAACTTACATATTGCCTTAATGCTTGGCACACACTGTACGATTAAACTAGGAGGTATCTTGATTTGCGCTTTACACAGGTGGTAGGCACTTAAAAAGAGAAAAGAAAAAAAAAGGAAATAAAATCCAAAATTAAAAAAAAAAAGTATTATGGACAAAATGCAAACATGAAATCTTCAGGCTGAAATGTGAGTATTGGTAAAGAATGAAGAAGCCCAGATAACAAAGACGGAAAATATTCTACAAAATTAAGAGAATTTTCCCTGCCACTGGATGAGATGGACCAGTCGTGTCAATGGGAAACAGCATAACTCCAAATACAGTCACATCAGGTGCTTCAACGCATACCCTCCCCACCAGACAATGTCAGTGCAGGCAGGAGCAGGCAAGATCCCTCTCCGCTGCCGTTACACGAGCACATCTGCTGTCACAGTCTCGGATCAGAACGATTTATTACGACCACATAATCTGCAGCTGTATTTTTCTGTGATGTTTCACAAAAAAGCCAAACTGCAAACTTTTCCAAAGTTCCCAACTTCAAGGTGACCTTTGGGAATCATATTTAGCAAACTAACTCAAAGTAACAGGGGCAAAAAAAAAAAAAAAAAAGAAAAAAGCTATCTCTGTACAGATTTCATTTCTTTTTTTTTGTAACTTCATCCACGTAATCAGACAATGTTTAACTCAATGGAAAATGTTTCCTTTGTTATTAACAAAGATGGTGCTGCCTGGGTCGCTTCCTGTACGGGCCTTTATTGTATCTCTATTCCTATAGTTTCTCGTTACCTTTTTCTAGCAACAGCTTCCTTCATTTCAGCCTTTGCATTAAGAATGCCCGTAAAATATTGGTGTGTTGAATAAAAAATGCAGTGTCACACCATGTATTTGTACTTCAAATTTCATATGCTAAATTCACAAAATGGCTTCTCTCAATAGTCAGTTAGTGAAAAGCTTTATATAGCCCACGGATACCTAAGTATCTGAATCAGCTTAAATTCCCAGTATTATGGAAAGCTTTTCCCCCTCACCTCCCATGTACATTTATTTGTATTATTTCCAGATAAGTAGTACTTTACAAAAGAAGCAGTAGTTGGGCTGTTGAAAGCACTTGCCTTTCAAGAAAATAACACCGTTGTCCATGATTTCAGTAGGAACAGCTAGGTCAGTCCTAAAAGCCACATTTTTTTTTTTTTTTCTCACAATAGCCCTGCACAAACCCCTCAGGATGGGGAACCCACGTCCTAATTAACAGCCAGTCTTGTACGGTTCCCTCTTTTCCCACTCAATCAACTCACTATTAGTATTAACCAGAAACGTCCCAACTTACTAAATATCTTGCCATTTCCCAGGCAAAACCCACAGAATACAAGTGCTTCCCTCTGATCTTTGAGAGACATTTAGAAATTTGAGGTGTGAAGACCACAGAGTCTCCAAAAAGACTGCAAGAGCACACAGGAATCTGTAACAAATTCGAGCAAACGGGTGAAAATTCAAATTATGAGATAAATCTAAGGCTCCCAGATGAAAGTGGAAGGAAAGATTTATTCTGTTTGCAGCTTGGCTTTTCATGCCCTGCCCCTCAAATACGGAAGGATTCACATCGTATCCATGATTGAGACCATGTATTTTCGGTATGAAGTTGTACATCCAGAAAAAGCATGTCTAGCACTAAATACTATGGATTGGCTGTAAAATGGAAGAGAAAGTGCAACTTGAAAAAATAGTTTTAATAAAGAAATATTTCCACAAACCCTCACGTGAACCAGATCCTATGATATTTTAACAAGCAACACCGAGGCCACAAACTGGGTGATGGGTTTTTCTAACACAGAGCATAAAAGATGGAGCTTTACCAGAACAGAATATTATATCAGGGTGAGAAATTAATCTTGCATGGTGAAGACCTGCCTGTGGTTGATTTTCCAGACAAATTGTATACTGTCTACCAATGTAATTATCAAGGTGTAGGAATTATTTACACCCCCTTCCTCTTTGAACCCAAATCCTTCATTGATAAGGATGAGACTGGAGCAGACAGCTAGAGCAACAGGCTAACAAAAAGAGAAAAAGAAGAGTAATACTTAATTTTGTAATTAAAAAAAATGTGTGTCTTTAAAAGATTAAACCCCAGGTGTGTAATTACAGGGGGAATCTAATGGAGCTTCTGCTTTCTCATTAACACTTTCCATATCCAATGGCAGGGGCAAAATTGCAAAATTTCTGCCTTGCACTGAAGAGACCACTCTGTCAGCATTGTAATTGTCGTCCTCAAAGTCCTGCCAGCTTTGGTCATATAAATAGTTCAAACAGTCATTACTTATGGGGTTTAGTCTGTATAACAATAGCTAGATAATGGCAGATTTGGTCCAGGAAAGGTTACAAGTTACACAAAGAGCTTGCAGACCACCATACTCCCGCACACATAAAAATGCCCGTTTTATCTTTGTATATAAATACACGGCAACGTCTGCAAAGTTTCCAAATTATTTAATCGTCTTGGGAGAGAGAGACTGTAATTGGGTGGGCTGTGCAAGCTCATTCTTCCTTCTGCCGAGTTCAGTCACAGACATTCATCTTTCCACAAAGAGCCCAAATTGTTCCCGTCTGCGCCATATGTTTTGTTGTCTCATTTTAACTGACCTATCAGACCATAAAGAGCGGAACAAGGCCCTCACATCTCTTAATTGGTGTCATTAGGAGTCCTTTCTCATTTACTATGAAAAGGACTAACATCTTCTACAGAAGAACTGAAAGCCTTATGTGCGACTTCTTAGATTTGAAGTTAGAGGCGACGCTGATTAAATATAATTCTTCATTAAAAGATACGAAGTAGCTGGGACTGGCTTTTTGAGTATACAAACATTTCTTATTAAAGTTCAAACAAATAAATACAAGTTTCTCTTGCGGTTTTCTTTATCCTGCATTATTCCCCTCTCAGTGCAGGCTGCCAGCTCACTGTGAAGGAGAGCAGCAGAATTATATTCACGTGACTCTGAAGTTTCACCTACGTCTCTGGAATAAAATACGTTATTTCCAATATACCCACTGCCAGAAAACATATATCAGCTGAATGCTTTGAAACTTCAATTAACAAATGACCTGTAGGCAGCACTGCCATTTCCAGTATACCCGCTGCCAGAAAACATATATCAGCTGAACGCTTTGAAACTTCAATTAACAAATGACCTGTAGGCAGCGTTGCCTCGCCGTGGTCTGTGAACACACATAAAGCAGCGTATTAAACCACTGTTACATTAAACAGCTTCATAGAGCACTGAACACCTGAAGACACCCTGTTCTCTTTCTTCACAAAAGACTTTGTTCCTTTACCAATCCTGCACGATACAAACTGTTCTTAGCAAAATACTCAGACTGTAAAACACAGCGCTGACGTGAACTGATGGACGACACAGAAGGGCATTAATAAAGCTGTGATCCAGACCCTTGAGAGATCCGTCGCTATCTATGTATTTAACAGGGATATTATATGGCGTGACTATCCAGTAATAAGGTCATCGCTACTTGTCTGGCCTTATTAATAACATAAACTCATGCTGGCTGAATCGAGGCGGTTCAAAGGACACAGCAGGAATGTGTGGGAGGGCTGAAAGGTGGCTGAATCCCTGATTGCTACGGCCAGAGCCTGACGGCTGTAGGTACACAACAAAGCGCTGGCCAAGCTGTGCCGCCGAAGGGGATACAAGAGCAAAGAACAAACTTCAAGATACTTGGTGAGAGCACTGAAAAGGCCTAAACGCAGGATAAATTGCCTACCGCTAGGCACATTTTTAAACATTCTGGCTTAGACTTGCTTTACCAATTTTAGCGTTTACATGGGGGAACAAAACAGCAACTAGAAAATCCTGTAATGTATTCAAGTACCTGATTAAATTACACCATGTAACGATTCTGTTGGACTTTGCAGGGCTGGTACCTGTTAATCAGGCAATTTATGGAGCTCTTTCACAAAAACATATCATAGCTCAACAACTATTCAGTAATTCTCATTCCATAGGTGATGGGATCTCTAATGCCTTTCAGAAGCACATCAGGAGCCTGCTTCCTGACTATCTTACTAATTTTTCTAATTTAAAACAAACAACAACAACATTTTTGGCAACGTTAGGAAAAGGAAAGCTTTCTCTTGACTGCTAATGATGCAAATAATAAAAGCAATCTAGGGTTTAATTTGCCCTCCACACAAAACTCTTGCAGTCACAGAAATTGTATACACTCAGTTAACAGCAGAATTTCACTCCCAGTTAATAAATAAAAGCACTTGTATAATATAATCAATGAGATAAACAAGTTGTAGCACTTCTGTATCTTTTTTCATCCAGGGCTATATTTTAACAGCTCTCCAACTAAGACTGCCAGACTCTTCCTTGCTAAGGGTTTTTTTGTTTCAATAATCATCTGATGGACCACAGACACGGTGAAATCTTATGTATCAAGGCGATTTCTGTTGTGTCTGGTCTTGTCAACTTTCATACCCCTTCATTGCCCTGCAAACTTCCCAGGAATCGATGGGTAGCTGGGTCACCAGGTCAGCTAGCTCCCTTCAGCATCCAGATCCTACGCTCTGAAATATCAGAGAGTAAAGGAACATGAGGGGTCATCTAGCCCAGGGGCTGCTTCTGCAGAAAGTCTAGAAATGAAAGAGATCTCAAAAATGACAGGCTTATGTGGTTCACACCTTGTTTTTCTAATAGGCACCTTCAGTGGATTCATTATCCCTTTTCAGAGCTATTTAAGGCAATAACCAAAAAGAACAGTCTTTTCCATTGACCAGGCTGGGAGTTAGCCATTATCATAGGGAAGTTGCCTAAATTTATACGGTTGAGGCAGGCTGGAGTAAATGCCATGCATTACAGGAAATTTAACATCAAGATACACTGGGAGAAAAAAACAACATAAGTATATTAATTTTAAAATACTTTTTCAGATTCATTGATTAAAAATGCCTTGATATAGAAGGATCCATTATTATACCTGCAGTAATCAGTAACTAAGAAAAATTTACTAGGTTTATCCCTAGTCACAATAGCTGCTCTGAACATGTTTTCAGCATGTCTTTTATGCAGGACAACTGCACTTATGGACTGCTTGCTGCCAAAAGTTGCGGTCCTGCTCTATTCACATCAATGCAACATGATCTGGAAAACAAAATTCTACACCAAAACGTAATCCCCCAAGAAGAGAGAGAACAATAACTCTGTAACATTTTTCTTGGATTTGTCTTAATGACACTTGGCAATTAATCCCTGGAAGGCGGCAGGTTAACATTAACAGGGTTCATACATCCACATACAGACAAAGAAAATGGCTCCACTGAATAGCTATAAGTAGAATTAAGGCACTGATAACCCAAGTGCTTTCCCTGAGACATTTTGCCATCTTCAGGTGGAATATTTTGGATATTGATTTTGGTGGATTGACTCAAAAGCAAAAACCTGCATATGGATAGAATCATCCCAGATATCTTGCAAACTTCAGATGAAATGCAAATAGTGTGTCCTTTTGATCCAGTTTCATCTTCAGTTTTACCCCTCTCTCTAAGAGGAAAAGATTCTGATTCTACCTGCGATGGCTGATAGAGATCTATTTACAAGATTCAATACTTGGCTATTGGAGCTAAACAAATTCAGAATATCAATAAATGCTTCAGCAAGAATAATAAACCCAGAGGAAAACTGATCAAGGCTCAGTGAAATCTTAAGATCAAAGCTGCATGGGAAGGGTTCATATCAACTAATTTGAGCTACTTAAAGTACAAGGCCAGCCTAAAGCAGAGTACAGGCAGTGGGTATAGACAAGACCCCCAGCGGGCAGCTCAATTTATTACGTTTTAAGTAACTGAACACGTGGGATGAATCTTTCTTTTTTCCACTTACTTAAGAAAGCTGAGACTCTGTGACTATTTTTTTGAGAGATGAAGTTAGGTGAGATACATTATTCATCACCTTTCAAAGAAGCACAGGCTTAATCATCAAACCTAATGCAGGTGGAAATTTATGTCATATGTTATGCCAAAGGTCAGATTACACATAATCAGAATGGCCCTTTTGACTTTAAAATCTGTAATGGTTATAGATTAGGAACAGCTCCCTTGAAGGTAACGCAGTTACATGGATGGGGAATTGATGTGAGATGAAAGTCACTCATGACAACTCCGTTATATTTCTTTTTAATAATGGATGTCCATAAAGAACAGCTCAGTTCATTTTTAAATGACTGAACTTTTTGAAGCGATCTGCTAATGGCTCCAATGACATTGACAAAAGCTGAACAACATTTATCAGGTACATAAAGCTGAGAACATGGTCTGTACCTTGCATCAGAGAAATTTATCCTAAGTTATTTCATACTTGCTGACATCTTTAAAAAAAATAGCTTTTTTACCCAATAAATATTAATGCTGTCTCAAGAGACAGATGATATAAAATTCTTCCATTTCCCAATAAACCAATATATTTTATCTGTATAGAATAATGTTTTTTGACTTGTGTCTGGAAATAATGCAAACAAGCACTTTAATAAACATAATAACTCAGTTGACTGTGTGGGGGGGAAAGCTGAATAACCTGATACTTTCATCCTTTTAAAATAAAGATTGTCTGACAATTTTGTAATATTTTACCCCATTCAGTTTGGATGTTTTCACTGGGGTTTGCCAGATGCGTGCACCTAAATAAGCAGGAATGAGATATAACTGTGTACAGGACTGGAATTTCCTGATAAAACAGATACATGACAATAGAATCAGAGGATACTTTCATCCTTTTAAAATAAAGATTGTCTGACAATTTTGTAATATTTTACCCCATTCAGTTTGGATGTTTTCACTGGGGTTTGCCAGATGCGTGCACCTAAATAAGCAGGAATGAGATATAACTGTGTACAGGACTGGAATTTCCTGATAAAACAGATACATGACAATAGAATCAGAGAACATATTTTTCTTTAAAAATGTACTATAAACCCTTCATATGTTGGCATCTTCATGATTTGTATTTAAATATGATTATTTTCCCCAGTCAGAACAATAAAACAGACTCTTTCTCTCTATTATTTTTTTTTTTAAATGGCAGGAGTTCTCCATTGACAAAATAGAATGATGTACTTTAGTCATATACTGACATTTTTATTAATACACTGACATAACAGAAACAAAATAATAAACCACAAAAGAAATTATTATTTAGCATGGCCATGAAGGGTAGAGATGTTCAGTGGATAGTAGAAGCCAGATCTTATAGCTACAATTTATTCTGAAGTATTGTTAATATAATTTCATTTCTCAGTAATTTACTTATATGAACACTATTAAGAAATTACTATAAAAACAATTTGGACTCTCAGAAGAACTTCAAAGCTTAGAATTGAACTGGACCACTAGGCAGCCTGCAACAGTTGCCTCAGGGATTATAAAACACTTCAAAAAACCCCTACAATTAAGGTAAAGACTAAATTCTGAGTGCAAAAGTTACAAGTAAACCTGACAGCAGGAAAAGAACATGGCAGCTTACAACCATCACCATTGTCCTGGCTCCCTTTAACCATATGGATTACATGGAACCAGTTGGTTCCAAAAAGTAGACCAGACAACTCAGTACCAAAAATCCCTGTTAATTTGTTGTAACAGAGAAAAACTTCTTACTGACCCCAGATCTGGTGACTTTAACGTCTTTAAGCTGAAGAACTTAAAGCCAGTAGGAGCGTCCTGTCTGTAACACATCTCTAGGTGAGATTCTCCAATAGCTTGTAGGAAGCCAAAAAGAGTCAGAGAAATGATGAAACCAAAGTAGGAAGAGAAGTAAAGTCTTAACGATCATGAAAAGCCTTAGTATGAGAAGAATATAGTATAAACACACTCCAAGTCTTAGATCTATCAAAAGACTGGATTTTCAAGAGAAATGTTCTCTGGAAATAAAAAGTCTTCTTATTCTTATCATCATAATCATTGCTAGGAAAATGGGTAAATAAAGTACTTCTTTATAGTTGTCTTCAAATTTTGATTAAATTTACGCAGATTTAGGTCTTGTTTCTCTTCCACTTACTATTAAAATTTTCTTTCTCAATTGTACAAATAAGTTTTTTAGTCTGTTCGTCTCTCCATATTTAGTGTATCAAGTTAGAGAATTTAAGGTCCATCTACTGTGTACAAATGCATCACAAGGGAAGGGCAGATGAGCAAGGTATAATTAAGCTTTTTAAGGCAGTTGAACAGCATCACCACATCAGCAGGATTTTATGATTGATTCCTTAACAAAAGCTCTACAAGAAACTATTTGGTACAAGGGAAAATTCCCTCATAGATTTGCATCCTGTTAAAAGATCAAAGATGGTCAATTTTCCCCACGAGGGGAAGTTATTAGCAGAATCCCACAGGGATCTGCTGTGGGTCTTGGCTCAACTTTATGTCCATAATTGATCTAGAGTTGGTGAGGTAGTGAAATCTGCTTATGATACCAAAATATTCAGCACAGTCAAAACTAATCGAAGGTGTGAAAGGTTGCAGGGAGCTCAGAAACAAAAAAAACCCCACCCAGCTGAAATTCAGTATTAAAGTGCTTGCAGCACCCCAACAGTATATTTATAACAATATTTCCTACTTTAGCAATTCACTCAGGAAGGAAATCTTGTGTCAGTTTAGGTTGTTCTCTGAAAGCACAGCTGTAATGTTCTTGGATGATCAAGAACACAAACAGAAGGAACTATTTTGGAAGGGTTAGAGAACAACACAGAGACCATCACCATGAAACCATACCTATGTGGGGTGTGCCTGTGCCACAGGTGAACCAAAGAACAGAAAATACAGACAGGAGTCATAAAGGTATAAAAATTCTTTCATTTAAACTGAGCTTTGTGGAAAAAAAAAGAGAAAAAAAAAAGGCAGAGCTATGCATAGACTTAATGGAAAAGGTGAATAGAAGGTAATCATTCATTGTTCTCATTATACAAGACCTTGGGGACAACCGCACTGAATGATTAGACAGAAGAAAATAAATACTTTCTCACATACAAACATTTGTCATAGATAGGAGCCATATAGAAAAGGACTCAAAAAGCAGTAAAATAAATTCAAGAATTATTACACAAGGTGTCCCAGATGCAACTTTTATCTCAAAAATTCCTTGAATGCAAAAGAGAAGGGTCACTCAGAACTTGTCCTGCTTTGTTGTTTACTTAACCAGCTGTTAACAGCTACTCTCAGAAACAGGTTAAGCCTAGAGATCTTTGGTCTGTCTACCTCTGCAGATATAACTATGTTCTTACTCTGTTGCAAACACCCTAACTTCTCTCCACTCTAACATTCCTTACTCCGAGTCCTCAACATGTCCCAACATCTCAAATTGCTCTCCACAAAGAACCCATCACTCCATGCATCCCCAAATCCTCTCTGTGTCATTCATAACATCTCTTCCCACCCAATCTTCTCAGCCTGCAATGAGACCCATCTATCCCAAACCTTTCCATACAACCCTGAGCTCTTCCCACGCTCCTGCTTCACATCCTTTGACCCAGAGAGCCCTTCCTGGCTGCTGTAGCTGCTCCTGCTCTGTTTGAGGAGGCTCCAGGTTGTGGACCAACAGCCACTGCTGTTGGCTACTCTCTGATGCTGAGTTCTCCTACAAGTTTCATTATCCCTGGAGAAGCAAAGCCCTTGCACTTGCTCTCACAAAGATCAAAACACAACAAAAACCCTCAGGCAGAAAGCTGTTATCAAAAAATGACATGACTCTGGAAGCCAAAAAGGAGGACATAAAGGAGAAAACCAGGTATAGCTTGTTTCCAGGCAGAATAGGTTATGGTGACTAATTTTCAGAACATTTGCTTCTCTTTTCAGTGCTCCGTTTGGGGGGAAAAACATCCTGCGTCATTTACTAACACAAAATGCTCTTCTGAAGTGTGAATGCTTAGTATCTTTAACAATCGGGCAATTTATTCAAATGTCTACAAATGGATATAATAGAAAATTATTTCCTTTCTGTCAGCTTTAAAAAAAAAATAGTACACTGAGATTCAATGGTTTCTGTACTGTTGTATCTTATCTTAGAAAGGCTTAAAAAAACCCTTGAGAACTCCACAAGCCTGTAGATGGGTTAGACTTTTGTGTTAAAAATGCTGCTTTTCCAGAAGGCATAAATAATTGCTGGGAGAACGATCATAAGTCTCATCCAAAGTCAGTGGGAAGACTCCTACTGACATCGCTATACCTGGATCAAGCCCAAGGTTTGTATTACAGCTTAATGTATTTTTGTACTGGCACTGCAATGCATTCCAACAAAAATAAAGTTTTAAAATGTTAAAGGGGAAAGAATAGGTTACACTGCTAAATCCAGGGAAATTTTGAAATGGATGTGCTTCCTACACACAGAGCATCAATTCTGCTCTTCTATTCCTGTCTGCAACAACATAGAAGTCCCAGTAGGTGTAAAAATCTTCTCATAATGCTGTCTCTTTTTCAATACATACAAGACAAAATGCACTCCCTAAACTTCAGAAACTGGTAGTTAATAACAATTTCATCTCCTCTCTTCCTCCTTATTTAACTCCCGTATCCCCTTTCTCTAGCTTTACACATTTAAAGAGCTTTATACCACTGCTGATCCCTGTTTGATTAAATTTGCAAGGCTGTTTATTTCTTGCAGTGAATTGAGAAATAATCTATGAATGGACCTTTCAGCTTCTCAATAGAATATACTTGGGAACACGTGCTCTTTTCTTTAGGGCATAAATCAGTTTTTCAGATGCCTCTGCTTGACTCAGGCTGAGAGGCATCCAAATCAACGGTACTGAAATTATTGAGGAAGTTTCTTAGTGCAGGTAAGAAAAACATTTTGATAAAAGTGGTCGTGCTTTAAGGTGGACACCTTTACCTACAAAACAAAATATCACCAGATTAAAAAACTAATCCAAAATGAAGTATGTTCTAGGGATTATTAGTGATTTCATATTTTGCACTTTCAAAACATGCCAGGGGAGAACTGTTGAGCACGTTTACAATACTTGATTAAAACTATAGAGATGTTATGATAGAAAACATGGGAATTTTTTCATCAGAGAAGAAACAGCAGTGAAATCTCATTCCCTCACAAATGTCAGGTTAGCTAGGATCATGAATCTTGAATCTGAGCATCGTTTTTTCTTACAGCACATCCGAGGCAGCTGCTGGAATTGGGATGTGGTAGTTGGTTTGCGATCCAGTGCTAGACATCATGAATTTCAGAGTGGAATGTTGTCTGAGGGATGAAAGACTGCAGGAAGAAAAGATTAAGGGCAAGAGGGTGTGAACTCATCAATATTTGTACTTCTAGAGGACCTGAACCTTGGCCACATACTCCTGCAGCGTCACTGTATGGTCCTTAATGTAAACAACTCCCCCCCTTGCTCAGTGAAAAATGGTGCTAATTATATAAAACTGCATAGCTACTAAGAATTTAATTTTGTGCTTTAACAACACAGAAATTAGGCACCAGCACAGCTTCTCTAAATGAGATTCGCTTCATTTCCCTGTTTCCTAGACAGAATGCTCTCTCCTTCCCGAATAAAATACGCAGAAAACTACAATAGCCCAAGGGAATCCCCTCGATGACAGATCCCCTCCAGAACATGGGCTCATGGAAAGAGAAATGTTGGGAGGCTCCAGATAGCAGCCTGAAGGAAACCCGAGGCATATGCCTGTCCCCAACCACCTACCCTTTCCCTTTCCTCAAATTTAAATAGAATAAATTTTCAGCTTACACTAAGTCTACTAAGTCCTCCTAGGCTTAATATTAAGTTTCTTCAGATGTAGGTTAAACATTTTTCAAATGGTGAGCTAGTGCACAACTGCAGATCGCAGTAGGATTTGTATCTCTGCTGGTAAATGCAGCAAACTGAGCCCTGTGGAAAGACTCGGTGGGTAAGAGCATTCTGAGAGCAGCTCATAACTTGATCAATAAAGTCAGCATGCCAGATTATGCCATATTTAATTGATAGACAGAAGTAGAAACATTTCAGTGGAACAGGATTTGTAAATAAGGATTTAAGCATCAGAATTTCGGCTGGTTTTGGAAGGGGGACTGTTGTTTTCATTTTTAACTTGACCAAAGCTATTATATTCTAAGTGTGAAAAATTTACTGAAAAATTATTGATTGTATTACTGAACAAATCAAATAAAGGGGAGCATATTTTAATGTCAGTATTGCACTGTATTTTAATTTCTGGTGTCTCAATAAAATCATCTGAAATGCCTGTCCTTCCTCCAATAATTTATCTTGCAGAATTTTTTTGCAATGAATATTAATGCTCTTTGCTGATCTGATGTCACTGATATCAGTATTTATTGCAGTTTTTGATTAGCTCTGCTATTATAATTCACAGAAAACAAGGCACAGCACAAAAAAGAAATGCTGTAAATCGCTATAGAAAGCAAAAGCAATCAAGTTCCTACCAAGGCGTGCATTTTAGGCCCAGTTCTAATAAAGCACTTTATTGTGCACATAGACTAAGCCCATCTATATGTTTTAGGTAGGTACAGAATTTTACGTGCTTTATCACATCAAAACCAAACTTACAGATATGTGAATGGAAGAAAGAGTGGTCATTATTAAAAAGTGACTTTGTGCTACAAACAGCACTACGCTGCATGGGAGATATGCAACCCCACCTGGAGTACTGTGTCCAGCTCTGGGGTCCTCAACACAAGAAAGACATGGACCTGTTGGAGCCAGTCCAGAAGAGGGCCACGAAAATGATCAGGGGGATGGAACACCTCTGCTATGAAGAAAGGCTGAGAGAGTTGGGGTTGTTCAGCCTGGAGAAGAGAAGGCTCCGGGGAGACCTTCTTGCAGCCTGTCAGTACTTCAAGATAAGAAATAAGAAAGATGGGGACAAACATTTTAGTAGGGCCTGTTGCAACAGGACAATGGTTTTAAAATAAAAGAGGGTAGATTCAGACTAGCTATAAGGAAGCAATTTTGACACTGAGGGGTGGTGAAGCACTGGTACAGGTTGCCCAGGGAGGTGGTGGATGCCCCATCCCTGGAAAC